>NC_089584.1:7078748-7378748 GCF_019320115.1 Miscanthus floridulus
TCCCGAGGGAAGGAGGCGGCGGACGTCGGGGCGGCCAGTACCGCGGAGCAGCCAGTCCCAGATCCCGCCGAGGGGAGTTCGGCCCTTGCCCCGCTACGGCCCGAGCCCCGTGGGTGGAACTTCCCGCGTGTTTTCTGGCGGGACCAGGCTGATCCCGAGGGGGAGCCTGTGTTCGCCCTTGAAGATATCGCAGAGGGGGGGCGTTGGGATACCCTCGAGGAGTACCGCCAACTGGCAGTGCGGTCGCTGCAGACGGCGATGACTGTTATGGAAGGGGACTTGCCTGGTGTCACTCGGGTAAGTACTTTCGTGTCTCGTGCCGAGTTGTCCTCGCAGTGTCTGACGTGCGTTTTTTACCTCTTTTAGGAGCTCGAGACCCGGTCCCTTGGGAAATCGGTGTTCCTACGAAGGGAGAGGGATATCTGGGACCAGCTCCGGCGGCAGAGGGGCCTGCTTGCCGATGCTCAGGGGCTTTTGTCGGCGCGGAGTGCGGAAGTGGAGGACCTCCGCCTTCGTTGTGCTGACCTTCAGGCCGAGCTGGTCACGGCTAAGGGGCAGGCTGCCCCTTTGGTGGCGAAGATCAAGGAACTGGAGGAGGAGCGAGACTCCTTCAGGTCTCGGGCCCAAGAAGCAACGGCCTCTGCGAAGGCCACAGCCGGGCAGCTGGGTGTGGAGCAGAGCGAGCATCAGGCGACAAAAGTCGCCCTAGCAGAGGCTACCAAGGCGGCCGAGGCCTCTCGGGTCGAGGTCTTAGCCTGGAAGAACAAGGCCGAGGGTAAGTTCCGCTGAACTGTGTTCCTTGTCCATTTGTTCTGGTTCGCGTTTGACTCCTGACCCATCGTTGCGACGTAGATCTAGGGAAAGAGGCTTCCCAGGCGGCTGAAGCTTCCGTCGCAGCGCAAGCGGCGCTGGATGTTGAGGTCCGGGAGCACGAGGCGCTGTGCAGCGCTGTCCGTACCGCCTGCAAGGCCTTGGACGTTGAGGAGGTCCAATCAGCCAGCTCCCTTGGGAGCCGTCTGATTGCGTTGAGCGGCCGCGTCCATGAGAGGCTCCGGGGGGCGTTGCACACGGGTGTCAAGCGCGCCCTGGCCGTCGTCTCCTCGCACTACGCCATCAACCTCGAGGCCGTCAGCGACGGCTACGTGTTGCCAGAAGATGACGAGGAGGCGGATGCGGAGGTCGTGAAGCTGTTGGAGGCGGCCGAGGCACCTGGCACAGCGCTGGCCCATCTATTTGAAGAAGACGTGGTCCCTCCCGCGCCGGCCGCCGGTCCTTGAGCTTTGATCTGGGCCAAAAGGGGTCATGTAACCGGATTGGGTTAGTTGTCATACCGTGACGTCTTTGTGGCCGTCGAGGCCTGTAAAGTACTTGCGTACGTGCGTCTTTTAATCGTTTTCTGTTCTATTTCCGAGCCTATGCCCTCTGTCTCGATCTTGGGAACCCGCAAAGAAAACCCTCGGGACCTAAGCCGTCCTTCGGCGGAGGGTGGTGAGGGAGCTGCCGTAGCCCAGAGGCGTAGGCCGTTCTCACGTCTCGACCGGCCCTTTGGCCTCCAAACAAACTTTTGGTCCTTGGGTTTCTTGTGAGGGTCCCGTCGGAGCGCGAGAGAGTTTGGCGCAGAAAATTTTTGAAAGACCGTTAACAACGGTGTTTGAGACTTAGGTGGTTCCCCCTTTCTAGCCCCCGAGGGAGGCCCGGCTTTGCTGAGGCAGAGCCGAGTCTCCCTTATAGCGCTATTGTGACGTTGAGCCCCTGTTAATAGACAGGCTCTCTGCATAGAACTTCCTCGGAGCCTACGCTGTCCTTTGGGTGAAGAGGTGGTGAGGGAGCTGCCATAGCCCGGAGGCGTGGGTCGTTCTCACGGCTCGGCCGGCCTTTTCACCTTTGGGACGATCGTACGGACCTTGGGTTTTATACAATCGGCTTGTCTATAAGGGGGGTTTCTCGAAAAATTATAACAACTAAGAACGCTTCTTTATTGCATTTCGAGGAACAATGTAAACAACGTTTGGAATTTTAAGGGTAGAAACGACGTAGCTGTTCTATGTTCCAAGCGTTGGTGAAGACTTCGCCCTTCTCGTTGGCTAACTTGTAGGTCCCGGGCTTCAGCACTTGAGCGACGATGTACGGCCCTTCCCAGGGTGGGGTCAGCTTGTGGCGGCCCTTGTTGCTCTGCCTCAGTCTCAGCACCAGGTCGCCCACCTTCAGGTCTCGGCTTCGGACGCACCGGGCTTGGTAGCGTCGTAGGGCTTGCTGGTACCTGGCTGAGTGTAGTAGCGCGACGTCTCGGGCTTCCTCTAGTTGGTCGAGGGCGTCTTCGCGGGCAGTGTGGTTGCTTTGCTCGTTGTACGCCTGTAGTCTCGGGGAACCGTATTCCAAGTCAGTGGGGAGGATGGCCTCGGCTCCATAGACCAGGAAGAACGGTGTGAATCTCGTGGCTCGGCTCGGGGTATTCCTTAGGCTCCAGATGACTGACGGGAGTTCGGCAAGCCATTTCTTGCCAAACTTCTGCAACCGATTGAATATTCTTGGCTTAAGGCCTTGTAGGATTATGCCGTTGGCACGCTCTACTTGGCCATTCGTCCTTGGGTGCCCTACGGCCGACCAGGCCACCCGGATGTGGTGGTCGTCGCAGAAAGTTAGGAATTTGCGACCGGTGAATTGTGTCCCATTGTCAGTGATGATGGTGTTAGGAACCCCGAACCTGTGGATGATATCCGTAAAGAACAGCACCGCTTGCTCGGATTTGATCTGAGCGATCGGACGAGCCTCGATCCATTGGAGAATTTGTCGATAGCTACCAGCAGATGGGTATAGCCCCCGGGTGCCTTCTGCAGAGGCCCAACCATGTCCAGCCCCCATACGGCGAATGGCCATGTGATGGGGATGGTTTGGAGGGCTTGGGCTAGGAGGTGCGTCTGTCGAGCGTAGTACTGGCATCCCTCGCAGGAGCGTACTAGCCTCGTGGCGTCTGCCACTGCCGTCGGCCAATAGAAACCTTGGCGGAAGGCGTTACCCACGAGCGCGCGAGGCACCGCGTGGTGCCCGCAGACTCCCGCATGCAAGTCGCAAAGCAAGGATTGGCCAGCCTCGGTGGTGATGCATCGTTGGAGAATACCAGATGGGCTACGCCTATACAACTCGCCGTCGTAGAGGACGTAAGTCTTGGCGCGTTGCGCAAGCCACCGGGCTTCGGCTCTGTCAGCAGGAAGCTCTCCTCGAACGAGGCGATCAAGGAAAGGGACTCGCCAGTCCGTCCCTTGGTCGGCCTCGGGAGGCTCTGCGTCAATCGCCATGGCCTCGGGCCCGGCGGGCGAGGTCTCGGTGGCAGAGGGGGCCTCGGGCCCTGTGGTGGGCTCGGCTGACGAGCCCTCTTCCGTCGCCGGGCGTAGTCGACGGATGGTTTGTGGAGGTCTCTGGCAAAGACGTTCGGGGGAACCGGGGTCCGCGCCGACGCCATCTTTGCTAGTTCGTCCGTGGCCTCGTTGAACTTTCGTGCAACGTGGTTGAGCTCGAGACCGTTGAACTTGCTCTCCAGGCGTCGTACTATCGCGCAGTACGCCTTCATTTTGGGGTCATGGCAGCTCGACTCTTTCATCACCTGATCGACGATGAGCTGCGAATCACCCCGTACGTCGAGGCGTCGCACTCCAAGTTCGATGGCGATTTGCAGGCCGTTGACGAGGGCCTCGTATTCGGCGACATTGTTGGAGGCGGCGAAGTGAAGACGGATCATGTAGCGCATGTGTACTCCGAGGGGCGAGACCAGGAGCAGGCCCGCGCCAGCCCCAGTTTTCATCAGAGACCCGTCGAAGTACATGGTCCAGCATTCTGATCGGATCTGAACGGGTGGCAGCTGTGTGTCGGTCCATTCGGCTACAAAGTCGGACAGGACTTGTGATTTGATCGCTTTCCGAGGCGCGAAAGACAAGGTTTCCCCCATGAGTTCGACAGCCCACTTGGCTATTCTACCCGAGGCCTCCCGGTTTTGGATTATCTCTCCCAGAGGAAAAGACGACACCACAGTCACCGGGTGGGACTCGAAGTAGTGACGCAGCTTGCGTCGAGCCAAGACTACGGCGTAAACCAGCTTCTGGATGTGGGGGGTAACGCGTCTTAGTCTCGGAGAGCACTTCGCTGATGAAGTAAACAGGTCGTTGGACGGGTAGAGCGTGTCCCTTCTCCTGCCTCTCGACTACTACGGCTGCGCTGACCACTTGGGTCGTCGCAGTGACGTAGAGTAAGAGGCGCTCGCCCTCGGTGGGTGGAACCAGGACGGGGGGGGGGGGGGTGGTGAGCAGTGCTTTGAGCCTGGCGAGGGCTTCCTCGGCCTCGGTGGTCCAAGAAAAGCGCTCGGACTTTCTCAAGAGGCGGTACAGGGGTAGGCCTTTTTCGCCGAGGCGCGAGATGAAGCGGCTTAGGGCCGCAAGGCATCCCATGACCCTCTGCACCCCTTTGAGGTCCCGGATTGGGCCCATGTTGGTCACGGCCGAGACCTTCTCCGGGTTGGCCTCGATCCCACGTTCCGAGACTATGAATCCCAAGAGCATGCCTCGGGGAACCCCGAAGACACACTTCTCGGGGTTGAGCTTGATGCCCTTCTCTCTGAGACATGTGAAGGCAACCTTCAAGTCGCCGACGAGATCACCGGCCTTCCTGGACTTGACTACGATGTCATCCACGTAGGCCTCAACGGTTCGTCCGATGTGTTCGCCAAAGACTTGGATCATGCACCGTTGGTAAGTAGCCCCTGCGTTTCTGAGGCCGAGCGGCATGGTTATGTAGCAGTACATGCTGAATGGAGTGATGAAAGAAGTCGCGAGCTGGTCGGACTCTTTCATCTTGATTTGGTGGTAACCGGAATACGCATCGAGGAAGGAGAGGGTTTCGCATCCTGCAGTGGAGTCGACGATTTGGTCAATTCGTGGTAGTGGGAATGGGACTTTCGGGCACGCTTTATTTAGACTAGTGTAGTCCACGCACATCCTCCATTTGCCACTTTTCTTCCTGACTAATACAGGGTTAGCCAACCACTCTGGATGGAATACCTCCTTGATGAACCCGGCTGCCATGAGCTTCTGCACTTCTTCGCCGATGGCCCCGCGCTTCTCCTCGTCAAATCGGCGCAGGCGCTGCTTTGCCAGCCTGGAGCCCGCCCGGATATCTAAGGCGTGCTCGGCGACCTCCCTTGGTATGCCCGGCATATCCGAGGGACTCCACGCGAACATATCGACGTTCGCACGGAGAAAGCCGACGAGCACGGCCTCCTATTTGCTGTCGAGGGTGGCGCCGATCTTCAGTCCTCGGCCGTCGGGGACGGTGGGGTCGACGGGGACGAGCTTGGCGGCCTCTGCGGGCTCGAAGGTCCCGACGCGCCGCTTGGCGTCGGGAACCTCGCTACCAAGCTGGTCGAGATCGGCGATGAGGGTCTCGGCCTCCACGATGGCCTTGGCGTACTTGATGCACTCGACGTCGCAGTCGTATGCATGTTCGTACGTGGACTCGACGGTGATGATGCCGTTGGGGCCTGGCATCTTGAGCTTGAGGTAGGTGTAGTTGGGGATCGCCATGAACTTGGCGTAGCACGGGCGCCCCAAGATGGCGTGGTAGGCCCCCTTGAATTCCACCACCTCGAAGGTGAGGACCTCCTTGCGGTAGTTGGAGGGAGTGCCGAAACAGACGGGTAAGTCGATGCGCCCGAGGGGTCGTGTGCGCTTTCCTGGCACGACGCCGTGGAAGGGCGCGGAACCGCCTCGGAGCAGTGATTGGTTGAGCTCCAGGAGCTCCAGAGTGTTGACGTAGAGGATGTTGAGGCCGCTGCCTCCGTCCATGAGCACTTTGGTAAGTCGGGTGTTGCCGACGATCGGGGTCGACGACAAGCGGGTACTGTCCGGGGTTTGGAATATAATCGGGGTGGTCATGCCGATCAAAGGTGATTGCCTCCCGAGACCAGTCGAGGTACCGGGGGGTGGCCACCTTGACCGAGAAAACCTCCCGGCGTTCCCTCTTTCGCTGGCGCGCCGTGAGGCATGCCGAGGGTCCACCAAAGATCATGAAAGCGTTGCGTACCTCGAGGAACCCGTCGTCCTTGTCCTCGTTCCGACCGCCGGGGTCCTTCTGCTTGGCGTCGTCGTCGGGGAGCCCGAGCCTGGCGTAGTAGCGCCGGAGCATGGTGCACTCCTCGAGGGCATGCTTCACCGGACCTTGATGGTAAGGGCAGGGCTTCTTCAGCATGTCGTCAAATAGCCCGGGGCCGCGGGGGCCGCGGGAATTCCTGCGATCCGTCGTGGCGACATGGATGGCCTCGAGGACTTCCTGCTTCCCTGGGCGACCCTTCTTCTTTTTCTTAGGGAGGTGGGGGGCTGAGGCCTCGGGGGCCTCTTCCCTCCGCTTCCCTTTGGGATCGTCGTCGGGGAAGATGGCTCCGACAGCCTCTTCCCCTGAGGCGAAGCTGGTGGCGATGTCGAGGAGCGCGGCAGCAGAGCGTGGGACGTTGCGTCCTAACTCTCGGACCAAGTCCCGACAAGTGGTGCCGGAGAGGAAAGCCTGGATGATCTCCGAGTCGCCGACGCTGGGTAGCTCGGTGCACTGCTTGGAGAAGCGCCGGATGAAATCTCGGAGAGACTCGTCTGGCTTCTGGCGGCAGCTTTTAAGATCCCAGGAATTCCCAGGGCGCACGTACGTGCCCTGGAAGTTCCCGACGAAGATCCTAACCAAGTCGCGCCAGTCGTGGATTTGCGAGGGAGGGAGATGCTCGAGCCAGGCTCGTGCCGAGTCCGACAACAGCAGAGGGAGATTGCGGATGATGAGCAGGTCATCGTCCGCGCCACCTAGCTGGCAGGCCAGGCGGTAATCGGCGAGCCAGAGTTCCGGGTTGGTCTCGCTGCTGTATTTCGCGAGGTTGGCCGGCTGTCGGAACCGGGCGGGGAAGGGAGCAACACGGATGGCCTTGCTGAAGACCCGAGGTCCTGGCGGCTCAGGGGAAGGACTGCGGTCCTCACCACTGTCGTAGCGACCGCCTCGGTGTGGGTGGTAGCCCCGTGCTGCTCCGTCGTTGTGGCGCCGTCGCCTGCCAACTACTTCGTGGTCGCCCTGTGCCTCGCGTCGGTCCCTAAGTCGGTCGCGCACCGAGGGGGCCCTGTTGACCGTCGGCGCGCGAGCGTCCTCGGGACGGACTGAGGCATCCTGGCCCCAGCGAGGTTGCGCTGTGGGTTGCTCCGAGGTGCCTCCGCGCCGGCGGGAGGCGGAACTTTCGGCCTGCTGCACCGCTGCGGTCTCAAGGAGATCGCGGAGTTCCCCACAGACCCGTCGCCCCTCGGTGGTGGAGGGCTCGGGCATCGATCGGACCAGCATCGCAGCGGCTGCGACATTCTGGCTGGCGCGATTAAAGATTGGGGGTGGCGCTCCCTCCTCGTCGTTGTTGATGCGGTGATGGACGTCGCGGGCCCTCCCTCGGGCTCCTCCGCCCTCACCGCGCCCCTGCTGCTCCTGCTCGAGAGTGTTCCGAAGCTGTTGCAGAAGGAGCCGGTCTTGTTCGACCTTGTCTCGAAGCTCGCGGAGCTGCTCCAGATCTGGGCGTCGATGCCCCCCACGAACGGGATTCTCGTTCCGTGCTGCCGGGGCCTCGAGACGCGGAGGTGTGGCGTCGCCCGCCCCTGCCCGGGGCGGGGAATGGTTGCCTGTCCTTTCGTCTTCTTCACCCGCCCTTGGCATCCCGAGCCCGACGTGGAAGCACTCACGAGATGGATCGTAAGTCCCTTCGTCGTCAGAGTCAGAGTAGCCGAGGCAGTAGTCGCTTACGGCCAAGAATTGGCGCAAAGCCCCAGGGTTGTGGAGTTCGGAGAAATCCACCCTGGGCCATGCCTCGTCCTCGTCCGAGGGGTCGGAGCGGGTGCTCAGGTCGAGAGCGAAGCGCTGGCGGCGTTCCGCAGGGTGCTCGTGGGTGGCAGCGTATGCGTAGGCGTAAGAGGCGGCGGCATCTCTCAACCCAAAGGGGTATGGGGACGGTGCCGTCTCCATATTCTGCCCCGCCGGGGTCGGCTCTTGAGGGAGTGGTAGAGCGGAGCTAGACGACTGGGCGTCGCCGCGAGCCACCGGCGATTTTCCTTCGTCCATGCTCAGGCCAGACAGGTCCCCAGCTAGGGACCCCGTACCAACAGCTGGTCGTAGGGCATCGGCGAGGAGGGGCGTGACGCCCTGGGCTCGCGTGACGTCGGGGTGGCCTCGCTCGCGTCACGCCTGGCGAGCGTGGCGAGAACGGCCGCCCGGGCGCCGCCTGCGCCTGGGCTGCCGGGGCGCGACTTCACCGTCGGACGGTGGGGCTCGAGGAGTGAGGAGCACCATGTCGTACTCATGCCCTAGAGACATGAACTCTAGGCTCCCGAACCAAACCACGGTGCCGAGACGCAATGGTCATACGGGGTCTGCCATCCGGAACTTGCTAGGATGACGAAGCTGACACGCAGCGGCCCCTACCTGGCGCGCCAACTGTCGGTGCTTTGGAACCAGGGGTCCCTCAACCCCGACGAGTGAATTTGTGCTACGTGCTCCTAATCCCGGATGGTGATGCAAAGAGACACAAGGTTTATACTGGTTCAGGCAATCGAGGCCCTACGTCCAGTCCGAGAGATCGATCTTGTATTCCTTGCACCGGAGTGCTCGTAGTAGGGGGTTACAAGCTATGTGAGAGAGGGGGCTAGCCCCAGGTCTCGGCGAGGGTGGTGCGGGCTGCTTGAGGCGTTGTTCCCCACCAGCGTAGCGGAAGTGTCTAGTTCTATCGGTGTGTTCGTCCTCTTTTTCTGTCGCCCCCTAGAAATGGCCCCGGTCCTTCCCTTTTATACTCCAAGGGAGAACCAGGAACCTACATATGTTGCTACATAGCGTTCTAAAAACGGGGGGTGGCGTGTCCGAGCCCTGTAGCCGGCCACTGTTGTGGCATGGTCGACGGAGTGGCCCCGTCCTTGTCGTGCAGAAGTGACGCGCCGGTCATACTCGATCTTGTGCGTCGTGGGGCTCCAGTACAGCTTGATGCAGGACATGGCGGGCGACGTGCTGGTCACCGTGTAATGACGTCGTAGTGGGCAGCGGCTCTGCAGATGCCGAGGCCGAGCCATCGTGGGGGGCTCGGCGGTCATGGACCCTCAGGCTGCCGAGCCTGTGAAGCAAACTGCCGAGGCCTCGGGGGAGTTGTTGGCCCTGGGTACTGATTCCGAGGCCATAGTAGCCCAGACGTGGCTTCCCACGCCGTGTTGTCCTCGGAGCAGGAGTTGGCAGCACAGTGAGGCATGGGTGTCAACCATGTGCATGGTGGTTAGCACAGTGACGGGTAACCCCTGCCCAGTCCGAGGGACGTGCACGTCATCGCGTGATGACGTCGTAGGGGGCCATGGTTCTGTAGGTGCCGAGGCCAAGCCATCACGGGGGGCGTTGGCGGACATGGGTCCCCAGGCTGTCGAGCCCCTGAAGCAAACTGCCGAGGCCCTGGAGGGAATTATTGGTCCTGGGTACTGATTCCGAGGCCACAGTAGCCCAGACGTGGCTTCCCACGCCGCGTTGTCCTCGGAGCAGGAGTTGGCAGCATAGTGAGGCATGGGCGTCAACCATGTGCATGGTGGTTAGTACAGTGGCGGGTAACCCCTGCCCAGTCCTACCTCCTGTCCCATTGGCCATTCTGTTGTACTGTGCCGAGCATGCCGTTGTCGTCAGGGGCAGCAGTTGGCTGAGTTGATGTGACACGACGTTTTGTCAGAGGGACGGGAGAAGGAAGAGGCATCGGAGTGCTGCCGAGCCTGCCTTGCGCGAGACGAAGGGTCGGTGGCCCGGCCGAGGCCTTTGGCGGGGAATCGCTCGGGGTCAGTAGTGAGGGGGCCTCGGGCGAATCGGAGAATCGGCCGAGGCCCGTGGCAATGGGCCTCGGGCGAGTCGAAGAATTGGCCGAGGCCCTTGGAGCCTCGGGCGAGTCGGAGAATCGGCCGAGGCCAGCAGCGTTTAGCTAGTTTCGATCTTTATGAAGTCTAAGCAGTTGTTTTTTGGGTCTTGCTTAGGGTACCCCTTCTCGCGGTACCCGACAAAGCTGAGGTAGAAAATCAACTTGAGAAGAAAATAAAGCGTTTGCGGTCCGATCGTGGGGAGGAATATTTCTCAAATGAATTTTCTAAGTTTTGCGCGGTGCATGGAATTATTCATGAGAGGACGCCACCATACTCACCATAGTCCAATGGGATTGCAGAGAGAAAGAACCGCACTCTAACTGATTTGGTTAATGCCATATTAGAGACTGCGGGACTATCTAAGAAATGGTGGGGTGAGGCTATATTGACAGCGTGTCATGTCTTGAATAGAGTGCCCACAAAGAACAAAGAAATCACACCATTCGAGGAATGGGAGAAGAAGAGATTAAATCTCTCTTACATACGAACTTGGGTTGTTTGGCAAAGGTGAATGTGCCAATAAACAAAAAGCGAAAGCTTGGACCAAAAACTGTTGATGGTGTCTTTTTTTGTTATGCTATTCACAGCGTGGGTTATAGATTTTTAATTATAAACTCTAGTGTTCCTGAGATGGCTGTTGATACATTCATAAAATCTAGAGACGCTATATTTTTTGAGAATGAGTTTCCCATGAAAAATACACCGAGCACAACTGGTCATGAATTTATAATTCTTCATGAGCATGAAAATTTTATTTTGATAGAACAAATTGAGGAACCCTATGTGCAAAATCCTGAGGAGGATAACACTATAGTCACCAGAAAAAGCAAGAGACAGAGGACTGCAAAGTCTTTTGGTGATGACTATATTGTGTACCTTGTGGATGACACACCAACGACCATTAAAGAGGCATATTCCTCTCCTGATGCTGACTTATGGAAGGAAGCAGTACGGAGTGAGATGAATTCTGTTATGTCTAATGGAACTTGGGAAATAGTTGATCGTCCCTATGGGTGCAAGCCTATAGGTTGCAAATAGGTGTTTAAGAAAAAGCTTAAGCCTGATGGTACTATTGAGAGGTACAAGGCAAGGCTTGTGGCCAAGGGTTATACTCAAAAGGAAGGTGAGGATTTCTTTGATACTTATTCACCAGTTGCCCGATTGACCATAATTCAAGTTTTGCTTTCCCTGACAGCCTCTTATGGTCTTATCGTTCATCAAATGGATGTTAAGACAACTTTCCTAAATGGAGAGTTGGAGGAGGAGATCTATATGGATCAGCCTGATGGGTTTGTAGCAAATGGTCAAGAAGGCAAGGTGTGTAAATTATTAAAGTCATTATACGGCCTAAAACAAGCTCCTAAGCAATGGCATGAGAAGTTCGATAGAACTTTAACATCTGCTGGCTTTGTTGTGAATGAAGCTAACAAATATGTGTACTATCGGTATGGTGGGGGTGAAGGAGTCATTTTGTGCTTATATGTTGATGACATACTGATCTTTGGATCCAGCCTCAAAGTGATCGAGGAGGTGAAGGAATTTCTATCTAAAAAATTTGAGATGAAAAATTTGGGAGAGGCTGATGTTATTCTTAATATCAAGCTTCTAAGAGAAGGTGATGGTGATGTAACTCTGTTACAAACCCACTATGTGGAAAAGGTGCTGAGTCGCTTTGGGTTCTGATGTAGACTAGGCCCGATCTTCCAAAAGGTATGATAGCGTCGATTGGTAGAGACTCGACATTCATGATCTAGGCTTCGAACCAAGATTGATTCGGACCCCCACAACCGTTACACCACTGCTCCATTGGTTATCAACCACGCGAACAAGATTGACCTCGCCGAGAAAGTTTTTCTGCAAGCGAATCGAGAACACAAGCAAGAACATGATGAACGCAATCTAAAATTGCAAATAAATATGAGGTTTATGAAAATAAGAAGGAGTTCAAGTCTTTATTCGACAGGACTAATCGCCACAGGCGAATAAGATCAAGAACTAGGGCCCTGGTTCACAACAAGCAGCCTTGACGGCACAGTTGCAGCAAAACGATGTCTGTTTCATAAGGAAATCAAGAACTAAACAAAACACAAACCCTAAGGAGAGCGACGACTGCTATTTATAGAGTCTTAGGCGTCATCCCCCTGGACGTGCCCCCTAATGGGCCCAAACATGATACACGGTCCAACGAACCAAAAGACGGTGTCGCAGCATCCTGACAGATTCTGGACGCTGACTTGTTTCGACGATTTCCGTTGATTCCGAAGGGCTTTTGATGTGAGACCAATTGGGTTGGCTTCCTTATCCAATTAGCTTTCCATCCATGTGGATCATAAAAAACAGAGTCCGGAAGCATCTTGGGTGACCAGTTTAAGGCGGACTGGTCCTGGTGGCCGAGGCAGACTCGAACTTGAGTTGCTTTGGGCCTCCATCTCGGGGACTCGAACCAAATTAGCCTCGGACCTTCTTCTTGACCTGGACACCCTTGCTGATCTCCTTGGTCTCCATATAGTTCTCCAAACATGGTCATATGTATAGAGGTTATGTCATCATCATCATCCCTTTCTTGACGAAAAGCCGTCATCAACGTCGATTTTGTTTGAAGTCGATCCTACACAACATGAGGACAAACGAGGTTTCCAAAATAATGGGAATGGACAATGTTATGAGAAAGAATATGACCACATGTCTAGGTTTGTAGCATGTCTTGTCCTATAGACATGTAGTCTGCTCGATTAAAATACACATGATGTTTGCCAATACTATCCTACAAAAGATTAGTACTAACAAGAAATATATGCTCTCTTTCTTTGGATTCCACTTTTGTTCGAAAAGCAAAACTAGAGGAATATGGCATAACAACAGTGTTGATTTTACTGTCCTCTAGTTGATCATTAATTTGCACAACTAAAGGAGAATTTGGATTTGTACAAATATAAACTCGTTGTATCAAATATTGCCCTTGGTTGTTATATTTACCAAAAACATGATATGTATGTCTAGAGAACCATGGCAAATCAGCATATGCATAAAGTTTCTCCTCTAAAGAACTAAGATTACATGGAACATCAAATTCAATGTAAGCCAAAGTATTTAAAGAAGACAATAATTTCAGCTCATTAACTTCACTAGCATTATGAATAACAGGTCTATTTTCAGCACACATATAGCGTGATCATTCTTCAATGATTGCATGGGTATAACATAAATATCATCATGCAAGTCATCTTCGTCACAAGAAACATCAAGCAAATCATCTTGTGACAAAGGTAAATCAAGTGAATGCTCCACTGAAATTTGCTCTATCATAGCATGATTGGTGGAAAAATTCAGCACATCAAGAGAACTCTCACCTTCTGTGAGTTTAGCATCATGGGCATTACCTTTGCTCTCATGTTCAGCAGGGGTAATAGTTGATGGTTCTGAATTTTCACATGAGGCGTGAGCTTCTCATTTTCTGTCATGTCATCCTCGCTCTTTTCTATATTGTCCTGCAAAAGGTTAGGCATAGCAGGAGGAATAACAACAGACTCTTCCTCTAAATGGTGCACCTCATCATATGAAGTCAAAATAGGAGGTGGATTAACAAAGGTTTCTCGAATAAGAAGTTTCATATCATTCCAAGTTTAAGGCTTATCAGAAGGATCTAAAGACTCCCACCAAGATAAAGCAGAATGTCGCAAAACACTAACTATATTTTTTACCTTCCTCCTTGGACACATAAAGCGAGTAGCAAATATGTTATCGATGGCAATTTCCCACTTCATGTACTCATCAGCACCTATACCATCATAAGTCGGTGGATACGAACAACCTGTCATTGTTAGAAGACAGCAAAAGATAATATAAAAGTATTATCCCTACCAACTACTTAGGTTGTGGACAAGGAAAAACAAGACACTCAACTCTCAAGCGTCTTACCATGGTCTTACAAGTGTTCTTACCAAAGCAACAGGCGGTGCAATCGATCGGTGACTGTGATACCATTATAGCTTGAGTGTAACAGTTGCAAGGCGAACCTGTACTTGGTTAGAAGAAAGTGGAGCTTAGACAGGCATAATATAGTATCAAGGAATAGCAAAATTCACAACTGAATAACAAAGCTGAATAAGTATCCCAAGTACTTGTCTTAGTTGCTGGCCTACTCACGTTCCAGGTACCAGATGTATCAAGTGATGTGAACAGCAAGAATATGATTAGGAACAAGGTAGAAATCAGCACACGCAAACACAACTCAAATGGCGCTCTCTATGTGCTCCTCTAGATATTGTTCCTCTTTTGCCCCTCTCTTTTTTCTCTATTTTTGGGCTATCGTTGTTGTTTTGGAAAATTTCAACTTTTTCTTTTTATTTTTTTGATATTTTTTCTTCACTTAGGAGCACAAAAGAAATAACCACAGAAAATATGAGCTTAAACAAGTAAAAGACGTGGCCTGTAGAATTTTTAGAAGACGTGCTCGAAATCGACAAAGACCTTGTGACCACGAAAAGAGGATCTTATGACCACTTTTTAACCAAAATAAAAATCTCTGACCCCGGCAAAGCCGGGGATGGACGGATCCGAATTTTTTTTCTGATCAATTTTGATATATGGAATGTTGAAATCCGAGTTCGTATGCGAAAACTAGACCAGTTTTAAGAACGAACTCCGAATTAGAGGACAAAACGGGAATAATACGCGCAAAATTGGTCACGACAGCAATAATTTGATGGAAACAGTAAAGACAAGTGTAGGAAATTAGATGGCATGGACTAGGGTTTGATGGATACAAAGGAAACTCAACAAGACTCGGAGATATTCACGGATTATGATGAAAAACAAAGAGAAAAACACAAACTAGACTAAAAATGATCTAAAACCAGCAACAAGAACTTGACCTAGGGCACAAACTCAACAACGTGAAATAGAGACGAACTTGCACGGCACAATGAGGCTATAGGACAGGAAATATGTGACGATGTATATTTTTTGGCTTTTTGTGGACTATAGGTAATACAAAAACAGTAACAATCTAAAGGGGGAAACAAAGTTATACCTAACGGGTAACAAGGTCTCTGATATCACTTGATGTAGACTAGGCCCGATCTTTTGAAAGGTATGATAACGTCGATTGGTGGAGACTCGACGTTCACGATCTAGGTTTCGAACCAAGATTGATTCGGACCCCCACAACCGTTACACCACTGCTCTGTTGGTTATCAACCACGCGAACACGATTGACCTCGCCGAGAAGGCTTTTCTGCAAGCGAACCGAGAACACAAGCAAGAACGGGATGAACGCAATCTAAAATTACAAATAAATATGAGGCTTATAAAAATAAGGAGTTCAAATTTTTATTCGAAAGGACTAATCGCCACAGGCGAACAAGATCAAGAACTAGGGCCCTGGTTCACAGCAAGCAGCCTTGGCGGCACAGTTGCAGCAAAACGATGTCTGTTTCACAAGGAAATCAAGAACTAAACAAAACCCAAACCCTAAAGAGAGCGACGGCTGCTATTTATAGAGTCTTGGGCGTCACCCCCCTGGACGCGCCCCCTAATGGGCCCAAACACGATACACGGTCCAACGGACCAAAAGACGGTGTCACAGCATCCTGATAGATTCTGGATGCTGACTTGTTTCGATGATTCCCGTTGATTCCGAAGGACTTTTGATGTGAGACCAATTGGGTTGGCTTCCTTATCCAATTAGCTTTCCATCCATATGTGGATTATCGAAAACGGAGTCCGGATGCGTCCTAGGTGACCAGTTTAAGGGCAGACTGGTCCTAGAGGCCGGGGCAGACTCGAACTTGAGTTGCTTTGGGCCTCCACCTCAGGGACTCGAACTGAATTAGCCTCGGACCTCCTTCTTGACTTAGACACCCTTGCTGATCTCCTTGGTCTCCATATGGTTCTCCAAGCATGGTCATATGTATAGAGATCATGTCCTCATCAGGTTCAGTGACTGTGCACCTGCTCCTACACCTTATGACTCTAGCGTGCTATTGGGGAAAAATCAGAGAATAGCAAGGGATTAGTTGAGATATTCCCAGATCATTGGTTCACTCATGTATCTTGCTAGTGCCACAAGGCCTGACATCTCATTTGCTGTGTGCAAGCTGAGCTAGTTATGTCAAACCCAGAAGATGATCATTGGCGAGCTCTTGAGAGAGTGATGCGCTACCTAAAAGGGACCATGAGCTATGGTATTTGTTATACCGGACATCCAAAAGTGCTGGAAGGCTATTGTGATGCTAACTGGATTTCTAATGCTGATGAGCTTTATGCCACAAGTGGATATGTGTTTTCGCTTGGAGGTGGTGCTGTCTCCTGAAAGTCTTGCAAGCAGACTATCTTAACGAAGTCTACAATGGAAGTAGAACTCACAGTATTAGACACTGCTAGATCTGAGTCTGAGTGGCTTCGTGATCTCCTTATGGATTTACCGGTTGTTGAAAAACCCATACCGGCTATTTCTATGAACTACGATAACCAGACTGTGATTACAAATGTTAACAGTTCCAAGGATAACATGAAGTCCACAAGGCATATTAAGAGACGACTAAAATCTGTCAGAAAATTGAGAAACTCTGGAGTAATAGCGTTGGACTATGTTCACATGTCTAACAATCTGACAGATCAGTTAACTAAGGGTCTGTCACGCAACGTGATAGAAAGTGCATCGAGAGAGATGGTTTGAAACCCACTTGAAATTTACTATAGTGGTAACCTGTTCTATGTGATCGTAGATCCCGTGAAGTAGGACGGTAAAACAAACTAGTAGTAAATTATGAGGAAAGATCCTTAGTAAGACTCACTCTGATGCATATCTTTCCTTTCTATAAGGCAGACTGGCTTTTGCCTTAATGCGTTCCAAGTGGCTTGTCAAAGCAAAGATGTTGTCCTACAGAATATCTTTTGAGGAACACCCTATATGAGTTAGACTGCTGGTCGTAGTCTATGAGATTTGGGTGATCTCTAAATATTCATGAAAGGCACTGAAGTATGACTTATATGCTTCAAATCGAGGGGATGCCTTTTGCTGCCCAGTATCAGCTAACGACTTTAGTGACATTCACCTCACACAAAACTGTCAATTTAAGGCTTTATCCATTGTTCAGTTGTGACTGAGTGAAACTATTGTTCTAGATGGATGTTTAACTTAACAGTCTCCATCGAAACACTGGTATATAAAAGAAATATGATTCTGAGACTACTTTGTTACAAACCCTAGAGTTTGGTGGGGATTGTTGGATATAATATGGGCTTAGCCCATATAATATTTAATAATCAAATAAAACTCTATGGTGCATAATATCAAGTGTTGTATGGTTTAATACCATATGAGATTTTAACTGAACGCTGACTCAGCTTATATGGTTGAAAATTAGTCATCTAAATTGAGAAGCTAAGAAAAGGACGAGGCAGGCAGGCAGGCGGGCGGCGAGCGGGCGGGCGTGGCCAGTCTTTTGCCACTTAAATCCACATTATCACGGGAGTTTCGCTCCTTGATGGTGGAGGCGAATAGACTGCGTCAGTTACCGTCTCCTGAGATTCTCCGCTGCATTCGTCTTCTTCTCCGGTCGCAGCCATATATCCGCGTCCTCCATCAGTTCAGACCCCGTCTTCCGCAACCGTTCCCGAGAGAATCCACATTTCCGCAGCCCTCTGTCTTCCCCGTCCTATACCTCTGCGCGCACGGAGTAGCGGGAGAGCAGTTGCCTCCGAAACCCTCGTCCGCTGGTGAACCTTGCACGGGGTGCGTGGCGATTAGGTTTTTGGGGAGCGATCCGCGATTGCTCGTCCTCGTACGCCTTCTTCCTGGTGGCAGATCCCGTCTTCTTCCCGAAGATTGCCTACAGAACCGCAAGCTGTCTTCTTCCTGGTGATCCGTTCGTGGGACTGTACTGCGAACATCATTCTGCACCGACTGTGGTCCACGACTTCGAGCAACGCACTATGTCGACTAGTGCGAATGGAGCCTCCGATGCCCTCGGCATGGGACCCTCCGCTGGGTACACTCTAATCTCTATGATTACTGTACTCGCTGCTACTGTATTCATCTGTATGTCATCACTGCATGTTGTAGTGTTCATTAGAGATATACACATGCACATATATGCCGTCATGAACCTGTTGATGTTAATTTTCTGAATTAAACTGATAATGAAAGTGCCTAAATTTCTAACACGTCTCCTCCGTTCCGTGTCACGGCGATCCGGCTGCCGGTCGATCTCGATAACGAGCGCGCGGCTTGCTGGCTGGCTGGCGTCGTTAATGAGCAGCGCCGGATCACGGGCTTCCGCGCGTCCGCGGTCGTTTGTACTCCATCGGACGGGATCAGGGATCATCTCGTTATTCCGGCACGTTCGTTAGACTTATAAGTCGTACTTTTTCAGTTAAAGAATAATATTTTTCTTTCGCAACAAATCAACCAACAGCAAGTCATAGCAGCCAAAGGACTTTCGTGTGCGGCTGCCGGATTCTGACGCGCGGGTTTGTCGTGTCGTGCCCTCCCCTAACCCCGGTCGCTGTGCGCCGGTGACGGTGAGCGATGAGCAGCAGAGCAGGCGCGTCAGGGGCGTTGGGCCGCATGCGTTTGGTCGCGAGGGAGGGCGAGGTTGTGGCGTCGCGGTCGCCGACGCGGACTGCTAACTTGCAGCCTTGTGGTAGGAGCCGAGGAGGTACTGGCACGGCAGGCGTGGCCTGGGACGCGACAGCAGCCAAGGCCATCCGATGGCGCGCTGCTGCCTGCTGTAGCCTTACTTGTACGGCGTACACGTACGTGCTCGCGGACCATGGCAAATTGGCAATCACAATGCTGATTAGTATTATCGAGGGCAGTGGGTGAGTGTCTACATCAGGGTTACCGGTCTTTCTGTTTGGGCTTAAGTTAACCATCCTACCTTGCCTGCAGTGGTTTGGTCGTGTTGTGTACAAGGCGGCGCCATTATTACTGTTACTCTGAACTGTCCACAGCGATGGCCGATGATCAGCCTGTTCGTTTGGCTATGGTTTGTCGTAAACGATCATAAATTTTCAGTCGGAACAATATTTTTCTCTCACACAAACCAGCCAGCAGTACTTCTTCACGAACCAGCAACGATACGAACCAGCCAACCGAACAGGCTGGATGCCTCACTGGCCTGTCTAGTCTAGATAAATAAATCGCAGTGTGGCGCTGTCGCCCTGATTCCGCTCGTGATCACGGAACAGACCGGCGTTTTGGACACACACACGCACGCCACGGATGCACTGACGACGCACACACAATGACACAACAAACAGTACAGAGACGCCGCTCACGCCCGTGGTCGGCTAGAGTCTTCCAAAACCTAGGCTACAAAACTGCCTCTGCCTGTGCTGCATGCCCCAACAGGCCAACACACATGCTCCACTCCAGGCTGCATCGAATCCACCCGTGGGAGACTGTCTTGTCTGTCGACTGTCGTATGCAGGAGACGACTGGCGAGTGCTACGTTCGCCTTCAGGCAGTCTTCATGCTTCTCTTTCACTTTTCATGTGTGCGAGAGCGCGAGCGAGCTCGAGCTGACCAGACTTGTCTGGAAACGAAGCAAGCGATCGACCGCGGTCCGCGGCAGTTCGCCATCACCGTCGTCGATCGATCCGTCGCTTTCTCGTACGCGTGACTCCATTCAGCAGCAAGCAAGCAACACCAAATGGCTATGGCTGCCTCACTACTCGTTCTAGCTAGCTACTCGTAGATGGCAACAATATACGCTTCCTTCTTCATTCCACATTCAAGATGCTTCCGGATCGCTGTATGCAACAAGCGTTGTCGGCTCGTCGCGTTGATGCCTGCACACATACACACAATGAATTAGCATAAACATAAGTATAAACCAAATTTCGTCGAAACTGCGACCACCCAGTGAGAAGCGACTACAACTGCGTCCTTGCTCCTTGCTATATATGCTGTTTTGCTTGTGCATGATGCAAACTGTAGCCCCTATCTCTGGTTGCGTGTATACATACCCAGACCCTGCTGCAACGCATATGACCGCAGCGAAACTTCTTGCGAGAATGCTCGTGTTCGTGTACGTACGTCGTGTCGTGGTTCCTTGCATCGATGACGACCGCGACCACCCGCTAGCTGCTGCTTTATTTGTCATCGGATGCGTCCGTCCATGGCCGCCATCGGTTTCGGGAGATTGCGTGACAGGCGGCAAAGTTACCTGCACGTCCACTCGCCACCTTTGCTTCCCGATCTGCCAAGCGTCCACATGCTGCACATTTGGCAGGCATCATCCTACATGGACACACAAACCTGCTTTCTTCTCCTTTTTTTCACAAACTTTCGGCCTGTTCGGGAGGCCGTATCGTATCGTGGATTATTTACTGCTGGCTGGTTTGGTGTGAGAGAAAAACACTGTTTCCGGCTGGAAATTTACGATCGTTTACGAGCAAGCGAACAGGCTGTTTATTACACGCTTATATACAGTAGGAAGTACTGCTATGCTACCGTGGAAGCACAAATTTTGTAGTATTAGGAAACCCAAAAAAAAGTAGGAAACCCCCAAAAAACAAAGCATCTATGGTACTGTATCATCTTTAATCCACTCCAAATTGGGCAAAATAATGGGGCTTTGGTCCACTCTAACCACTACTAGTCGTAATTACTGGTCCCAGGTCCCAGTTCTGTTCCTCAGGAGACCACCCGTCTAGTTCAGGCACAGGCAACAAACAAGCAACACTAACTTTTTGTAGCGGAGATTACGCAATTTTGCTCACCGTGCTGTTTGTCCCTGGCCGTGGAGGCGTGGACAAGGACACTTGATGTATAGTTAGCCCTTGTTTAGTTGAGAGGAAAATTGGAATTTGGCTACTGTAGTACTTTCGTTTTTATTTGACAATTAGTGTTCAATCATGGACTAATTAGGCTCAAAACGTTCGTCTCGCAATTTCCCACCAAACTATATAATTAGTTTTTTTTTCATCTACATTTAATGCTCCATGCATGTATCGTAAGATTCGATGTGATGGATACTGTAGCACTTTTTTGAAACTTTTTTTGCAACTAAACACGGGCTTATAAGCCGTTGCAGCACTAACGTGCGATGCAGATTAATTGCAGGAGAGGGCATCGCACAGCCTAGCTCTGTACTTGAACAGCACGGCATGCTGAATGCATGGACGTTCTACCAATTGAATACTCGAAGTGTAGCCTGCAAGAAATCCCAAGTGGTTACTTGCCCTCCAAAACAACAGAAACTAGCATGCAGCGCCATCTTACTCTTGCGATTTTCCTTCTCCAACAATTCAACTGTCCAAGGCATTGAAAGAATCGCATATGCATCCACATCAACTTTCTTCTATGCGCATGCTGCCTTGCATTCCTCCTCGTCTTCTCCTAGGGCCTGTTTAGTTCCCCTCCAAAATACCAAATTTTTCAAGATTCCCCGTCATATCGAATCTTTGGACATATGCATGAAGCATTAAATATAAATAAAAAATAAAACTAATTACACAGTTTAGACGAAATCCACGAGCCGAATCTTTTAAGCCTAATTAGACTATGATCGGACACTAATTGCCAAATAACAACGAAAATGCTACAGTAGCATTTTGCCAAAAATTTTGGCAAACAAACTGGCCCCTAATCAACTTTGGTACAAGTAGTAAAAACTGACACCACTAGTTGGCGAACGTTCATTGCAGCCCAATGGAGCGAACGTACTATTTTTGGAAAACAGTAATTAGCGCCTCTTTCTCTTTCAGATTTCAGGCGGACGTTGCGCGTGCTTTTTTTTCTCTTTTCGGCGTAGCTGCACGAGCGACGGTAGTTTCACTTTCGCATTTTCTTTTTTTAGAACCGCACGCATAACTTAAAAAACTGAGTTACACAGCATAACTTCGAGGATTGACTTAACAGTTCTAAGTTATACAACATTACTTTTTTTGCGCAAAATTTACATTTTTAAAATAGCTACGAGAATAACATTCTCTTCAGGTTTCATCAGCATTTTTTCTTTTTAGAAACTAAATTATTCGGGAACATGGGAATAGGTTAAAAAAGGGTGAGGGAGCAAAATAAAAGTAACTTTTATAACCTATAATACACAACAAATTCCATAATATAATGCAAACTTGCAAACACTAGATAAATAATAACATTCATAACTTCTGCAACTATGATAGTCTCAGCATCTCTGTAGCTATGACATTGAGCATATATGTGTCTTCAATTGAAACATCTGCAAAATATTTTATATTTAAAATAACAAATAAAAAACAAAGTTCACAACAAGGAAAAAACATAAGGTAGCAGGGAAAGTAAGATGACTATATAACATATTAACATAGACACGAAAACACAAGTATAAGATACATAACTCTCTACAGTAAGTTAATCACATAAGTTAGGTACTATACACATGAAAACACAAATTAGGTACATAACTCTCTACACTAAAGTTAATCAAAAAAGTTATGTAGCATACACATAAAAACACAAGTTACAAACTTAACTCTATAGCATAAGTTAATCAATTAAGTTAATAACATACTCATCAAAATAAAAAAAACAAATTACAAGAGCATTTTCTTTGACAATATTGAAGTCCTTAAAAGGACAGATGACTTCAAATCTTTTTTCTCTAAAGTTTACAATCACAACATACCAATATCTATTCTTGTAAGTCGGGACAAAAAACTTTAGACAAAAACAAACAAATTTTATGAATTCCAATATGGAACGAATACGACAAAATCCATTCATAAAACATAACATTTCTCCTCATTTTTAAACAGAAAAGGACATGTATATCACAAAGCCACACATACATATAATATGGAATACATTTAATTAACAAAACTTACAAAGGTCGGCATTGTCTAGACTATATCCAATGCATCTTTCTTTCTGAGAACTGATGAGAAATAGCAGTTGGAACAAGTTTGGCATCTTGAAGTTGAACGTGAAAAATATGCATATAAGATTTAATAAAAACATATCGAAAAGCCATTATCACAATGCCTAATTAAGTATCCATTTAAAAACATTAAGTTAGACATATTAGTTGCTAACAAAACTTAAGCACATAATTTAGTAAAACCAAGTTCAACACACAAGTTAATAACTGCAAGTTATGTATAAATATAATATAATAAACCAAACAACTTATATGTTAAAAATTTTAACACAAAAGTTAATAGCTACAAGTTATGTGCAGAAAGTTAGAGATAAAAGTTATGTGCAGAAAGTTAGAAATAAAAGTTATGTGTATAAAGTTAGACATGAGCAAAAAGTAGATATAAAAAATTAGACATGAAGTTAATATCTACAAATTATGTGCACAATGGTAGACATAAAAGTTTGACAAAAAGTTACAACTTATTACAGAAACTACAACATAGTAACTACAATATACAAGTTATATGTATATAATTTAATAAGCCAAGTTCAATATAAGGAAATATTAGCACAGTTCCAAAAACAGTACAGTCAAGTGTTTTAATCTACAAGATGAACAACACATAATTAAACTACAATCCAGAAATGACTCACAAAGAAAGGAAAAAGGAAATTTAAAAGTCAACATTTGCATTATAAGCATTACCTCCATCTTTTAAAAAATCTGGGTAATGTAGCATATACTTATCAACAAAATCATCAGTCCAAGCATCAATATGAGGTATTGTCTGCAGAACAATATTCATCCCTGAACCCAAGTAATCAAAGTACACAGTCTACATGCAAAAATAATAACAAAGTTACAACATAGACATGCAAATCACAATACGAGTAAAAATTGTCTAAAAATAATTCACTAGCAAGCAGTGCACAGTTTAACTAGAAAATAAAAAGCTACGTGTGATCACTAAAAAGAAATACTTACGAATAGGACAAAAATACAACCAGACAAGATCGATTTGTCACTAGTACTCCGTTTACCCATAGACTGTTGGAATTTGCAAAGACTAGAATTCAAACAACTGGACACTGCATGACACTAGTCTTAAGACTTGATTTTTTTCACACCAGTCACAACTGCTGGCAAAAAACTCTGATCACGTTGGTGAGCAAAAATGTCGTAGCCACTGGGGTGTAGGTTTCTTATGGTCTGACCAGTTTTACTCAACGTTTGTTTCCGCAACCCTTGCTTCTAGATCTTAACGTGAGAAAGGGTTGGACATAGAGAATGTCTACCGGATAGATACGCTCTTATCAGCCCTTGAGTGAGGCCCGACCCCTTGATGTTGCTGGGGTCGGGTGACACTAAAGATCGAGGAGTCGATAGTGAAACCGATAAAAGAAAGCGTGCGTAGATTAAGGGTAAAAGCGACGTAGATGTTCGATGTTCTAGGTGTTGATGAAGACTTTGCTATCGATGGTCTTGAGCTTATAGGTGCCTGGTTGGAGCATCTCCATGACGACGTACGATTCCTCCCACGACGGAGAGAGCTTGTGGTGGTTCTTATTGCTCTAAACGAGGCGGAGCACTAGGTCCCTGACATTGAAGGCCCGACCCCACACTCGACAGCTATGGTACTGGCGCAACGCTTGTTGGTACTTGGCCGAGTGGAGGAGGGCAATGTCGCGTGCTTCATCTAGCTGGTCCATGGCATCCTCGAGGGATGCCTCGGCTCCCTGTTCATCGTACGCCCTAACCCTTGGTGCTCCATACTCGAGGTTAGTCAGGAGGATAGCCTCAGAACCGTAGACCATGAAGAATGGCGTGTAGCCAATGGCCGGGCTGGGGGTCGTCCTCAGGCTCTAGAGCACTGCGAGAAGCTCCGTGACCCATCGTCTGCCAAACTTTTTCAACCAGTTGAAGATCATAGGCTTAAGGCCTTGTAAGACCATGTTGTTCGTGCGCTCGACCTGCCTGTTCGTGTGGGGGTGCGCCACGGCAGCCCAATGGACGCGGATGTGGTATTCATTGCAGAATCAGAGGAACTTTTTCCCGGTGAACTGTATGTCGTTGTCCATGATATTGGAGTTTGGGATTCCAAAATGATAGACAATGTCAAGGAAGAACAACACGGCTTGCTCGGACTTGATTGCGGAGATCGGTCGAACCTCTATCCACTTTATAAACTTGTCTACGGCGATAAGCAAGTGCGTATAGAGCCCGAGCACCCTCTTGAGAGGTCCAACCAGATCGAGCCCCTAGACTACGAACGGGCACGTGATGGGGATCGTTTGGAGTGCTTAGGCCGGTAGGTTGGTCTATCGAGCGTAGTACTGACACCCTTCATAGGTGCGCACAATCTGTTCAACATCGGCTACTACGGTCAGCTAGTAGAAGCCTTGTCAGAATGTGTTTCTGACTAGGGTCCTAGGTGCGGCATGGTGCCCATAGACCCCACCGTGGATATCACTCAGCAACTGCTTCCCTTGTTCGATGGGGATGCAGCGCTGCAGGATCCCGGTGTGACTTCGCCTATAGAGCTCTCCCTCAATAACGACAAATGACTTAGAGCGACGCGTGAGCCGCTGAGCCTCCGTTTTGTCTATCGATAGCGCCTCACGGAGGAGATAGTAGAGGTAAGGCATCCTCCAGTCGGCTAGAGGGTCAAGCTCTATTGCTAGATCCTCGTCAAGCTCTATGACTTCGAGGTCAGATGGAGCCGCCAACTGGTTAGCCCCTGAGCCCAGGGTAGGTGGCCCATCATCGATCTGTTCTGGCTCCTCATAGCGAATCGAGGGCTTGTACTGATCACTGGCGAAGACGCTTGTTGGCACCAGCTCTCGGCCAGATATCGTTTTCACCAGCGTGTCGGTCGCCTCGTTGAGACGCCTCGAGATGTGATTGAGCTCGAGACCGTCGAACTTGTCCTCTAACTAGCGGACTTCTTAGCAATACGTAGCCATCTTGGCATTGTGGCAGCTTGATTCCTTCATGACTTGGTCGATGACTAGCTAGGAGTCACCCCAGACGTCAAGCCATCGAATATCCAACTCGATGGCGATGCGTAGGCCATTGATGAGTGCCTCATACTCGGCCACATTGTTGGAGGAGGGGAAATGGATGCGAACCATGTACCTCATGCGTACCCTGAGGGGCGAAACAAAGACCAGCCCCACGCCGGCACCTTTCTTCATCAGCGATCCATCGAAGTACATCGTCCAGTACTCTTGGTTGACGACTATTAGCGGCATTTGGATCTCAGTCCACTCTGCAACGAAATCAGCCAGCAGTTGGGACTTGATGGTCGTCTGAGGGGCATATGAAATGCCTTGACCGATCAGCTTGAGTGCCCACTTTGCGATTCTTCCTGTGGCATCCCGGTTTTGGACGACCTTGCTAAGAGGGAAGGATGTCACGACCGTCATCGGATGCAACTTGAAGTAGTGATGCAACTTTCTCTTAGCGATAAGGACGGCGTACAAGAGTTTCTAGATTTGGGGGTAGCAAGTCTTGGAATCGGACAAGACCTCGCTAATGAAGTACTCGGGATGCTGCACTTTGAGGGCGTGTCCCTCTTCTTCTCGCTCTACCACCAGGGAGGCACTGACCACTTGCATGGTGGCTGCAACGTAGAGCAGAAATGGTTCCACGTCGGTCGGGGGGACTAGGATCGGGGCCTTCGTTAGGAGCTGCTTGACCTCATCAAGTGCCTCCTAGGCCTCAGGCATCCATTCAAAATGGTTGGCTTTCTTCAGAAGCCGATAGGTGGAGAGACCTCGTTCACCGAGGCACGAGATAAAGCAGCCGAGCGTGGCGAGGCACCTTGTAACTTGCTATACCCTCTTTATGTTCTGAATTGGGCCCATCCTCGTGATGGCTGAGATCTTCTCCGATTTGGCTTTGATGCCGTGCTCGGAGATAATAAAACCCAGCAACATAACCCTCGAGACCTTGAAAATATATTTCTCAGGGTTGAGTTTGATGCCATTTGCTTGAAGTTTCGCGAAGGTCTACTCTAGGTCGGCTACGACATAGTCAGCCCGTTTGGACTTGACCACGATGTCGTCTACGTAGACCTCAATGGTTTGCCCGGTGATGTCACCGAAACACTTAAGCATACAATGCTGATACGTAGCCCCTGTGTTTTTAGACCGAACGACATTGGGACGTAGCAGAATGATCTGAACGAGGTGATGAAAGACGTCGTGAGCTGGTCGGACTCTTTCATCACAATTTGATGGTACCCGGAGTATGCATCAAGGAAGCAAAGGGTTTTGCACCCTAAGGTCGAGTCAACTAGTTGGTCTATACGTGCTAAAGGAAACGGATCCTTTGGACACGCTTTGTTGAGATCCATGTAGTCAACACACATTCTCCATTTCCCACTCGTTTTTCATACAAGAATGGGATTGGCTAACCACTCGGGGTGGTATACTTCCTTGATAAACTCGGCCGCCAAAAGCTTCGCAATCTCCTCACCGATGGTCCTGTGTTTCTCCTCATCGAAGCGACGCAGGCGCTGCTTCACCGGCTTGGAGCCTAGCCTGATCTTCAAGGTGTGCTCAGTGACTTCTCTTAGAATGCCTGGCATGTTTGAGGGTCTCCATGCAAAGATGTCTCTATTGGCATGGAGGAAGCCAGCGAGCACGCTTTCCTATTTGGAGGAAATCATGGTGCCGATGCGTACCACTTTGCCCTCGGAGCCGCTGGGGTCTATGAGGACCTCCTTGGCACTCTCTACAGGCTCAAAAGACCCGGTCGACCACTTGGGATCAAGTGCTTCTTCGATGACCTCCTCCCTGATGGTTGCAAGCTCTTTGGAGGCGACAATTGTCGCAGCATGTTCACAGCACTTGACCTCACACTCGTAGGTGAGCTAGAAGGATGTGCCGATGGTGATCACCCCGCATGGACCCGACATCTTCAACTTTGGATAGGTATAGTTGGGGACAGCCATGAACTTCGTGTAACATGGACATCCTAGGATGGCATGGTAGGTCTAGTGGAACCCGACTACCTCGAAGGTAAGGGTCTTCGTCCTATAATTGGTCAGATTTCTGAAGGTGATGGGCAGATCGATCTGCCCAAGTGGCATGGCCTGCTTTCCAGGCACGATGCCGTGGAAAGGCACCCTGGTAAGCCAGATGCGCGATCGATCGATGCCCATGGCGCCGAGCGTTTCAGCGTACATGATGTTGAGGCCACTACCTCCATCCATCAGCACCTTGGTGAGCCGCTTCGTGCCGATGATCAGGTCGACCATGAGCGGGTATCTCCTGACTATGGGACGCTTTTCGGGTGGTCGGTCTGATCAAAGGTTATGGCAGACTCTGACCATCAGAGGAAGGAAGGCATGGTCGTCTCAGCCATATAGACTTCACGGTGCGCAAGCTTCTGGCGGAGCTTGGAGTCATAGGCCACCGACCCTACGAAGATCATGAGGCAGCCATCCAGCATTGGAAATCTATCGTCCTTCCTCTCAGCATCATCTACGGCCGGCTTGGGCTCCTTTCTTTGCTCCCCCTTGTTGGAGCCTCTGGACAAGAACCGCTTCATGAGGACACAATCCTTGTATAGGTGCTTGATGGGGAAAGCATGGTTCGAGCATGACCCTTCGAGCGACTTCTCAAAGTGGTCTAGGGTACCCTCAGTGGGCTGAAAGGTCCTAATGGCTAGAGGGGGGGGGGGTGAATAGCCTAATAAAAATTTCTACAACAACACTTAACAAGAGGTTAGACAATTATGAGGCAAAGCAAGTGTTGCGTTAGCCTACTCAAAATGCAAGCCACCTACCACAATTCTAGTTTAGATAGTGTCGATTCACACAAGAGCTATGACACTACCCTATGTTAGTGTGCTCTCAAAGACTAACTAAAGAGCCACACCAACCAAGCAAGTAAGCTCTCACAACTAGCTACACTAAAGAGCTTGTCAACTAGTTTGCGATAAAGTAAAGAGAGTGATCAAGATAGTTATACCGTCATGTCGAGGAGTGAACCAATCAATCACAAGGATGAATAACAATGAAGACCAATCACCTCGGAATCAAAGGATGAACACAATGATTTTTACCGAGGTTCACTTGCTTGCCGGCAAGCTACTCCTTATTGTGGCGATTCACTCACTTGGAGGTTCACGCGCTAATTGGCTTCACACGCCAAACCCTCAATAGGGTGCCGCACAACTAACACAAGATGAGGATCACACAAGCCACGAGCAATTCACTAGAGTACCTTTTGGCGCTCCGCCGGGGAAAGGTCAAGAACCCCTCACAATCACCATGATTGGAGCCGGAGACAATAACCCTCCACTCAACAATCCTCGCTGCTCCAAGCCATCTAGGTGGCGGCAACCACCAAGAGTAACAAGCAAAATCCACAGCGAAACACGAACACCAAGTGCCTCTAGATGCAAACACTCAAGCAATGCACTTGGATCACTCCCAATCTCACTATGATGATGAATCAATGATGGAGATGAGTGGGAGGACTTTGGCTAGGCTCATAAGGTTGCTATATCAATGAAAATGGCCAAAGATGTGAGCCACAGCCGGCCATGGGGCTTAAATAGAAGCCCCCATGAAATAGAGCCGTTGTACCCCTTCACTGGGTACACAGCGCTCTGACCGGACGCTCCGGTCCATTTGACCGGACCCTAGACTCAGCGTCCGGTCCACTGATGGACGCCACGTGTCACCAGCTTCAAACGCTATTCGTCAGTTTTCAATGGCTATGAACCTGATCGGACGCACCGGCAAAACTGACCAGACACTGAAGCCCCAGCGTCCGGTCATTTCCAGTAAGCTCCCCAAGGCGTATTTCTTCGGCCGGACGCATTCGGTCCACCTTGACCGGACACAGACCATCGTCCGGTGCAATACCCTAGGTACTATGCCGACCGACCAGTTTGACCGGACGCAAGCTGCCAGCGTCCGGTGCTTTTAGACCCAGCGTCCGGTCAGTTGACCGACGCCAGCGTCTTTGCGACCAACTTGTTTTCACTTCTAACTTCTTCACCCTTGCTCCAATGTGCCAACCACCAAGTGTATCACCTTGTGCACATGTGTTAGCATATTTTCACAAATATTTTAAAGGGTGTTAGCACTCCACTAGATTCTAAATGCATATACAATGAGTTAGAGCATCTAGTGGCACTTTAATAACCATATTCCGATACGAGTTTCACCCCTCTTAATAGTATAGCTATCAAACCTAAATGTGATCACACTCTCTAAGTGTCTTGATCACCAAAACAAAATAGCTCCTACAAATTATACCTTTGCCTTGAGCTTTTTGTTTTTCTCTTTCTTCTTTTCAAGTTTAAGCCCTTGATCATCTCCATGCCATCACCATTGTCATGTTATGATCTTCATTAGCTTCTCTACTTGAAGTGTGCTACCTATCTCATGATCACTTGATAAACTAGGTTAGCACTTAGGGTTTCATCAATTCACCAAAACCAAACTAGAGCTTTCACGGGCTTCCAAATCCCCTTGCGGTCGGTAGTGGCCACGAGTGAGCCCTTGTGCCGCTGCTTGTTCTTCTTCTTATTGGGGCGATTGGAGAAGCCTTCGCCGGCGTCCTCATCCCACTTTGCCTTGCCCTTGGGGCAGTCAAAAATCGCTCCGACCGCCTCCTCACCCGAGGCGTGACAGGTGGTGATGTCGAGGAGCTCCTTGGTGGTTCATGGGCCCTTACATCCCAGCTTATGAACCAGAGACTCGTAGGTTGTCCCAGATAGTAAAGGTCCTATGATGTCAGCGTCGGCTATGTCGGGCAGCTTGTTGCACTGTCGGGAGAAGCGCCGGATGTACCCACAAAGAGTTTCCCTAAACTTCTATCGGTAGTTTTTGAGATCCCATGGGTTCCCAGGACGCGCGTATGTGCCCTGAAAGTTTCCCACAAAGATCTCCTTTAGGTCTGCCCTACTTTGGATTTAGTTGGGCAAAAGGTGTTCCAACCACTTTTGCGCTGAATCGACCAGGAACAATGAAAGGTTACAGATAATGAAATTGTCACTATCCGCTCCACCGGCTTGGCAAGCAAGTCGATAATCCTTGAGCCATAGTCCAGGGTTTGTTTCCCCGAAGTATTTTGGGATGTTAGTCAGCGGTCGGTACCGTGGTGGGAAGACGACATTGAGGATGTGTCGACCAATGGCCTGAGGTTTTGGCAACTCGAGGCTCAGGCTTCGATCATCACCGTTGTCATAGCATCTGCATGATGAGGGTGGTAGCCGTGGCTAGCCTCTTCCTACTCATCGCAGCAGGCATGCCTGCAGGCATCTAGGGTGTTGCGCGTGTCATGGTGGAGTCCAAGATGCTCATGCACCAGGGCCACGGCTTGCGGCCTGTCGCCTCGCTACGCCTGGTGGACTGACATGTCCCTGTTGGGTCGCTCTAAGGGCACACTGGCTAGCGTCGAGCTCACATCGTTAGGACAGCGAGCACTTGGCCTGCTGCGCCGCCTCACACTCGAGTAGCATGCGAATCTTGCGATGGGCCCGACGATCCTCAGGTGTCGTGGGCCCTGAAAGCCCCCAAAGCAAGGCACCACGACAGCGATGTTCTAGCTTGCCTGGGTGAAGTGTGGGAGGGCTTCGTTGTCCTCAATGATCCTATGGTTCACATCGCGGGCCACGGTGCGTGCGTGCCCACCGTCTCTGTGGCACTCGAGGTCTGCATGTTACTGCTCGAGCTAGAGTCATGCTTCTTCTAGCTCTTGGTGCCGCGCCCTCAGCTGCTCTACCCATAAGCGAGGTGGGGCCCTGCATCCCCCTCGACCTCATCATCGAGATCATCTATTGGGGTAGTCTGTCCCTCATGGATGCGTTCGATGTATCCCTCGGAGGTATCTACCGTGAAACATTCTCACAAGAGGTGATTGTTCCCCCTGCTAGAGTTAGAATCAGAGGGCGACTCCGATTCTCCCTCTAGAAGGTCATGGAAAGATTCCACATCATATTTGGTCATCCCCACGAACTCATCGTTCGTAGGGGATGGGGGCATGCGCTGCACCACAAGGTGGCCAACGGTCTCTGTGGCGTTTCGCAGACCAAATGGGAGCGCTGTTGGGGCGCTCCGGACGAGGTAATCTTGGGAGAGCGACTCTCCTCCGATAAGTTGTGTCATGACATTGGCGAACAAGAAGGTGAGGCAGCGCAGGTCCTCCTAGGATGGTCAGGGTCCTAGGAAGGCACCGAGCTGGTGCTCTAGCCTCCTGTAATTGAAGCCAAGGAGCTGGTCGCTCCTAGGCGTGGGCCTCCGGTGTGTGCAGCTATAGCTCCTCAAGCGCCTCGGCGATTGCGTTAAGGCCGGCGAAGTGGAGTGGCTGGACGGTGGCGGGAACCTACGCCAACTCTCCCTCCGTCGTAATGATGAAGTCCAGGTTCCTAAAGCGCACGTACATGCCCGGGACCTAGCTGACGCCGTGACTAGCCATCTAAGGCCTGATGTGGACGTCGAGACGCGCAAAAAGTCCCTACCTGGCGCGCCAACTGTTGATGTTTTTGGACCACCGACGAGTAAATTTGTATTTGCACGTCTGGCTCGGATGGTGTGCTCGGAGGACACAAGGGTTTATACTAGTTCAGGCGGAACGTCCCTACGTCTAGTTCGCTGCTGCTTGTGCTACCGACACTTGGTTTGCAGTAGGGTTACAAACAGGTGAGAGAGGGAGAGGATCCCAAGTCTCTGGTGGAAGGAGTGAACGGGTGCTGAGAGCTCGCTTGCCGCTCAGCCGTGTGCTCGTGTCGTGGTGTCAAGATCCCATGTCCCGATCCCCTCTCATGGGGTGCCCTGCTTCCCTTTTTATAGGCGAAGGGAAAGTGCGGGTTACAGAGGAGGAAAAAGGAGAACAACGAGAGAGAGAACAAGGCTTCTAGGGTTGTCGGGTCCTTCTTCTCCTTCATGCGGGTCCCACCAATTCTGTAGATGTCAACAGGGACGGCTCCATGTCGCGGCCCTGTTCGTCACTAATGCCATGCACAGGCGTCATCTGCCGGTCATGGTGTTCCACTCCGTCCCGACGAACGTCGTGGCGAACTGACACGCTTATCAGCGTCCATACTAGGATTAGGCAGAACAGCACCGGCACGCCCAACATGGCCACGGGTTACATCAAGGCATGACAGCCTCTTCCCTGGCGTCAGAGTTTTGACCTAGACCTATACGCTTGGACCTGGAGTGGTTGACGACGGTATGGGTCCCCATCGATCGAGACAGAACCCGCGTCCTCGAGGTCGGGTGAGATGGAGCCCGCGGCCTTGGGCGAGATGGAAACCACGTCCTTAGGATCGGGCGAGATGGATCCCGCACCCAAGGGGTCGGGCGAGACGGAGCCCGTGGCCACGAGGTCGGGCAAGATAGAGCCCGTGACCTCGATATCGGGCGAGATGGAACCCATGGACTTGGGCGAGATGGAACCCGCACCCAAGGGGTCGGGCGAGACCTCTTAATATGTCTCGAGCCGTCCGAGGAAGTTAACGTGGGCGCTAACTTCCTTGCTTGGGTATCCCTAATATCGATACCCGACACCACTTAACCTCAGAGCCATAATGTTCCAACTTAAGATCCAAGCATCTGATCATGACCATGAGCTCTTCATGACTTTGCTTCACCTTGGCGCAAGCTTCGGGCTGACTCCACGTGCCTCCTCCTGTTCTCGCTAGCACTCCAATTGGGTTTTGAGGCCCGAACCCAAAAACTGTCTGCCAGTGGTTTTGAGGCCCAAACAAAAAAAACCCTCTAGAGAAAGCATATCCGCTATGTCTCCTCCATGATCTCGACACATGTCACCATCATCCTCTATCGTCCGATCACCAAGTCCTCTAGCGCCTCCGCTTGACTTGGTCAACACGGTCTACTCCTCTTCATATGCTCTTCCTTATTGATGTCCCCAGGTATGAGCCACCACGGTCAGTCTTTCGGTCATCTTGGTCCCTCGATTCAAGCCTCACGTCTGTCCTTCACCGCTCACAATCCATCGACACGACGCGTCTCTACTTGACCTTTACCATGCCCGTCGACCATCTCTGTGCCCCATACCTGCACACCAACGCAGCGAAGAGACATGTTGCACACACATACTCATACCATGGTTAGTCTCAACACTCGTCCAAAGCCGACTATCTCTTAACGATCACTCTTCACAACTCGACACACAAGGGCATATATCAAACCTTGTGTTGGCACCTCTTTTTTCACAACTTTATTTATTACACGCTTATATACAGTAGGAAGGAAGCACTATTGTGGAGGCACAAATTTTGCAGGGGAAACTGTGTCATCTTTAATCCGCTCCAAATGGCTTTGGTCCAGTCTAATCTCTACTGGTAGTAGTAATTACTGGTCCCAATTCTATATTCCTCAGGAGACCACCCGTCTAGTCCAGGCACATGCAACAAACAAGCAACACAGCACCCAACTTTTTGTAGCGGAGATTGCGCAATTTTGCTCAGCGCTGTTCGTCCTGGGCTCCTGGCCGCCAATAGTGTCTTCGTGGACATGGACACTTGTTGTATAATTAAGCCGTTCCAGCACTAACGTGCAATGCAGATTGCAGGAGAGGGCATCGCAGCCTAGCTTTGTACTTGAACAGCACGGCATGCCGCATGCAGGGACGTTCTACCAATTGAATAATACTCGAATTTTAGCAGGCAAGAAATTCGAAGTGGTTACTTGCCCTAAGCGCATGCAGTGCCATCTATCCACCTCTTGCGCTTTTCCTTCTCCAACAGTCCATGGCATTGAAAGAATCATATGCATCCACATCAAGTTTTCTTCTATGCGCATGCCTTGCATCCCTCCTCGTCTTCTCCTAATCGACTTTGGTACAAGTGGTAACTACTAACATGTCCCTTACAAGTCACAGCTCACAAGTAGTGTAGAGCATGCCAATGGAAGAGCAACGTGTGGATCATAAGTGCTTCGATGAATTCTTATGAGCGTGTCAAGATGATGATGTCTGACAGAGCTCTGATCTTGCGTGTAATATATTTCACAGACGTTTCTTGTGGTTTGCTTGCTTTTTTATTACCATGGTGAAATATAATTCTGATGTTGATTGATTTCTTTCTATAGCTTTTAATATAGAGTAAAATTCGTCATCGGTTCTTAAACATGGCCAGCAGTGTCATCCCGGTCGATAAACTTCCGAAGTGATATATGCGGATCTCTAAACTTTACCAACGATGTCATCCTAGTCCATGAGCTTCCAAGATAATCACTACTGGTCCCTAAACTTAGCCAGTTGTGTCGTCATCCTAGTGCACGGACTTCCAAAATGGTATATTTAGGTCTCTAAAGTTGGTTTCGGGTCTCATTTGGGCCCAAACAGAACCTAACCCACTCCGTACGCTAATGTGACGCGCGGGCGAGATTGGGTGGGTCGAGTGTTGAGTGACCAAGCAGAGCGGGGAGGGGAGGAGCAGGGGCTACGGGCATTGTGGGAAAGGCGTGTCTCTTTTTGCTTTTTTTGTTGGAGCGGAGACCGTGGGGGAAGGGTCTGTTTTTTTGAGGCATGTGACTTTTACGTGGGTCGTGGGGGAAGTGACGGACAAAGCAAACGATGGACTTCGAGCGAAACACATGAATGTTTTTTCGTTCTTCATAGTATTAGAGATAGAGGGAAGAGATGGACCCGACATGTAGACCTCACATGTCGGGTCCACGTCAAATGCACAGTCAGCATATAGAGTGGGTTAGGGTCCGTTTTGATCCATGAGACCTGAATCCTAGTTTAGAGACCTGAATATCCATTTTGGAAGTTCGTGGATCGGGATGACACCACCAGCCAAATTTAGAGATTGACATTGGTCACCTTGGAAGTTTGTCGATTGGAATGACACGGTATGCCAAGTTTAAGGATCATGTGTGTGTGTGTCTCTCTCTCTCTCTCTCTCTCTCTCTCTCTCTCTCTCTCTCTCTCTCTCTTTATATATATATATATATATATATATATATATATATATATATATATATATATATATATATATATATATATATATATATATATATATATCATTTTGGAAGTTTGTGGACCGGAATGTTACCGCCGGCCAAGTTTAGAGACCGAAGGTGAATATTAACTCCTTTTGATTTATTTGGACCATTATTACAATATGGACGTATTACAGTGAATGGCTGCATGAGAAGCAACCATCGTGCTAGTTCGGCTCACATGTAGTGTTGGCGTACCAACCTTAATGCTCTGAATTTGCCAAGTCTGATGCCCTCCTACTTAATACCTGCATGTAGAGACGATGAGCATGCATACAACAGGCAGTTGGCCCATGTATGTACAAGTTTGTGGTCAGGAGTTTGTTAGGTTCAGTACTAGACTAGATACTACTGTCTAGTAGAGGGGACAATCTATCCTCACATCAATTTGCTTGGGCCTGACAAGTGGCATCATGGACTGCTTATTTGCTCAATGATTAGTTCCGCTGCCTGTCGCAATTATGTAGGAGTATCTGTTTGCAAGGGCGAGCAAATAAAAGTACTGCAATTGAAGCACGTTGTATATGCGCATTCCTAGTAGCAGCGAGGATATTCTAAGCCCAAAAGACAGCTATTAGTTTCGCATCATCGGAATCTGGTTTGTCTGATTAGTCCATTATCAGATCTGGTTTGTGTGGTTAGTCCTGATGATGGAAATTAAACACTAATCAGGCCCCATTGCGCCTCTTTTTGTGGAAGAGGAATAAGGCACATTGCTTTTACCTTAATCACTGGTCCATTATTTGCTCAATAAACCATAAAGCGGAAAATATGTGATAGAGGAGAGGAGATCAGGTGTTCACCGCATGTTATGCCGACTGCCGACGGCCGAGCCCGAGCGAGCTTCCACTTCCATACCACCACACCACGCAACTCAACGCACTGCTCATCCCATCTCACGCCTTTCAGCAGCACGTGCAAGATGGTGGCAGGATAGAATCGGCACTGCTGCACAACTGCTACCGCCAGCACCGGCGGCCGGCCGACGGCACATGCATGTTCAGAGCAACAATTCTCAACTCTGAAGATGAGCATTCTGTCTGCTTCACTCTACTCTACAAATGCATTGCTGTTATCCAGATTAACGCAGAGCTAGCTGGGTGTAAGGTGCGCGCGCCCACCGTACCACTTTGGCCTTAAGCCCTTGGCACACCTTGGTGACGAGATGACTGTTGGTGATAAAGAAGAGGCCAGCCAATCAATCACTCTGCTGTCTGATGTCTGATCAGATCTCATCTCATGCGGACTCGGGGAGGGATCAGAAGCAGAGACGAGTCGGAGTTGGACCAGGCCGAAGCCAGCCTACCAGAAAAGCGACCGCTGGATGCCTGAATCCGAACATGCGGCAAGGCATGGGTTCAGCATCTTCTGCACTCTGCAGTGCGCATGCACTGCAGTTGCGATGCAACCCTGGCAACGAAGCAGCCGGCATGTGAGGGGCGAGCGACTTAGCGAGGCATGCACGCAGGAGCTGGCCCCTTTGCCTCCGGCAATCAGCGCCCAAAGAGCAAAGCAATTGTTGCCTCGGCTTTTCCTTTTGCCCTTGCCCCCATAAAGGAACAAGGAACCACCCATCATTACCGTCGCCGCTTTTAATCCCCTCCTTGCCTTGCTCCACAATTCAGTTCTACGCTGCCTGCCATTCATCTCACTTGAAGTCTCGGAGCTCGAGCATGGATCATGGATGGCATTGGCCTAAGATCAAACCCGGCCAGTAGCAACGGACAGTGGCTGGTCCTGACTGATCATGACACTCTAGCTATGCCAGGGGGGCTTGACCAGGAAGCTTCCCATATACTATCGAGTACTCCCTTTTCCTGTTGCATGCAAATTAGAAGAGAAGACAAACAAAAGATCAGTTCGTTATGACAGACCAAAGCGTTTCTTCGTTTAGTATTTTTTTTACCTCTCAAAGGTTTTCAGAGATTCAGTCTCTGTCCATTTCATCTTTAGTCTTTGCACTTTTGCGCTAGCTACCACTTGGGATGAAAACGGGACGGATATCACCGATATTATATTTGTTTTCATATTTTTGTCCGGATTCATATTCGAATACGGATAGTGTCAACTATGTCGGATAGGATACGATTGGATATCGACATCATAAATATATGATTTGAGTATTCGGATACGGATACGGTATCGGACGTTGGATATCCGGACTCGGATACGGACAGATCTCAACCCCTCTAAACGGATTCGGTTTCAAATACGGTCGGAAAATATCCGTACAGTTTTCATCCCAGTCGTCGTCTACGTACGTAGTATCTTGGAACCTAACATTATCCGTTCTCGTCTTAATGGTACTAGCACAAGGCTGTCTGCTCTTTAGTGCTCGCACGTAGCAGGCTGAACCTGAATGCGCAGCTTCTCCGATGAGAGAGGAATGGATAAAAGGGCTTGCTTGGAGGCTTTGGATCATGCAGGCGAATCATCATGCATCCACCCTCATTTCTATCCGCACGGCGTTCTACGGCAGATCGTAATAATCTAGGTTGGTTAGCGGCCACAAGCAAAAAAGGGTACCTGATGACTGCAGCTTTGAGTTTAATTTCTGTGTCTCTGTCTGAAACTCTGACCAGGCTTTGTTCCTCAAACCTGTTCGCGTACTTAGTCTGAAAGTCTGGAACTGACGGATTTTTTTTTTTTGAAAGAAAGGCACTGACGGGATTTTTATTTTTGCAAATAATTTGTTTCTTTTTTCTTTTTTTTAGGGGATCTTTTCTTCTTTCTTGGATGGATGGAAGGGAGGTACCATTAGTTTTTCCTGTGTTGGTACATGTGTCTGTGAAAAGATAAAGAAAATGGCCAACCCATGCACGGGCTGAGAACTAGGTAGGACTGTCTAGTCGTGGGCTAAATGAAGCCTACCAAAGTGAAGTTATTAGGCGGAATCTACACACGGGCCAAAGGGAATGAACAAAAAGGTTAGCCCGTGTGGTGCAGCCCATGAGCGCGCCTAGCGACATGCCGCTTCAAATGTTTTATTATTTCGGAACGATTAACGTCCGGACATCCGGACACCCCGAGGCTGCTTAGATTCCCCTTGGGACAGCAACAACGCGGTTGGGCGTGGCAATAGCGCGCAGAGCACAGGAGCATGCACGTTTCGGGACGGAGCGTTCGGTCGCGAATCTAGGCGGCAAAGTGGGGCTGGCTGGCGATGTGGAGCTCTGCAGCACGCAAAGGGCGGCGCCGCACGGAGCTAGGCGACGACGTGCAAGGACAGGATGGGACACGGCCATGGCGCACAGAATGGGAGGGGGAGGGCGGCCCGCAGAGGGCGTGGTTGGCGCGCGGCGACGACGCAGAGGATAGGTGGAGACGGTGGCGGCGCAGAGGATGTTGGCTTCCGCACATACGCCCTTGGGGCTCACAACTGCAACATCGGCGATGTACTAATGAAACATGCTCGTATTACTATTGAAACATGTACAATATGTTAGATTGATCTCCTAACCAGCTTATTGGGCCTTGGTCACGCGCCCTGATCGGGGGCGCCCAACCCTACATGGTTGGTGGGCCCCCGTCGCACTGCGCTATATAAAGAGGTGGGGGCCGGCGGCTCAAAGCACAAGGTTCGCCGTGAGCCGCAAACCCACCGACAAACCCTAGACCGATCTAAGAGGGCGCGCAGCCAGCGACGGGAAGCTCCGCTGACTCTCACCGTCGCCACTGCTACGCCCCGTCTACACTGCATCGACGTCCGTGCAACCTCTACTCCACCCGTCGCTGCCCGTGTGCTGCCTCCATCAACGAACCAGTGATGGCCAGCTCAACCGCGACTTCATCCGAAGGCTCAGGTTCAACACCAGCATCTCTACCCTATCTCCCACTCTCTACTTGTTCTAGTTCATCATGTTCAACAGCAAACCGTCTAGATCTACCCTAGTCGATCCACAGTTTATAACAATGGTACCAGAGCCTACTAGCACGTAGATCTAGATAGGGGTAGAGAAAGAATGAGATCACGATCTCGGATCGGATCTGATGAAACCCTAACCCTAGATCGGGTTTTAGGGAAGGAAAAGTATGAAGAGGGGAACCAACCCGGTCCTCCCGACACCGCCGTCGCGCGGAAAAGCTATCACCGCCGCCATGGTTGGCGCGCGGACAGAGGCCCGGCTCGGCCGTGGCTCAGGGAAAACAGTGCCGTCCCCAACCCATACCCTAACCCGCTCGGTGATTGACTGAGAAGGGAAAAGAACCGATTTCAAATCGGAAAAGCAAACCCTAACCCTAATCGAAAAATCGGGCCAAATCCGAATCAAAGAAACCGAAAGGGGAAAGAAGGGGAAGAGGGTGGCTCGGCTCGGCTCACCTCACCGTCGTGCATGCCGTCGCAAGGGGAAAAGAAAGGGCCGGCCGGGGGTGATCTGCTCGCCGGAACGGCCACTAGGGCGCCGCGGCCAGGCCGCTCAACGGCGGCGCGCTCACCCGCTGGGGAGCGCGCACGCCGGCGAGGGGGCCGAAGACGGCGTCGGGGCTTGCTGATCTCTCTCGTCGTCAAAGCTCCTCGCTCGGTGTCTGCTGCGGTGGGACTGAGTGGAGAGGAGAGAGCAGTGAGGGGCGAAGAGAGAGAGAGAGAGAGCGAAGCCGAATGACGCTAGGTCAAGGGCGCCGCGACGGTCGTCGGGGTTTTGATCCTGCGATGCGCGCGGGCAGCCGTCGGATGGAGACGGACGGCCACGAGCGAGTGGGCCAGCGCCGCAGCCCAGGCGGGAAAGGGCGCGAGGCCGAATTCCCGGCCCAGGCCCAGGTTGCGGCCTAGCGCTGTGGCCTGGGTGCGGGGGTGCGCTGGAGCGCGCGGATGGGCCGCGGCAGCTGGGCCGGGTGCGCTGGCGCGCGCATGCGCGTGAGCAGGCCGTGGGCCGCGCGTGTGCTGGCTGGGCCGAAATGGCCTAATGAATAGAAATAGCTCAAAGTTTTTCTTTTATTTTTCCAGAAATATATATATTTGATGAATTTCAATTGGAAGTTGATGCAAATCTTTGTGCAAATTTTGTCCAACGACAATTTTGTTCAGAGAACAGTGCAATATTTAAGAGTTTCTGGAAAAATAATTATGGGCATATTTAAATTTTCCGCTACGTATTTAAAGTAATTATGGACTTTTAAATTAAATTCGAACCAACGGAAGAATTTGATTTTAAGAGCCAAGAGATAAATATGAGTTGATTATGATATTGTTATTTTCTGACCAACGTTGTTAATAGCAATATTATAATTTTAATGATTATGTATTATTTCTATTTCTGCCCAACGGTGATGTAGATTTAATGTATAAAATAATTGTATGTTTTAATTTTGACCAACGTTAAACTAAGGCATGCAATTATTATTGTTATTTCTGTTCTCACACTATTTGAATTGTGTTTTCAGGAGGATATAACTTGATGAGTTGTATCAAAGAGATCCCCACTCTAAAAGGTGATAACTATATTGAGTGGAAGAAAAAGATAGACCTGGCTTTTATCCTCGCTGAGGTAGACTGGGTTGTTACCACACCGTGTCCCAAAGAACCTGTGGCACCGGTGAGGGAGACAGATGAGACTGATGCTGCATGGCAGAACAGAGAGCGGGATTTTGCTCCCGTAAAGATGTCCTATGACCTTGAGCATAGGAAATGGGTCACTGGCAACAAGAAGTGTTTGGCAGTGATAAAGAACACGATTGAGCCTGCCATTGTGGGCCCAATTCCAGACTGTGACACGGTCACAGAGTACCTAGATAGAATAAAGAGTCAGTTCACTGGCTCTTCAAAGACATATGCAACCCAGCTGATCAAGCAGCTGGTTACAGAAAGGTACTCTGGTGGCGACAGTGGCATTAGAGAGCACATACTGAGAATGAGCAATCTGGCATCTAAGCTCAAACCAATGGATTTGGCACTCAAGGATGAGTTCCTTATTCATTTGATTTTTGCTTCTTTGCCCAAAGAATTTAACACATTTGTTGTTAATTACAACATACAGCCTAAAAAATGGGATTTAGAAAAGCTCATAGCCATGTGTGTGCAGGAGGAGGAAAGAATAAAAGTTTCACAAGGTGGTTCTGTCAACTACCTAAAAGATAAGAAAAAGAACTATAATAACAGCTCTTCCTCCAAATCATCTGGAAAAGGTTCCATGCAACAGTCTCAGAACCAGCAATTCCCAGTGGCTAAAGACCAGTGTCTCCACTGCAAGAAGACGGGACATTATAAAAAGAATTGTCCTGATTTCTTAAAGACGATTATGAAGAATAAAGGTGAGAACATTATTACGTTCGTAAATGAATCCTTGTATGTAAAGTTTTCAAAATCTACTTGGTGGATTGATTCAGGTGCAACTATTCATGTTGCTAATTCATTACAGAGATTCCGTTCGATGAGAACTTTGCAAAGAAGCGAAAGTTTCATTAAAGTCGCAAATGGAGTACAAGCAGACGTTGAGGCCGTTGGAGATCTTCCTCTAGAGCTTCCAGATGGCTTTATAATTTTTCTTAGAGATGTTCTTTATGTACCTTCTTTGCAAAGAAACCTGATTAGTGTATCAAAGTTGGACCATGATGGTTATGATTGCCATTTTGGAAATGGCAAATGTCAGATATTGTTTAATAATAAATGTGTTGGTCTTGCCTTCCGACAAGATGAGCTTTATTTGTTATCACTTCGTGAAAATGTGAATTCCGTATATGATGTGAATGAAAATGTATCCTCATCAAACAATGGAAACAGAAAACGAAAGAGAGCTCATGATGCGTTGTCGAAATTATGGCACTGTCATTTAGGCCATATTTCGAAGGGGAGAATAGAAAGACTAGTTAAGAATGATATTCTTCCTCCATTAGAGCTCTCAGAGTTAGAACAATGTAGAGATTGCATAAAAGGAAAGTATGTAAAGAAAATTAAGAAAGATGCCAAACGAAGCGCAGGAATTCTACAGATTATTCACACAGACATATGTGGTCCTTTTCCTGTGAAAAGTGTGGATGGTTATGATTCATTCATAACATTCACAGACGATTACTCTCGGTTTGGCTACATTTATCCAATTAAAGAAAGAACAGAAGCGTTGGATAAATTTAAAATATTTAAAGTAGAAGTTGAAAATTAGCATGATTTAAAGATTAAGATAGTCAGGTCTGACCGTGGAGGAGAGTACTACGGTCGGCATACCTCATATGAACAAGTTCCTGGACCTTTTGCAAGGTTCTTACAGGAGAATGGTATAGTCGCCCAGTATTCAACACCGGGCGAACCTCAGCAGAATGGAGTAGCTGAAAGGCGTAACCGTACCCTGATGGATATGGTGTGTAGTATGATAAGTTACTCTACTTTACCCACGAGTCTGTGGATGGAGGCGTTAAAAACCGCCATTCATATTCTCAATAGAGTACCAAGTAAGTCGGTGCCCAAAACACCGTATGAGTTGTGGACAGGAAGAGTACCCTCACTTAACCACTTACGTGTGTGGGGGAGCCCTGCTGAGGCTAAAGTTTTTAATCCAAACATTGGGAAGCTAGATCCCAAAACAGTGAGTTGCCATTTCATTGGCTACCCAGAAAAGTCAAAAGGTTTTCATTTCTACTGTCCTAACAGACATACAAAGTTTGTAGAAACGAGACACGCTATCTTCCTAGAGGATGAAATGATTAGGGGGAGCATGGTAGCTCGAGAAATTGACCTTGAAGAGAAGTGGGTGTATGCACCCACTCCGATCATTCATGAGCCATTTTTCTCACTACCTGCTGTTGCTGCACCAACAGTACAAGACACTGTGGTGCCAGCACCTGTTGTTATCCTACCTGTGGCAACAATGAATGATGATGAGGAACCTGTCCCTCAGGATCCTATAGAACCTATTGCCACACATGAGGGAGAGCAGCAACAGCCTCAAACAGAAAATGTGCCAATTGAGGAGGCCCCTAGAAGGTCTCAAAGAGTTAGAAAATCAGCTATTCCTGCTGATTATGAAGTGTACAACACTGAAGAATTTCAAATGGAGGATGATCCTACCTCATTTGAAGAAGCCATGAAAAGTGATCATTCATCAAAGTGGCTTGAGGCCATGGAAGATGAGATGAAATCAATGAATGCAAATAAAGTTTGAGATTTGGAGATAATTCCTAAAGGAGCCAAAATAGTAGGCTGTAAATGGGTCTACAAAACAAAACTTGACTCTCAAGGAAATATAGAGAGATATAAAGCCCGACTTGTGGCAAAAGGCTTTACACAAAGAGAAGGGATTGATTACAATGAGACCTTTTCTCCAGTCTCATGTAAGGATTCCTTCAGAATCATAATGGCATTAGTGGCACATTACGATTTGAAATTACATCAGATGGATGTAAAGACGGCATTTCTCAACGGAGACTTAGAAGAAAATGTTTACATGGCACAACCGAAAGGTTTTGTCATGGAAGGAAAAGAACGTTTGGGATGCCGCCTAAAGAAATCCATTTATGGATTAAAACAAGCTTCAAGACAGTGGTATTTGAAGTTTGATCAGACAATAAAGAATTTTGGGTTTAAAGATAATGTTGAGGATAATTGTGTCTACGCAAAGTTTAAGAATGGGAAGTTTATCTTCCTTGTCCTGTATGTGGATGAAATCTTACTTGCTAGTAGTGATGTCAGTCTACTATTGGAAACAAAGAAGTTTTTGTCCTCAAAGTTTGATATGAAAAATCTTGGTGAAGCTTCATTCGTTCTAGGGATCGAGATTCACCGAGATAGAAGTAAAGGGGTATTAGGACTGTCACAAAAAGCATACATAGAAAAGGTCTTAAAGAAATTCAGTATGCACAAATGTAGTCCCTCACCTGCTCCTATAGTCAAGGGCGACAGATATGGGGATTTTTAATGCCCCAGGAACCAATATGAGATCGATCAAATGAAAGTGGTTCCATATGCTTCAGCTGTCGTAAGCTTGCAATATGCTCAAGTGTGTACGCGCCCTGACTTGGCATTTGTTACCGGGTTACTTGGCAGATTCCAGAGCAATCCTGGAATAGAACACTAGAAATTGGTAAAGAAAGTCTTACGTTATTTGCAAGGAACGAAAGGCCTCATGATGACGTATAGAAGATCTGATTCACTCCATATAGTGGGATATTCAGATTCTGATTATGCGGGAGATAATAGAAAATCCACGTCTGGATATGTGTTTACTCTCGCAGGGAGAGCTATTTCATGGAAAAGCTCAAAACAAACCGTCACTACATCATCCACAATATATGCCGAGTTTGTAGCGTGTTATGAGGCAACGGGGCAGGTGAACTGGCTAAAGAAGTTCATACCCGGTTTGAAGGTGGTTGACGACATCAATAGACCACTAAAGTTATACTGCGATAATAATCCAGCAGTACAGTATGCTTACAACAATAGGTCAAGTGGTGCTGCCAAACACATTGACATAAAGTATTATGTTGTGAAGGATAAAGTCCGGGATCAAATGATAAGTCTTGAGCATATAAGTACCGAAAAGGTGCTCGTGGATCCGCTTACAAAAGGCTTACCACCCAACGTGTTCAGAGAACATGTAGCCGGCATGGGTTTAAGGGAAAGCCTATGATTCCTGGACTATAAAGGGCCCAAAAGTTAAAGTAACTATTTCAGATCAGAGACGTGCATTGTAGCTGTTAAATCTATCAGCGATTGACCGTGACGATGAGACATGCTCTATGCATCATCTGTGAAGAAATGAGTAAGGATAAAAGGATTGAAGTTTTAAAGTTTAAAGATGAAAGTAATAATGAGATCAAGGGGAAGAATGTTAGATTGATCTCCTAACCAATAAGCCCAACGGCTTATTGGGCCTTGGTCACGCGCCTTGATCGGGGGCGCCCAACCCTACATGGTTGGTGGGCCCCCGTCGCACTACGCTATATAAAGAGGTGGGGGCCGGCGGCTCAAAGCACGAGGTTCGCCGTGAGCCGCAAACCCACCGACAAACCCTAGACCGATCTGAGAGGGCGCGTAGCCAGCGACGGGAAGCTCCGCTGACTCTCGCCGTCGCCACTGCTACGCCCCGTCTGCACTGCATCGACATCCGTGCAACATCTACTCCACCCGTCGCTGCCCGTGTGCTGCCTCCATCAACGAACCAGTGATGGCCAGCTCAACCGCGACTTCATCCGAAGGCTCAGGTTCAACACCAGCATCTCTACCCTATCTCCCACTCTCTACTTGTTCTAGTTCATCATGTTCAACAGCAAACCGTCTAGATCTACCCTAGTCGATCCACAATTTATAACATAATATTGTTGTTGCAGCATTGACAATGTACTACTGAAACATGTCCGGATTAGTGTTGAAACGTGTATAATATCGTTGTTGCAACATCCGTAAAACACAACATCTGCAACATGCGCCTGAAGCACATGCAACATGCGCTCGAAACACTTGAAACAAATGAACAAAGGCTTTCAGAGCAACATCTCCTTGCAACACCAACACCTGCAACATGCGCTCTAAAACTCGACCTGCGGGGGTTATGACGGCCCCCGGGTTTTCCGTTAATAAGATCTTCTCACACAGATCGAGAAAACTCCCGAACCCCTGCCCCCATCTTGACGCAGGAGGTGCCGTAACCCTGTGAGAACCGGGCCAGAGCCTTCCACTGCGCTTTGGCACATGGGGATGGGCGAGGGGATTTTTTTAACCTCAGCCTGAAATCCGCTCCCACGGGGAGTCGAACCCAGGACCTGAGGAGTGCCGCTGGGTCACCTAACCGTTTGAGCTAGGCGCCCTTTGGCACATGCGCTCTAAAACACCTGAAAGATTCGAAACATAGGCTTGCAACATAGGTTTTTTAAAGCAATATCTCCATCTGCTTGGGCGAATGGAAGCTCATCGACATTCAGAGCTCGACAACGGTGCGTGCAGCTCGCCGGTGGCGCGGATCTGTCGGCGGCGTCCAGAAGGCGACGCCGCACGAGCCGAGCGACAACACGCAAAGGGCAAGGTGGGGTGGGCACGATGACGCAGAGGACGGGTGGGGCAGAGGCGATGACGCGCAGAGGGCGGGGTGGGGCGCAGAGGACAGGTGAGGGCAATGACAGCGGCGCTCAGACAACACACTCGTTTCGGAATGCTGCGTCCGACCGTTCGATGCTTGGGGAGTATAATTATCGTTATTATTTATATAAGGTTGATCATGCCATATACAGCACGACACAAGTTAGTCATACCCGACAGAATATTCTGACTACATTCGTGACCAAGGTATGCTCAGTTCTACCCAATAGTGGCTACTCAAAAATTTAAATTGGGATGCACTCACTCCAATTTCTGCACTGTGCGTATAGTTAATTAAAATATCTACTTATCAAGAAAACCTTGGGTTCACTCGCTTCTAAGCAGAGTTTGAGAGCGGATGATAATAACTAGCACAAACGGGCGCGCTCCGCTGCGCCGGTTTCTGGTGTGCGTGTACGCGATTTTGCTTTTCTTAATATTTTGTACCTAGGCTGTCAGTCACAGCAAAAAATAAACAGACCATTTCTTCAGCAATTTGTCACTGAAATTAAAGAACGCAATATGAAGGTTAACTAATGTATGATCGGAGTTTGTCACTTGATGAAATTATGTAGAACATTATGTGCTGACATCACATAAAACATTTTGTGCTAACATCGTCGATGTTTCCTTTGCTAGCTCAGCGTCCCAGAATTTTGGTATATACACAGTTCGGAATTTTGTACATCGTAACATAACGGAAACATTAAGAAGTTACAGTAAATCTGAGAAGGGAAGAGGCTAACCATATAATAAGCTACCTTGGTGCTATGCCACCATGCATTAACATTTAACCCCATCAGTTAGAAAGAAGAAAAGTGTTGGAGTATGTGTGTATTAAGGCCCATGTATGACTCCCATATAGCTACCCTTCCAGGGTTAGCCCAAGAGTAAGAAATTACAATTCTATCATAGTATCAGCTTAGATTTTCCCTTTCCTCCCTCTCCCAGCCGCCAGGCAGGCAGCCGCTGCCGCCATGGCCGGTGGCCCACCACCTCCTCCCCCTCCCTCCTACTTCCACTGCTTCCCCCCTCTTCCTTCCACCTGGGCGCAAATCGCGAGCCGCGCGCGCCCCCGAGACCCAGCCGCCGCCGCCGCTTCTCTTCTCGCCGCCGTGGCCCTTCCTGGCGCGGCTGCGGGCCTCCCCGGCGCGGATGCGGGCGGCGCTGCTGCGGACGGGGCGGATGCGGGCCTCCCCGGCGCGGATGCTCGCGCGGCTGCGGGCTTCCACGATGATGCCGCACATGCGCGGACTTCGAGGCTCCTTTTCCTGCCCCGCCTCCTCAGCCATTTCACGCAGCACCTCCACCGGACTCCGCCCACGCAGCGGCTCTCGTCACCGCCCGGGCCGCTGCCGCGGAGGGCCAGGCACGCCTGCGCGCGGCGGCCCAAGCCTGGGAGCGAGTGCGTGATGCGGCCGATGTTCTGGCCCGTCAGATCGCCGAGGCGGAGCAACTCCTCGTCCATCCGTTGTACCACGACACCACTGCCACCTCGTCTGCTTCACGTCCGTCCCCTATAGTGGCTCTCTGGCCCAACTCGGCTGATCCCCTCGTCGCGCAGCTGCACTACCAAGCCGGTGGTGTCCAGAACATCCGGAGCCTGGTTCCTGTCGTCCTCGACCCTGAGTCGCCCTCCTACGCCCGCTGGCGGGACCTGGTCCTTCTCATCCTCTGCCGCTACGCCCTCGACGACCACGTCCTCACGGACGCCCCGCCTGCAGCTCGAACCCCTTCATGGCTGCGTCTCGACAGCATCGTCCTCTCGTGGATCCTGGGGACCATCTCCCTCGACCTTCACGACCTCATCCGCAGCACCCCTGAGAGCACCGCCCGTCGGGCCTGGCTGGCGCTCGAGGGCCAGTTCCTGGGCAACGCCGAAGCCCGGGCCCTGCGTCTCGATGCAAGCTTCCGCACCTTCGTCTAGGGCGACCTCTCCGTTGGCGAGTACTGCCGAAAGATGAAGACCATGGCAGACTCCCTCGGTGACCTTGGCTGGGCCATGGAGGACCGGATCTTGGTCCTCAACGTCCTTCGCGGCCTCAACGAGCGGTACAGCCACCTCCGCACCTGGATCACCCGGCAGCGGCCCTTTCCCACCTTCCTCCAGGTCCGTGACGACCTTGTCATGGAGGAGCTCACTCAGGGCATAACGCCTGGGTCACTACCCGTGCCGGGGTCCTCGTCTCCCTCGACTGCTCTTGCCGCCACGTCCTTCCGCTCCACCAGCGTCGTCCCTTCTTGGTCCTCCTCCCGGGCCGAGTGGGGGTGGGGGGGGGGGCGTGGCGGCCATCGTCGATGCGGGGGGGGCGTGGTGCGGGCCCTGGCCGTGGGAGTACTCTAACGGCTCCACGGGGTACACCCTGGCCCTCCTTCAACAACCCTTGGTCAGGGCGCATCTCCATGTGGCCCTTCCGAGCTCCCGGGGGCGAGCCTGGTCCACCGGCGGCCATGCTCACCAGCGCCGTCCCAGTCGCCCCGTTCTCGTCGTCGTGGGCTCCACCTACCTAGACCACGCCAGGGCCTGTCGGTTGGGACCCAACGGCTTTGGCCCGCTCTTTTGGCACCATGACCCTGACTCCTCCAGTCGGCCCAGACTGGATCGCCGACTCAGGTGCTACCTTCCACACCACCCCCAACCTTGGTATACTCTCTTCTGTTCATCCTCCTTCTTCCTCCCACCCTTCGTCCATCATGGTCGCCAATGGTTCGTGTCTTCCTGTCACTTTCGTGGGTGCCGCTCACACTCATGGCTCTTTTCGTCTTCTGGATGTCCTTGTTGCTCCCTCTATGGTTCACAACCTCCTTTCTATTCGTCGTTTTACAGCTGACAATTCATGTTCTGTTGAATTTGACTCATCTGGTCTTACTGTGAAGGATTTGGCTTCCCGGCGTCCTCTTCTCCGATGTGACAGCACGGGGCCCCTTTACACCCTTCGGTTTCCTGCGTCTGCTTCTTCCGCTTCGCCCTCCGCTTCGTCAGCTGCTTTTGCCGCCACCACTTCATCCACTACATGGCACCGGCGTCTTGGGCATCCTGGCCGTAATGCTTTGACCCAGCTTAGTCGTAGTTCCGACATACCATGTACTCAGGCTCACGATGAGCAATTGTGTCAGGCATGCCAACTGGGCCGTCATGTTCGTCTTCCTTTCCCTACCTCCTCTTCCCATGCGACCCATATTTTTGATCTTGTACATTGCGACCTATGGACGTCACCTGTTATGAGCATTTCTGGCTATAAATACTATCTTGTCGTGCTTGATGATTTCTCTCATTATTCTTGGACTTTTCCCTTGCGTGCTAAGTCTGATGCATTCCCCACGCTTCTCCACTTTTTCGCCTGGGTGTCTACTCAGTTCGGCCTCACCATCAGGGCCGTTTAGTGTGACAATGGGTGTGAGTTCGATAACTCCAACTCTCGTGCTTTCTTCCTCTCTCACGGTGTGCAGTTACGCATGTCATGTCCCTATACCTCCTCCCAGAACGGTAAGGCTGAGCGCATGATTCGCACCACGAACGACACCATGCGCACCCTTCTATTCCAGGCTTCGCTTCCTGCTCACTTCTGGGCTGAGAGTTTGCACACCTCCACCTACCTCCTTAACCGCCTACCTTCCGTTGCCTGTCCGGCTCCCACTCCACACCACGCTCTCTTCGATACCCCCCTCGTTACGATTACCTTCGTGTCTTCGGGTGTGCGTGTTACCCTAACACCACTGCCACTGCTCCCCACAAGCTGGCTCCCCGTTCGACTCAGTGTGTCTTCCTCGGGTACTCCCCGAATCACAAGGGGTACCGTTGCTTTGACCTCACCTCTCGTTGGATCCTCATCTCTCGCCACGTGGTGTTTGACGAGTCCGTCTTCCCTTTCTCCACCACCTCCCCACCCCCTCCACCACCGACCTTGACCTTTTCTCCCTATTTCCCACTAACACGGTGGACCAGCCACCATTGCCATTGTGTCCTACAGGTACTACTCCACCATGCCCTTCGCCAGCTCCGTGCTCCGGCTCGACGCCCTCTGGTGCGGCCCCTAACCCTGCGCCCAGCGCGGGTCCAGCGGCGCTGGACTCCAGTGCTGCTCCTAGCCCTACACCCTGCGCGGGTCCGGAGACCTCGGCTTCAGCACCTGCTGCGCGTTTCGCACAGCCGGTGCGTGTCTACCACCGCCGAGTGCGTCTGGCTCCGCTGCATCCGGAGCCGGCCCCGCCACCACCGTCGCCGCCTCGGTCACCACCGGTGGCCTCTTCTCCGCCGTCGACACCTACGCCGCCACCTCCACCCCCGGTTGCCCGTGTCGCGCAGTCAGTGTACCACCCGCCTCTCCTGCACCGACACCCGCGTCATGTTCACCCTATGGTGACGCGACACGCGGCTGGTACCCTGCGGCCCCTGGCTCTCGCAGCGATGCCAGGCGAGCCGTAGGTCTCTCCTATACCCTCTTCCGTTCGCGCCGCCTTGTCAGATCCGCACTGGCGTCGCACGATGGAGGAGGAGTACGCGGCACTCCTCGCCAACCAGACATGGGATCTGGTGCCCCGTCCACCTGGCTCCAACGTTGTTACCGGCAAGTGGATCTAGACACACAAGCGGTGGGCTGATGGTTCCCTTGATTGGTACAAGGCTCGCTGGGTTCTCTGGGGTTTCACTCAACGCCCTGGCGTCGACTACAATGAGACGTTTAGTCCAGTGGTGAAGCCGGCTACTGTCCGCACGGTTCTCTCACTGGCTCTCTCTCGCTCCTGGCACATGCACCAGCTCGACGTCAAGAATGCCTTTCTACACGGTACTCTAACTGAGACAGTCTACTGCAGCCAGCCTGCAGGCTTCGTTGACTCTTCTCGTCCCGATATGGTCTACTGGCTCAACAAGTCCCTCTACGGCCTCAAGCAGGCCCCTCGGGCTTGGTACTCTCGGTTTGCTGCTTACCTGCTGACATTGGGATTCGTGGAGGCAAAGTCAGATACTTCTCTGTTTATCTATCACCATGGCGCTGAGACTGCCTATCTGCTGCTCTATGTTGATGACATTGTGCTCACAGCATCCAGTCCGTCACTCCTCCGGTGTATCATCACCTCTCTTCAATAGGAGTTCGCTATGAAGGATCTTGGTGTGCTCCATCACTTCCTCGGCGTCACAGTTCAGCCTCGTCCCACCGGTCTCCTTCTTCACCAGCGACAATACACTCTTGATATCCTGGAGTGAGCTGGGATGACTGACTGTAAGCCCTGCTCCACTCCAGTTGACACTCAGGCCAAGCTGTCAGAGGCAGCGGGCAACCCAGTACCAGACCCCACTGCGTACCGGAGCCTTGCAGGAGCACTTCAGTACCTCACCTTCACCAGGCCAGACATCACCTATGCAGTTCAGCAGATATGCCTCCACATGCATGATCCCCGAGAGCCCCACCTCACTGCTCTCAAGCGCCTCCTCCGCTACCTCCGAGGCACTGTCGACTACGGCCTGCTACTCCACCGGTCTCACTCCACCGATCTCGTCGTCTACACTGACGCCGACTGGGCCGGGTGTCCAGACACTCGACGCTCCACTTCCGGCTATGCTGTTTTTCTGGGCGGCAACCTGGTGTCCTGGTCGTCCAAGCGCCAGCCGGTGGTCTCCCGTTCCAGTGCCGAGGCGGAGTACCGCGCTGTCGCTAACGGCGTGGCGGAGGCCTCCTGGCTCCGCCAACTTCTTGCCGAGCTCCACAGTCCCCTCTCCCGGAGCACGCTTGTTTACTGCGACAACGTCAGTGCGGTGTACCTCTCCACCAACCCTGTTCAGCACCAGCGGACCAAGCATGTGGAGATCGACCTTCACTTTGTCCGCGATCGGGTCGCCATCGGCGATGTTCGGGTCCTCCACGTCCCGACCGCCTCCCAGTTTGCCGACATCTTCACTAAGGGCCTCCCGTCCTCCACATTCTCCGAGTTTCGCTCCAGCCTCAACATCACCGGTGGCTAGTTGCGTCTGTGGGGGGGCTCGTGTGTGTTATTCTTTTCATGTCCAGTCTGCAACTCCGCTGTGACGGTAGTTCAAACTGCGGGGGGGGGGGGGGGTGTTGGAGTATGTGTGTATTAAGGCCCATATATGGCCCATGTATGACTCCCATATAGCTACCCTTCCAGGGTTAGCCCAAGAGTAAGGAATTACAATTCTATCAAAAAGAAATTGAAAGAACGAATACATCACAGGTGAGTCATAAGCAAATTCGGTTGAACAAAGTCTTCCAAGAGTTGGGGCCTAGCTAGGGGAAGGCAAAGTCTGTGTATATCTGGAAGCACAAAATTAAGGACAAAATTGAGGTTCACGTAATCACATTTTCACATAATTTTTCAGCAGAGAAATTACACTTTTGAAGTAGAACTGCATGATCACAGGTCATTAAAGAAATGAAGGAAAGTAGCTCAGGTATTAATCAAGGTAATATAAACTGCAAAGGACTGATGTGATTGACAGAATTAAATCACATGCTCTTCTAGCGAATAATAACAAACAAATCTTATGTTACCTGTACCAAGTGGTGGCACCATAAGTCCATCCAATAACTGGAGAACCACATATCAAGCACAGTGTAGAATTGATATTACAGGTAGGAGGTGTTGGGGAAGCCAGCTTTCTCATTAGTCAGTGTACAGAATGAAAGGGGGGGGGGGGGGGGGGGGGGGGGGGGGGAATTGGCGCTACACATTTGAAGACATAAAGGTAGCAGGTATCGGAGTCTGTTATTCAATCATGCTATCTATCGGAATCAGCAACACATTTTTCTTAAAGACTGGACATCATCAGCTCAAAGCAGAATGCAAAAAAATGACTATCATGGTTATGGGGGTTAAGTGCTGAAAATCATCAGCTAAAAGAAAAATGGAACAAAACAGGTATCATGGTTACAGAGGCTAGGCACTGGACATCATCATCAACTCAAAGAAAAATGGAATAAAACAGTTATCATGGCACTGTACATCATCAGGTAAAAAAGAAAATGGCCTAAAATAACTATCATTGTGGCTAGATGACGGTCCATTATTAGACATTGCGTAGCGTAGGTATAATCAAACAAAAGCATGCCACTAAAAACCCTAAAGCTAAAGGGTAGAGCTAACTTGCTTGCTTAAACCTTTTCATAAAGTTTTAAGTTGGTATGTGTATATTTGATGCAACAAATTACCCAGATAAACCTGAAGCAAAGACATTGCAAAATGCTTAGTCTATTGCACATGTCACTGCTACAGGAAATTAGGACGCATTTGTCAGAATGAAACCAAGTAACATTTTTATCAAATAGCACATTTAGGGACAGGAAGAAAACGTACATGGAACAACACTTCATATCTTCATCTAGAGACCAAAGAGAGGGGCACCTAACCTTATATATAAAGCAATGGTCCTTGTAATGATACAGACGCGAATATCATTTAATCAGTATATTCAACCAGTTAAATGACATATGCATTGCCTTTTCCTAAATTCACATGAAGCGAAACAATTGAACTTTGTGTGCCATTAGAAGGAAAGGCGGTGATAGTGCATACTGCATACCCCTCATGTGTATCAGAAATAATGCCTTCGAAGCATCAGATCATCAGCCTGCAAATTCATCTAAGCAAGAAAGGTCCCTGCACCAGTGATATGGCACATTGCGTATGACCTGCACACATCATGATCAGAGACTCTAAGATCTAGGAACACATCTGACTTATATGAAAATAATGTGGACTGCATTTTGAACAATTGGTCATCAAGAATATTAGGTGTAGTACGTACCCTTTAATATTTCACATTGGATAGCCCAACACTGAACTAACTAACGTTAAAAATCTAAAAATAGAGGCAGTGCATATAACAAAGATCAGCACACACCAGACATGAACAGTTCAGGCAATACGAAAATAACCACGGCAAACTAAATTTACCCTTTAAAAATCAAATGAGGAAGTGAAGCTGTACCTGGAAATTCACAAAGGTCATGTTTGTTAGCCAATAAAAAATACTAAGCTCTGAAATTTTATGAAAGAGGGAGAACAAAGAAATTTAGCAGAGCTATATTTTGTGCAGGTACAACTGAACCTTAACTTTGACATTGCCAACACGCCTATGCAAATTAACGATCATAAATTGCAATTGATCGGACTCAAGAGGTAACTTTGTAGGCACTTGTTAACATTAGCTTCTCTAAAATCTAGCTCAATGAGAAACTAAATATCTATGTCCATGTTTTAATGGCCTTGTTGTATCAAACGTTTTGACCTGAACCCAAAAAAAAATATGGGATGAAGCGCAGAGCACTGGCGGAGCCACGTTGGGGGCCATGGCCCCCCCTTGCCTCTGTGATTTTTGAAGGAGCCCATATTCAATCTAGCTCAAATCGTCCAGCACAACAGGCCAGCAGGCAGCAGCACCCAACGCTCGGAACTCGCAAGCCGCATTTCTTTGCGAGACCATCATATCCGGCTGCCTTCTGCGTCCGTGAGCGGCGAGTCGTCGAGTCAGCACCCCAGCGAGTGACCGGCGAGCCGGCGGGGCGGTGAGGCCTGGACAGCCGGCCGTCGACCAGCAGCTAGCGTCAGCTTCGTTCCCCCCACATAGCAATCTTCTACTCCTCTGCATCTGCCCTTTGTTGCTCTACGTATAGGCTACATGCTTACAGCCATACATGTATACTTGATTTCTAATTGATTCTTTTTTTTTTTGCTTCTAGACTAAAATCAATAGGCTATATATACTATAAGTGGCTGATTGAGTGGTAGACCACACAGTCAACTGTATTTTGTTTACTGTGGCCTGATTATAAGTAGTAACTAGTAAGATTAATTTCTCTACTACCTATGTACTTATGAGTTTAATTAGCAAATTGCCCCCCCCCCCCTATGTTTTGGTTCTGGCTCCGCCACTGGCGCAGAGGAAATTTTTAAGCCTACAATATACACAATCAAATGCAAAACACTGTAGCAATCTATGTTTCATGAGGAAACTGGAACTTGGAAGCAAGTGTGAGCTAATTTTGCCCTTAGGAAGCAACACCTTTTTTTTTTGGCTTTTGTGACCTCATCTTATAGTAAACATAAGCAAGCAATTCTACAACAGAAGTACATATTACCATCTGAGTAATCCATGATCTTTTCATTTTAGAAAAACAAAACATGGAGACCACATAAAAAGAAGCACACTCCTATTTCCATTATGGCAGCCCAGTTGCAGTGAACAACCGTAAATTGAAGCATATAATGGGAAAAAAAGCAAGAGTAGGATAGCAAACCAAGCACGGGTGTTGGGGGCCTGAGATGAGCGCATCCTATCTGTGAGGAAGGAATCGCCAATTGGCGTGGGGATGTATACTGAGTAGACGAACAGCTGAATATCAGCCATCAAAGTCCAAACCCTACGATAGGAAACCAAGTCAATTTGAGGGAATAAAAGAGGCAGAGCAAAATTAGAAAATAAACAGAGGAAACTGGAGCACCTGGGCGAGACCGCTGTCCGCCATTCTTGCTCCCCTCGTGGCACCTGGGCATCGTCCACAGTTGGAACCTGATAGCGGCGGAGATGAAGATATGGGCAGACGGTAGACGACGCCTCTGCCCCGGGTCTTCCCGCGCCCCAAGCGTCGTCGTTATCGCCGGCTCTCCGTCGCAGATCGGCTCGCGCAGCCGCCACCGAGGATGGTCGCGGTATCCGTGTGCGGCGCAGCTGGAGGAGAGGAAGAGGTAAAGAATCCCCACGCGTAGCCGGCGGCAAGGCCGGGCGCCACATCTGCGCGCGCTTCGGTCGAGGGAGAGGAGGGCGAAAGGGGCGAGGAAGCGAGGCGGAGAAGGCGAGGTGCGTCGCTGGACGGTTTTCGTTTTTTGTTTTTTGTTTTTTGTTTTTATTATTATTTTACGGCGGGTAGGCTAGGGCGGATTCTTCTATCGTGACCTGACCTGGGACTGGGAGGCCTGGAATCCATGAACCGTTACTTTTTCATAACTAACTACTCCCTTCAAGAAACAACTTCGGTAAAATATATGTTACAAAAATATTAATATTTATAGTACATAATTAGTATCATTAGAAAGATATTTGAATCTAGTTTTTTAATAAATTTGTTTAGAGATACAAATATTGTACGCATTTTTTATAAATCGAGTCAAACTTATGACACGAAAATCGGAAACGACAGATAATATGGGACAGAGGGAGTACTCCGTATACATTAAACATTGGCTGAGGCCCTCAGAGCACGCCAATTTATTTCTGGTTGAGGGGTAAATCTTAGATACAAATACTTAGTACTTAAGGAAGGCCCCTCAGATTAAGAAGGGTATCAAAATATATTTCATAATACATCTAATCATACTAATTTTATGTTATAAATATTGATTTTCATTTCTATAGGTTTAGTCAGATTAAAAAAATAACTTGGGACAATGGTAAAGGTTGATTTTTTGGGAGGAAGCATCGCTGCTTATATATAGCGGATGTTTGAGACTGATCCACAAACTCCATCGTGGAGCAGCGCCACAAAAAAATAGAGTTTGTGTAGTACCTCTCTAGGTACTCTCACAACTACACCCTTTTTCCTCAAATAGAGTACGTGAAACTAAAACCGTTTAGCTAAAAAAAGTGAAGCGAAACATTTCCAAACACTCTCATAATATATATAAAAAAGTTTTACTTTCAGTGGTGGATCTAGTATAGTACTTAGAGGGTGTTTGGTTCTTTAGTCGCTCCTAAAATTTATGTCACATCGAATATTTAGATGCTAATAAGGAGCATTAAATATAGATTAATTAGAAAACCAACTACATAGATGGAGGCTAATTTCCGAAACGAATTTTTTAAGCCTAATTAATCTGTCATTAGCACATGTTTACTGTAGCACCACGCTGTCAAATCATGGACTAATTAGGCTTAAAAGATTCGTCTCGCAAATTAGTCGCAAGTTATGCAATTAGTTTCGTAATTAGTCTATATTTAATACTCCATACATGTGTCTAAACATTCAATGTGATAGAAATTTTAGGAGTAGGTGTAGTAACCAAACAGACCCTTACTCTATCATGAATAAATAAATTAAATGGTCTGCTAGACCATTTATTTTCCTCAAAAGGTCTCTTTGCATTTACTGCATTCCCTGCCAACTTCCAATCCAGTCTTAGTTTCTATGCTATAATTAGTGTACTATTAGAATAATCATTTATCATTTTATACCTACTCTAGATAATGAAGGATACTATCAGCCCGTTTGTTTTAGCTTATTTGCTTGTATCTGGCTTATAATCCACGGCTTGAACAGTGTTTTTCTCTTACACCAAACCAGCCAGCAATACTTTCAGCCATGGCTTATAAGCCAATTCAGCCGAAACGAACAGGTTGTATGATCTTTTCTCCGCCATACTAATCTATCCTAAACTTGCTACCAATCTAATTATTTAGGGGGAGAGGCAGTAGCAAAACTGTGTTGTCAATGTAAGATCTCTTCTTGTAGTGATTGGGCTTCTCTAGAAAAAAACATATTTTGATGACTTCATCTTATCAGAAAAAAAAACTTCAGATTCACTATTTTTATTAGGTTTTGGCTTCAGAAATCATTCATGTGTGCATGTATGGCAAAGCTGTTGAATAACCTGCACTACCAGAGCTCTCTTTGAGCTGGGTTCTGTAATTCTACTTCCTTTCGATAAAAAAGTGTCACAATGATATGCGCCCTATTCATTTGGGCTTGTTTGGCTGATAAGTCATGGCTGAAAGTACTGTTGGCTGATTTTGTGTGAGAGAAAAATATTGTTTGTTGGCTAAAAAAGTACGGCTTATAAGCCAAACAAGCCCAAGCGAACAGGACGATGGTTACGAAAAAGAATCCGTCCGCCCAGATGCTCCATTAGTGGGCCGCATCGCCAGCCCAATAACCTCCCGCTCCTTCATTTCTCAAAACTGCTGATCCACTCATTCCTATAGCTCCTATCCGCTCGCCTGCTGCCTCTGAGCACAGCGCTCTGCTCATCCACTCATTCCTATACAATCTGTTCGCTTCCTTGCCCCTCTTTTCTCTCTCCCCAATCTGCTCCCGTGTGCGCATCCAACACAGAGCAGCGAGCAACGATGGTCTGCGGCGTGCTGGTGAGCCGCAACGTGGCGGCGCAGAGGATAAAAAGTCATAGCGGATGCGGTCTACGCATAGGCAAGCTCGCATCGACGTGCGTAGGATCTCGGTTGGCCTAGAGGAGGTGAATAGGCCTGTCAAAACAAACACTTAAACTTTTATCAAATTCACCATGTGGCACTGCCGCTCTGGAGGGCGGCACTGTCGGACCAGAACAGTGGCACTATCGTACCTGCAGACAACTTCAAGTCATAGTTCAAAACCAGTGAACGGAACTTATATCAGAGAAATTTCTCAGCCTACTACAGGTATGATAATCACAGATCAAGAGCTAGAAGTTGTAGAAACACCACACATAAGTAGATCGACTAGAAACCCTAGAAATCACCTCAACAATAATATGGCATGCAAGTAATGTAAATCAAGCACAAAAGACACAATGATTTATCCCGTTGTTCGGATCCCCACCAAGACATACCTACGTCCACGTTGTTGAGGTTAGCCACTAAGGCTTAGGGCTTTCTAACCCTTCCTCGTTCTCAAGTCAAGAGACTTAACTCTTGAGATGAGGGGTGAGTTTACTAGCTTTAAGAGCTGATTACAAACCACCCGAGGCTGACACACAAGTTGGCAAGCTCCACGGGCGACGCTCTAGCCAGCTAGGAGCTAAGCTCCAAGAGTAACAAACACAACCGCCGGCTAAAACGTGAACCAAGTGCTCTTTTGAGTTGAGGAATCAATGGAACTGCTTTCTAATTGAGTTTTGGACCCTTTTCTCTCAAGGATTGATGGAGAAATCAATAGATTTGCTTGAGGGCTAAGGTCACTAATGGAGGGAGAGAGAGAGAGAGCTCCTTTTCTGTTTTGGACGAGCTGAAATGAGCACAAGGAAGAAGATAGTCGTTGGGGAGGAAGAGGATGGGTATAAATACCCCCTCAGCCCCAACGGTCACTTAAGTGCAGCAGTGCCTCTCTTCAAGTGCAATAATGCCGCACCAGTCAAGATAGCAAGGATAAGAGTGAAGTTTAGACTGTCTTGTCTGTGAATCTGAGGATGCATGTGTATGTTGGAGCACTTGGTAGCACATGTTAGCTTAAGTATTGGGCCCCTCTTCATAGTATGGCTTTTTCTATACTTAAATTTAAAATATAAAAGAATTTAAACCTCCTTTGAGTTTAAAGCCATCAACATTTGTAATTGGGGGCTCCTCCATTTCATATAGCATCCTCAAATATAAATTACCCGCTTGTCATCTCGATAAATCTCATTAGTTCTCTAATTGCGTGGTCATTATCACCAAAACCCATAATTAGGGCTTGATTGCACCTTCAATCTTCCCCATTTTGGTGATTGATGACAACCTAATTAGAGCTTACAAAAGATATAAATAAATACTGAGATTTTTTGAGCCATGGGTGTAGAGCCTCCCTCCTAAATATGTGAATAGAGAATTAAATTCTCAAATTAGCATAAGAAGCCAAGATTCACATTTTAGTGAAAGTGATAGGGCTCTCCCTACATCCATGCTCCTTGTGAGTGCTGCATACTGTGTTAGGTATATAAAATGTGATGTGAATGACAGTTTATGCACAACATGTTTTGCTATTACAGCTGGGTGCGGCACTGTCGCACCAGAGTGCGGTACTGCCGCGCGTGCTATAACAGCACAGATCTGAACAGACACCACACAACATGTGATACATATAAAGATATATATTCTATCACAATTCTATCACAAGCGACATCATAGATTAATATATGTCCATTTCCTACACATATATAAAGTACTCAAGAAGTATTATTACATAAATAGAGTTTCTAATGGACTCTCAAACTCTCACCTAACGAAGACTACTCTAAACGGATATGAACATGACTCTAGCTGTAACAACCTCCTCTCCATGGCATCAAAAAAGTTGTTGACCCCTCTAATTTCTTCCCCTTTAGCATAAAGCACCAAAAAGAGAAGAAAATAAGAAAGACCAACACTCACTCCTCATCCTCTTGGATGGGGTCCCAATCGACATCATCCCCACCAGTAGCTCCACTAGCACCTGCAACCTCCTTCTCTCTATCATCATCGTCGGAGGAGGAGGAGGAGGAAAAAGAAGACACCACCACCCTCCCTTGGCGATGAGTGGTCGAAGTGTGGCGCTCATGTCTGGTGCTCCTCCTCATAGACTGCAAGGTGGATCTCAAACTCGTGTGAGGATCAAGCTCTGGCTGCTCTTGCTCCTCTCCTCATCCCCTGAATCTGTCTCAGAAAGACTAGGGAGGTCATCAAACCTCGACGGTGACTGAACTGGAGAAAGAGGTGGTAGCCCTATATGTTCTCTAGCCTCCCGGTTGGCTTCATAGTTCTCCAACCGATCCTCATATGCGGTCCTCGCTGCATAGGTGCAAGTGGTGAAAATGGCCTTAATCCATCTCCCAAACTTTTCCATCTTCTTTTCCTTGCGAGGCCTAGATCGGGATGACTCAGGCACATCCTCAACTAATGGAGACTGTCTCACTGCCATGCTAGCACCTGCCCCTCAGGTATTCTCAATTTTGTAGACGGTGTGAAGACCATCTTTCTCAAATCTGTAGCCAGTGACCCTCTCAGTCATAAACATGAGATAGGGGGCATAGGGTATCCCCTTTCTCCCATCCTCCATGGCGTTCCTCAGCTCACACCACATGAAGCGAGGGACATTAAACCTGTCACCTCCAGGAGCAAATCTAGCAAGCATATTCCTCACATATCCATTAAGATCAGAAGTTGCTCCATCCTTGGAATTGATAGTGTGCCTGATCAAATTGTTCAGAATGTAATAATAGCTCTTCAGGCCACTGACCTTCCCATCTGCACTCCTCCTGTCAATCCACATATAGGCAATATCACAGATCTCAGCTCTAGCCTCATCATGAATGTAAGTGAAACCCCGCTCCTCCTCTCCAAAACCAAGGATCCAACTGAAAAGTCATAAAATCAACTCTATAATATCGTCCCTCAGTCATCCAGTGAATCTCATCAGTGTAGATGCTATAGAAGAAAGTAGCATGGAACTGGACTAGCACTTCTTCATTCCAATTATATCTGAATCTCATAATACTAGTGAGGCCAAACAACTCACAAGCCTTGATCACTTTATTGAACTCAGGTTCATTCTTTCCCTTCATCTCCTCCCAATCAACATACTGCATCTTGACAACCTTGGATTTCTTGGAGTTAAAGTTCACAGATGCATAGAAGTTGGAATGAAACTCATTCTAAAACTTGTAGTCAATCCCCAAATCCTTTGGCTGCTCATAGGGATTGTTTTTCCATGCTTCTTCCACCATCTTTAGCTTTACCGCATAATTGAGCATGGGATGAGGACGTGTGTCAATAGTATGCCTCATAACTATATCCTTAGAATACTCTCTGATGTAGCTCCTGTCAAACTCCTCAAGATAAGGTGGAGTATCTGGGCAAGCACCTAGAGTAATGATGTGGCCAGCCCTCTCTAGGTTCTCCTCATCCTAGATCATCTGATCTCTCCTCCCTCTGTCTCTAGCAACATCTCTACCTGTAGCACTATTGCTGCCTCCTGTGGTCCTGCCACGACCACGATGAGGCATCTGCTTATCCTGAGGCTCAGTCATCTTCCTCTTCCCCCTTCGGTCATCATCACCTCTAGAGGCCATCTATGCAAACAAATATAGGTCCAAATGAGAAACTGTACATAAGGGGTATAGAAGAACACTTGTAAAACACTATGGTTAGATGAGATGATTCAAATCTTGGGTTAAGAAAGCATCCTGAACCAATCTAGTCAGAGCGAAAAGCTGGCTCAAAGGAAAAGCTAAGCAAGCTAAAGTGCGCCGAGTGGTGATACCAATAGCTAAGCCCGGCTCTACTTATAAAGGCGGAGCGTTCAGTGGTCCTGGCGTGGTTCACCTAGGTTCCCACGCGGGATCACTACGACAAATCGACCAAATTCCGCGCGTTCGAGGCGAGCGACGTGCGATGCCATTACTGACTAGTACGACTGCAGGGCAAGGGTCCGACCAGAGCGTAGAAAAGGGGTACGGGGAGACGTGGGTCACGATAGGCGTGAAACAAGGCGAACGCGGAGCACGAAGCCATAGTGCAGACCTAACTCTAGGACAGGAACGAGTCATTCGTGCACAATACGACACACGTGACACCTATGGATGGCGTATCTACTAGCAATACGAGCGCTATGATGCACAAAATAGGATATGCATGAATGCACATCCTATACGTCCTTTCACTGTTGCCAACATATAGGGCAACCGTCCGCAGATTTTTGGCACAACATTCTCTCCCTGTAACTAGTCGATACTATCAGACTATGCTCGAGTCAGTGTACCTGCAGAAACTTGATTAATCCTATCTAAGTCAGTAGAGTGCCACCTATCCTAGATACATAACCATAGTAATAGGGCTACTTATGTACTTCGTATGCAAACGTTCTAACTTTTTGCAAAAATGGGATGTCAAATTTTAGTTTAGAAAAGGTTTTTGAAGCCGTATTTCCTCATTTATGCTCTGATACCACCTATGGCAGAACCACCTAATCTAATGCCTCCCAGGAGTGCTTGTCTTCCATTAGACACTAAGCACCCAAAGGAGAACACTAAATTACTTGGTTTTGTCGGGCACGCCTCGGGGGAGAACCCAAAAATCCACATTTTTGCCATCAGGACCACAAATGAGAGAATAAAGCTTACATCATTCAGAACCATTTCTTACATCACTTTTAATACAACATCAGAGCATAATATTTATTAATAACAGCGGAATGAAATCTTATTATCAGAGTTATGATCAACTTAATGGAACAACGGAATATAAATATGTGATCAGAATTACAGCGGAAATAATTATCTATTCATGGCATGATAAAGTTTTGATATATAAACTATGACAACAGATTATGAAACTTTCCTTTATAAAATTATTTGGTGAGAGTTATAAATAACAACTACGATCGCAGCGTAAAGGAATCCTCGCTGAGCCCACCAGGAGGTATCCACACACAAAGGTCAGCTCAAGCATCCACCTGTCACCTGCAACAGGGGGAATAAAACCCTGAGTACTCAATTGTACTCAGCAAGACTTACCCGATAGGAGGAAAGAAAAGACTCCAAGGATATGCAAGGCTATCTGGCTTATGGGTTTATTGCATTTGCAGGAAGCATTACTAAGCGTGCGTCCTTATATTCGATTTTTATTAGTAGCCGCATTTGTTCATTAACTAACCATTCTATGTAAGCACCTGTGCTACTTTCAAGCGGGTGGTAAGCAATTAGATTTCCTTTTTCTATCTTCCATCTTTCATCTTTCAGTTCTTACTACGATGCTAAACCATAGACAAGCCGTACCGGATCGCCCGGCGATTCGCGAATCAATGCCCCTAGCTAGGTACCCTGAAAACACACGCCCCACTTGTACCCCAGGCACAAGCAGAACCAACCCATCACTCTCCTGTCCTGGGTGTCTAGGTCCCCATCCAAACTGGGACTCCAAGCCCCCGCCCCTGAGTCCCGGACTCGGTGCGGTGCAAGGACATCCTCCACCAAAATAAAACCCGTAGGCGTTCAGGCACAAGCCGGCCCGGCGTGGGCGACATCCGTCTGGCCCAAACAGCACTGACGCGGACCGGAACAGAGGCGGCCGTGTCCCGGTGAAGTAGAGAGGATGCGCAGGTGCAGCGGCTCTAGCGTCGGTGGTTGGCCATGACGGTGCGTGGGCGGGGTGTGGGTCATAGTGGCTGTGACACCGGGGCGCGCAAGGGGGAAACGGAGGGGCGTGGAGCCGTGCACGGGCACGAGCGCTGCGGTGGTGTGCACTGGAAGCAGCCACGGCAGCGCAGAGGAGGCGCGGCGAATCAGCTAACGATGCGCGGCCGAGGAGCGCGCACGAGGAGGAAGAGAAGGGGGCGCCGGCTCGTGGGAAGACGGAAGGAGCCGCGGCGTCACGGGCACGCTATGAGGAAGGCGATGCCAGGGCGTTGCGGTGGTGGAGCGGTCCAGCGCGGCGGGGCGCTGGTGGTTGCGGCTCGGCCGGGTCACGTGCGCTCACACGAGGAAGGGATGGCACCGGATGGCGTGGACCCCAAGGGCGCTGCGAGGAGGGCGAGCGGAGTTGAAGAGGCCGAGGTAGCCGCTGGTGGCGTGGGGCTACGGCCAGCGGGTACCAGTGAGGCGCTGCGGCTCTGTGGGATGCGCTCGCGCGAGATGGGCAGAAGACGCGGTACGACGACTTCGTTGCACAGCGGCGCTGCAACTCAACCTCGGCGTGCACAAGAAGAACAAGTGCAGGAGAGGGAGCAGCAGGACGTGGGCATGGCAGAGGCAAGGACGGTGTGCGCTGGTTGAGCAGGGAGTAGGACCACGTGCGGCTTGGCTTTCTAAAAAAAACAGGGGTAGGAGACAGCAGCAGCAGCTAGGATGGCCGGCGTGCATAACGTGGCCGGAAACGACGCTGCGCGTGCATAGAACGTGAAGGGATAGGAAAAATTTAGATAATTTGCTGAAGCTAGAGGTCTACGCTACCAAGATGTGGTGCATGAATTCAAATGTCTGTACACACATGGCTACCTCTGCCAAGCACATCTCGATTTTCTAAAACAATGGAAAGCTGCAAGGAGAAAAACAAATCTCGCAAATTTATATGTTCCTGTCGACCGGCTTCTCAAAGTGCGAGGAGCCAAGGAGGATTAGAAAAATATAATACGTGCTGTCGCACATGGCTACCTCTACTGCCCTCGTCGCTGTTGCAAACACGGTAGGAGCAAAACTGGGACACCACCATTGGTTTCAGCTATTGTGTGAAACGTCTGGCCGCATATGCTTTTGATCCAAGCTCTCCGATACCACTCCAATAGCACGAGCTACATATATATATATATATATATATATATATATATATATATATATATATATATATATATATATATATATATATATATATATATAACGATTTACTAATTTAAATAATTTGCAACGTCTAGACACGAGAAATTTTTTAACAAAGCTCGAATTTAAATTTTATTCAAGAGCTATATATATATATATGTATATCATTCTATTTATTAATAGATTTTATTTTATTTATAAAAGTTGCTTTTCATGCTTAAGCTAACAGGACAAACCGTCCGCTAGCATCGTCGTTCGGCATTCCTAAATATTTTTACACACTGAAATTTAACCTGGACGTTTATTTGAATCCGCGAAACTACGTCACACAGGATTCACTTATCGCCTCAAGTACGTTTTAAATTAAAAATCCAAGAAACTCGTTTTCAGAAATTTTCTTAGGCGTAAAACGCGGTGCTAAATAAGCTCGTAACACCAGGGGTGTTACAACCAACTCCCCTTAAAAAGAATCTCGTCCCGAGATTCGAAGCAAGAACCAGAAGAGGGGAAACACGATTATATTTCATAGATCAGGGATTACACGAAAGATTACACTACTTCGAATACCAACCGCATGGGGATCTAGGGATACATGGTTAAGAGCAACTTGGTACAACCGAGACCTACTCCAGAAGTCGAGATAGACGAGGACAATAGAGAAACAACAGGATAATGAGTATCCAAAACATGGTGTAGGTCCAACAGATCCAGAAATAGTTGAATAAGAAGTAAAACATCCCGAACCCTAAGACCAAACTAGCCAAGAGAACTTGAACTTCCTCGACGAACTGGATCCTTTCTTCTTCTCAGATCACACCATGACCTCAGACAGACGAACCTAGCTTCACAACGTCGACTGGATTTCGTAGCTCTGTTGTGAATGCGAGAGGAATGGGGATGAAGAAGAACAGCAATGACCAAGGGTATCTTATATAGGCGAACGGAGAGGGGAAGCAACACACCGGAGGCGGAGGCGGCGGGGCTGGGGTACACAGATGGTGCATGCTGTGGAGATAAGGTCGGGAACATGGTGCGCTTCCTGCGCGAGCGGTGGAGGGGGAAAATAAAGGAGAGTAGAGGTGGTCCGCTCGATGAGGCAGGCGTGCGGGCGGTCACGTCACCAAAAGAAGAAGGAAAGGAGAGGGAAGGGGGGTCCAGTACGAGGACGAAGGCATGGGAGCCGAGAGCTGAGCGGACGCTGGGAAAAGGAGAAACGCACAGTGCACAAACACGGTGAGCACTGCACGACGCCGCGGCCACGCGAAAACGGGGTACTAGAGATCCCGACACAGGCGGTGTTTGCAGGGCACACAGCAAAATGACCCAGCATGCATAGCGTGGTCAACTAAGCACAGGGCTTGGGACAAGATGTCCGCTCAGACTTTTTAATTACTCTTTGACTATTCACTGCTAACTTTCCTTACTAGTCTTCTTTTGCTTTCCTTTACTCGACCGCATCCGTCTTTCCCATAAACCAAACCATGTCATACTTTCTTTCTCCACACCATCTCTTGTTTACCTAGAGAAAACACTTCTACATCGACCCGTTGTGGATTTCCCGTTTGAACACCTGAACATTTCCAAGGAGAATTTTTTTAAAACAAAACGGTATGGCGGTGTAACCTGGTACAGGTACTTGGTCAACAACCTCGATACTAGCGCGTGCCGAGCAGCGTCACCATGTGGCAGCTATTTCATAGGGAGCCCTCAGTGTCGTCGTGGCACCATAAGCTATTAACCAGGCAACTAATACCAACTTACACACCAAGAAGGCGGAGGGGTCATAGACCACAGAGTAAGGGGAGTATTACAAGGGAAAAATTCAAACAACAAGGGTTCCCTTCACAACAAGGGACAAGGAATTCAAATCCAACAGCGGATTTGTTTTAAAAAGATCCAAGTGTTTCGTTAGGACATCCACAACTAGTCGACATAGTGTCCTATATTATCCAATCATGGCTGATCTGCTAGTATCTGAATGTCAACTTCTCTTGTAACCCGCTTAATGTCACCCTAGAAAACTTTAAGCACGTCTAACGAACTGAGGATAGATGAACGCAATAAACATAGCAAACTAAATAAAATGCATGTTTCAATGGTCTTATATGGGTACATCATACAGGCATCCAGGCTCCTATTCACGACACAGCATTCACCTACGGTCAAACGAGCTCAACAACTACGCACGACAACAACGGCAAGAGTACAATATCGGGGGACAGCAACGAAAAACACTACTACTACGGGTACAACTTCCCAAGGCAACTAATCTACATCTTCTCGGGGCAATGGCTGAGCGAGAGGAACCAAGGGCTTGACTTCTGACACTTCTAAGGGTGGAGGTGCTGGCGGTGCTGCAACACCAGTTCTGCTTCTTTCTGGCGGGTGGATAGGGATCCCTTCCAAGATCGGGGCATCCCGCCTTCCATCAACCAGCGACCTCCGCCTAGCCTTAGTGAACAGATAGGCCTCACCCAGCTAATGGACATGTCGATCTTCAGCCTCCTTCAGAGCTTCCTCCATGGTAGCTTCCTGACTCTCAGTAGCTGCAGCACCAGCATGCGCTTCGGTGAGCTGCACCTAGAGCATCCGGTTGAAGATCTCAGCTTCCTTGGTGTGCCAAAGGCACGCCCCCAATTCCAAGGCTTGACGGTCATACTGCTCATCCAGAGCGAGCAGGTATGTGGTCAAGTGCACCACGGTGGGACTGTCCTCTTGCACATCTCGTCCTTGCAAAGCCTCCATGCGGGCCCTCCATGCCCATCGATTCTTGTCCAAAGGAGGAAAGAACCGCATGGGGGTACGGGCAATGGGCTCCTCATAGATCTGGCAGAGGTACTGCAAGGCTTTGCAAGCCACAACCTGGTAGGTGTCGACGAAGCGAAACCCGGTTGCAGTCACATTCTAGGCTTCAGTGAGGTTGGGGAACTCCTCACTTTTCCCGATGTAGACGGTAACCTCACACCGCTCGGTGCCATGCTCCTCATACTCACAGCCCTCATACTCGGGACAATCCTTAACTCCGAGCTTTTGTAGGGTGGCATCTAGGATTCTAGGAAAATCCTCAATGTTTTGGCAGTAGGTACTAACCCAGGCTCCTGCCATCTCTGGCGGTGGTTGCAAGGAGGGCAGAGCGAAAAGCTGGCTCAAAGGAAAAGCTAAGCGAGCTAAAGTGCGCCGAGTGGTGATACCAATAGCTAAGCCCGGCTCTACTTATAAAGGCGAAGCGTTCAGTGGTCCTGGTGCAGTTCACCTGGGTTCCCGCGCGGGATCACTACGACGAATCAACCAAATTCCATGCGTTCAAGGCGAGCGACGTGCGATGCCATTACGGACTAGTACGATAGCAGGGCAAGGGTCCGACTAGAGCGCAGAAAAGGGGTACGAGGAGACATGGCTCATGACAGGCGTGAAACACAGCAAATGCGGAGCACGAAGCCACAGTGCAGACCTAACTCTAGGACAGGAATGAGTCATTCGTGCACAATACAATACGTGTGACACCTATGGAAGGCGTATCTACCAGCAATACGAGCGCTATGAGCACAAAATAGGATATGCATGAATGCACGTCCCATACGTCCTTTCACTGTTGCCAACATATAGGGCAACCATCCTCAGATTTTTGGCACAATGTTCTCTCCCTGTAACTAGTCGATACTATCAGACTATGCTTGAGTCAGTGTACCTGCAGAAACTTGATTAATACTATCTAAGTCAGCAGAGTGCCATCTATCCTAGATACTAACCATAGTAATAGGGCTACTTATGTACTTCGCATGCAAACGTCCTAACTTTTTGCAAAAATAGGATGTTAAATTTTAGTTTAGAAAAGGTTTTTGAAGCCGTATTTCCTCATTTACGCTCTGATACCACCTGTGGCAGAACTGCCTAATCTAATGCCTCCTAGGAGTGCTTGTCTTCCATTAGACACTAAGCACCCAAAGGAAGACACTAAATTACTCGGTTTCGTCGGGCACACCCCGGGGGAGAACTCAAAAATCCACATTTTTGCCATTAGGACCACAAATGAGAGAATAAAGCTTATATCATTCAGAACCATTTCTTACATCACTTTTAATACAACATCAGAGCATAATATTTATTAATAACAGCGGAATGAAATCTTATTATTAGAGTTATGATCAACTTAATGGAACAGCGGAATATAAATATTTGATCAGAATTACAGCAGAAATAATTATCTATTTATGGCATGATAAAGTTTTGATATATAAACTATGACAACAGATTATGAAACTTTCCTTTATAAAAGCATTTGGTGAGAGTTATAAATAACAACTATGATCACAGCGTAAAGGAATCCTTGCTGAGCCCACCAGGAGGTATCCACACACAAAGGTTAGCTCAAGCATCCACCTGTCACCTGCAACAGGGGGAATAAAACCCTGAGTACTCAATTGTACTCAGCAAGACTTACCCGACAGGAGGAAAGAAAAGACTCCAAGGATATGCAAGGCTATCTGGCTTGTGGGTTTATTGCATTTGCAGGAAGCATTACTAAGCGTGCGTCCTTATATTCGATTTTTATTAGTAGCCGCATTTGTTCATTAACTAACCATTCTATGTAAGCACCTGTGCTACTTTCAAGCGGGTGGTAAGCAATTAGATTTCCTTTTTCTATCTTCCATCTTTCATCTTTCAGTTCTTACTACGATGCTAAACCATAGACAAGCCGTACCGGATCGCCCGGCGATTCGCGAATCAATGCCCCCAGCTAGGTACCCTGAAAACACACGCCCCACTTGTACCCCAGGCACAAGCAGGACCAACCCATCACTCTCCTGTCCTGGGTGTCTAGGTCCCCATCCAAACTGGGACTCCAAGCCCCCGCCCCTGAGTCCCGGACTCGGTGCGGTGCAAGGACCTCCTCCACCAAAATAAAACCCTAACAGTCGGTCCAGAAAGAACCGGATCCACGACAAGAGAGCAACAAGTCTTCCAAGCACCCATACACAAGTATGTGCTCGGGATAATAAGTCTGTGACCTGCCTAGAGTCTTATGCAACGAACGGTCCTTACCCGACCAGACAGGGAAAGCAGTGTAACCAAGCTATGCCTCGCGTCCACGACGACACAATCTCTTACACCCACCAATACCCAAACCATATCCCTGCATGGTCACCATTTTCCTTTCCACCATTTTATATATTCCAAGTGATAACCATATAGTAACATATTTCCTATATCTCGCGAGTGACAGACAATCACTCGACTTCTACCGGAGTCCTGTAGCATAGCATTCTACATGATCCTGTCATACTAGTAAGACTCATAGGATAAAGATATATATGCAAGTGGGTTTCATTCAACTCCTTAAAACTTAATGTACAAATATAATTTAAACTGCAAAAAAAGTAGGGGTTATGCACCGGGGCTTGCCTGGGTAAGATATATATATTAAAAGTTAGTATCTGCATCTTCCGATCATCCACCATTAACTGGATAGAAAGCCCATTGCATCATCTCCTGGAGAGAATACCATTACACCTTCTTCGGATTCCCAATCATCCTTCAATTGATCCATTGATTCATCGATGTCCCTATCATGATATGCAATGTAATGAAATGCAAGGGTATGATCAACTGACTGCAATCGTGACTCGTATAAATACGCTCTACGTCTCTCAAGTTAACGGGCTAATTCTAACAACGACCGTACTTAGGCTACATATACACGTTGTCGGATAAGGCATTATTTCCCAACAATAATTTTAGTTATATAAACCAAGGTGTTTCTTTATTTTACTCTATCGATTTAATCATTATTTGAAATAGGGCATTATTATCTATCTAGCAAACTAATTATTCTGGAGCTACCAAACGTATAGTGAGCAGCTAATATTGCTAGAAACCTACTGTAAAGATTTCAGACCCAATACCATTACCAATTTATCATAGAAATTCCTACGAGTTCTCCTTTTAACAATATTAAGCATGTTAAAATAATTGGAGCAACCTAAAAAGCATACCACACCTATGTGAACAAAATACACTATTCGGTAGACCATAATTTTAGAAACCCGATAAAACTGATTTGGCATTTTTATGGTTTTTCGACAATTTACTATGAAGTTTATAAGTTTACCTTGCAAGCTAAATTAGGAAGTGCCCTACAATTCAAAAAGGCCGGCGACACCCCTTTCGGCCCAGCAGCAGCGAACAACACGGGCGACCCAGCAGCGGTGACAACCGTGCGAGCAGCCCAACACCCGGTCAACCGGCCGGCCCAACGCGGGGCGGCACCAGCCGGCCCATCGAGTGAGAGCAACGGCGGCCTAGGCGGTAGTATAGCGCGCGCATGGCCCAGCATCACTTGGCCGAATCGGACTAGGCGTGCGGCCGACGGCCTTGACCATGGCTCGTAGTGCGGTGAGCCTAGGTGCGGTGTGCGAACGGCCCACCCGCCAGCCCAGTATGACGGCCCACACGCGGGAGCAGGCCGGCGATTTAGCGTGGCCCATAGGCGCGCAGGCACAAGCCGGCCCGGCATGGGCGACATCCGTCCAGCCTAAATGGCGCTGACGCGAACCGAACGGAGGTGGCTGTGTCCCGACGAAGCAGAGAGGACGCGCGGGTGCAGTGGCTCTGGCGTCGGTGGTTGGCCACGGCGGTGCGCGGGCGGGGTGCGGGTCATGGTGACTGTGACGCCGGGGCACGTAAGGGGGAAACAGAGGGGGCGCAGAGCCATGCATGGGCATGAGCGCCACGATGGTGTGCGCTGGAAGCAGCCACGATGGCGTGGAGGAGGCGTGGCGAATCAGCTGGCGATGCGCGGCCGAGGAGCGCGCGCGAGGAGGAAGAAAAGGGGGCGCCGGCTCGTGGGAAGATGGAAGGAGCCACGGTGTCACGGGCACGCTACGAGGAAGGCGATGCCGGGGCGTTGCGATGGTGGAGCGGTCCAGCGCGGCGGGGCGCTGGTGGTTGTGGCTCGGCCGGGTCACGTGCGCTCGCGCGAGGAAGGGATGGCACCAGACGGCGTGGACCCCGAGGGCGCTACGGGGAGGGCGAGCGGAGTTGAAGAGGCTAAGGTAGCCACTGGTTGTTTTTCATGCTTAAGCTAACAGGACAAACCATCCGCTAGCATCGTCATTCGACATTCCTAAATATTTTTACACACTGAAATTTAACCTGGACGTTTATTTGAATCCACGAAACTACGTCACATAGGATTCGCTTATCGCCTCAAGTACGTTTTAAATTAAAAATCCGAGAAACTCATTTTCAGAAAATTTTCTTAGGCCTAAAACGCCGTGCTAAATAAGCTCGTAACACCAGGGGTGTTACAGTCTACAATGTAGGTAAAGTAGTTACATGTTTAAGATAGAAATATATCTCGTGCACAAATCCAACCAAAACAGAGAGTCATCGATAGAACAACATATGTATTTACATATTCATTATGTTGAGTGCGCGCACTGCCGCACCCAACATGCAGCACTGCCGCTAGTACAGATGAGGCTCAACCAATGAATCTTTGTTTTGATTTAAATCATTCATCAAACTAGTTTCTACCTCAATCATGCAGTTACTAGAAACCATCATTCAACAAAGATAGAGTTCCATAGCATAGATCGAGACTAGGTTAGGGTTTCACCTTAATTTTCATGAATTAGGGAGAAAAGGGAGAGAATGGCTCCGTTCACAGGCTTCAGCAGTTGCTGGCGATGAGGGAGAGTGCCAGCAACCGGCGTGGCACCACCGGAGTGCGGCCTAGAGGGACGGCGACGGCGCGGTGTCGTTAGGGCGGTGCTGACGCGTGAGACAAAGAAAGAGCGCTGCATCGAGCAGAAGGGAAGAGAGAGGGAGTCACCCTAGGGCCAGATGGGTTAAGGAGGTAAGATGGGTCTCGTAGTAACTAGCTGTTGTGGGCCGAATTTTGGTTGGAATTCAAAGTGCGGCACTGCCGTAGGGCAGGCGCGGCACAGCCGCACTCTCTAGTACAGCTAATTTAGCTACTAACTAAATACCTCTATATATATAGGATATGGACACATATCTCAAGCACACTATGATCAGCAACAAATAATCAATACAAACAATGATCGTAATGCACTTGTTTCTTATGATAAATATTTTTAAGCACAATATTTAAACTTTTGTAATTCATTTCTCCTATCCACGCTAGTTCGTCATTCAAGGTGTGCTATAGTTCAAACCACGTTACGAGAATCAAGTATATTTAGCTCACTACGCAAAACACAAAACCTCGACTCATCAAGAGGCTTAGTGAAGATATCGGCTAGTTGCTTTTCGGTGCTCACATAGCGAATTTCGATATCTCCTTTGGCTTCATGGTCTCTCAAGAAATGATGTCGAATGTCTATGTGCTTAGTTCTTGAGTGGCTTACGGGATTGTTGGCTAACTTTATGGCACTTTCGTTGTCACATAAGAGTGGGATTTTAGTGAAGTGGCATCCAAAATTTTGAAAGGTTTGCCTCATCCAAAGTAGTTGAGCACAACATGCACCGGCTGCAACATACTTGGCCTCACTGGTGGAAAGGGCTACACAATTTTGTTTTTTTAGAACTCTAAGACACTAGGGACCGTCCAAGGAATTGACATGTCCCTGAAGTGCTTTTTCGATCTACTTTGCAACCAGCGTAATAGCAATCCGAATACCCAAGCAGATCAAACTTAGAGCCCTTAGGATAGTATAAACCAAGGTTAGGAGTGTGTACTAAATATCTCAAGATTCTCTTAACGGCCACTAAGTGGCACTCTTTTGGGTTAACTTGAAATTTAGCACACATGCACACACTAAGCATAATATCGGGCCTAGATGCGCACAAATAAAGTAGAGAGCCGATCATGGAGCGATATACCTTAGTATCCATGGCTTTCCCTTCATCATTGAGATCTAGATGTCCATTGGTTGGCATGGGAGTTTTGATAGGCTTGGCATTCACCATGTCAAACTTCTTGAGCATATCATGGGTGTACTTCGTTTGGTTAATAAAAGTTCCATCCTTCACTTGCTTAATTTGAAATTCAAGGAAGAACTTCAATTCACCCATCATGGACATCTCAAATCTCTTAGTCATGATCCTACTAAATTTCTCATAAAAAGAATGATTAGTACTACCAAATATTATGTCATCGACATATATTTGGCACACAAATATATCTTTGCCAACTTTGTGAGTGAAAAGGGTAGGATCGACTTTGCCTATTTCAAAGCCTTATTTAAGCAAGATTTCCTTAAGGCATTCATACCATGCTCTTGGTACTTGCTTAAGCCTATAGAGCGCTTTTTGGAGTTTGTAGACATGGTTGGGAAACTTGTGATCTTCAAAGCCTGGTGGTTGCTCAACATCGACAGGTTCTTGAATAGGGCCATTGAGAAATACACTCTTCACATCCATTTGATATAGGTTGAAGTCGTGATGAGCGACATAGGCTAGAAGCATTTAAATTGCTTCAAGTCTTACCACCGGTGCATATGTTTCTTCAAAGTCCAAGCTCTCTACTTGAGTGAAACCTTGAGCAACCAACCTTGCCTTATTCCTTATCACCACTCCATTCTCATCTTGCTTGTTGTGGAAGACCCACTTGGTGCCAATGACATTGGTATTGGGTCATTCCACCAAAGTCCACACTTAGTTTCTTTTGAAGTTATTGAGCTCTTCTTGCATGGCCATCATCCAATCCGGGTCTCTAAGTGTCTGTTCTACCTTAAGAGGCTCAAAAGAGGAAATAAATAAGTAATATTGACAAAAGTTTTCTAAATGTGAACGAGTTGTTACCCCCTTTCAAAGACTCCCAAGGATGTTATCAATGGGATGATCCCGTTGTATTGTTTACCTTAGCCTTGGATGCTCAATGGCCTCTTGTTCATCTTCTAGATCTTCATCATCATCTTGCTCAAATATGGGTTATAGGTTTTGTTCACGAGCTAGAGTCGAATCAGCTGCTGTTGACTATGTAGGTACGACACTGCCACGTGTAGGAGTTGCAACATGTGTTTGCTATAGTGTAGCATCAGGTACGTTAGCGAAATTAGTGCAGCAGCAACTTGAGGAACCTCCACTTCAGTGGCTTCATCTTTTTGTGGTCTAATATCACCAATTGTCAATTGCTTGATTGCTTCACATGGTGGATCCTTCTTTTCTACAACACTTGAATCAACTTGCTCCACTTGAGAGCCATTAGATTCATCAAATGTCACGTCTACCATAATCTCAACTCTCCCGAAGGTTTTGTTGAAGACACGGTAGGAATGTTCATTTGATCCATAACCAAGAAAAAAACCTTCATCAACTTTAGGTGCAAACTTAGAGGTTTTAGGTTTATTGTTACGTATGAAACACTTGCACCCAAACACTCTAAAGTAAGACACCTTAGGCTTGTTATCGGTTAGAAGCTCATATGAAGTTTTCTTCAACTTCTTGTGTAGGTAGAGGCGGTTGATGGCATGGCAAGCGGTGTTGATGGCCACGCACCAAAAGATGTCCGGTGTCTTATACTCATCTAGCATTGTCCTTGCCATATCAATGAGTGTACGGTTCTTCCTCTCTACTATATCATTTTGTTGAGGGGTGTATGGAGTTGAAAACTCATGCTTGATGCCCTCTTCATCAAGAAACTCCTCAACTAGAGTATTCTTGAATTTGGTCTCATTGTCACTTCTCACTTTCTTGATGGGTAGACCAAACTCCTTTTGAGCTCTTCTAACAAATATCTTCACCTTCTCTTGAACTTGGCACTTGTCATGCAAGTAAAATACCCAAGTAAAATGAGAATAGTCATCAACAATAACAAGACCATATTTGTTACCCTCGATACTTAGGTAGGCAACCAGTCCAAAGAGATCCATATGTATTAGCTCTAATGGCTGCTTGGTGGTCATGATGCTCTTTGGTGGGTGAGGTACGCCAACTTACTTTTCGGCTTGACAAGCGCTACAAATCCTATCTTTCTCAAAGTGAACATTTGTTAGTCCAAGAATGTGTTCATCTTTTAAAAGTTTGGCCAAGTTCCTCATCCCAACATGGGCTAGTCGGCGATGCTAAAGCCAACCCATGATAGATTTTGCCACTAAACAAGTCTCAAGCTTAGCTTTACTTTTGTTCAAATAAACTAAGTAAAGCTTGTTCTTTAATTGACTCGTAAAGACAATAGAGGATTCCTACCTTCTAAAGACTTTCACGTCGTTATCCGTAAAGAGACAATTGTAGCCCATCTCATATAATTAAGAAACGGACAACAAGTTGTAACTTAACGAATCAACATGTAATACATTTGTAATTGAATACTCAAGGGTTATAGCAACTTTACCGAGACCAATCACATCCCCCTTTGAATTGTCTCCAAAGATAATATTTTCATTTGAGTGCGTCATCGGTGAATATGATGAGAATATACTCCTTTCTCCGGTCATATGATTTGTACATCCACTATCAAGCACCCAACTTGATCCACCGGAAGAGTATGCCTACAAAATAAGTTTAATTGCTAGATTTAGGTCCCCAATTTGACTTGGGGCCTTGCATGTTAGTCACAAGGATCTTAGGAACCCAAATAGAAGTAATCCTATATATGTTGGTTTCCTTTCCAACATATTTTACAACCACTTTCCCACTATTGTTGTTCTTCAAAACAAAGTATGATGTCAAGCTTTGTCGAGGTGCATAAGTCTTTGGTTGATAGGCGTACTTGTTCTTGGTGGCCCATAATAATTCCTTAGACTTCTGGAAAACCTGTTTCTGCTGATACGCCTTCTTCTTGGGCTTAGTTTGATTAGGAGCAGAATTGGAAGCCTTCCTATTTTTACGGGGTGCGGCACTGCCGCCCTTCACTATGGCACTATTGCTCTAGGATGTTGCACTGTCGTGGTCTGTGCAGGCTAATCTATACCAATTTTGCCCTTTCTCTCAAACTATACACACTTATAGCCATTCACTATCCTTCTTCCATTTGTCCTGGCTCCTTTTGTGTGGCCGAGGCCATGCTTGATTGAGGGATGCCTTCCTTGCTTAAATTGTAGCCCTTTTGATTCATCATTCTTCTTGTCATTGAATTGGGTTACACTCATCCACCCTTTTCTAATGATTTTATTGAGCCTAACAATCTCCTTTCTCATAGCCTCCATGTTTGCAAGGTTAGTGGAATAGGCATTCAAATCAAGATTAAAACATTTCCCACAACCTTGACTAGTGGAGGGAGTAGAGGTTTCCTTTGCCTTAGGGAGATGTGAGTTGCTATCCCAAAGAATGTCATATTATATCTCAAGTTATTTGTGCTTTTCATCCAAGTCACGATACTTTTTCTTGAGAGCTTTATTTACTTTCTTTGTAATAGCATGGTCCTCTTGCTCTTTGGCCAAAGCCATGCGCAAGGATTCCACCTCACTTCTCTCTAATGGAAGAGCTTTTTTGCTAGCAATGTAGAGATCCTCTTGTTGGATAAGAGTCTCTTCTCTAAATTCTAGCTTGGCTTGGATACTCTCTAAATCCTCTATTAGCTTAGCGATGAATAATTTGGTCTTTCCATCCAAATTTTTAGTTATCATGTTTATTTCTTCCTCACTAGATTCATCATCACTAGAGCTATCACTAATATCGCTACTAGAGATATCACTAGGAGGTCGAGGAGATTTGGCCTTCGATTTGGATTTTACCTTCTCACTCTTTACCATAAGATAAATGTGAGGGGAGTAGTAGTCATCATCGGACATGTCGTTGAAGAGCCTTGGTATAGGGGATGACTTGTAAAAAGCAATAGTTGCAACATTCTCATCCTCTTCACTTATGCTCTCTTTAGTTGAGTCTTATTCATGCCCAATGTGAGCCTCTCCCATGTTCTTCTTGCTTTTCCTACGTTTGGCCTTGTCCTTTTTTGTCCTTCTTGTATTTGTTGTCCTTGATCTCATATGGACACTTGGCAATGAAGTGATCGGTGCTTCCACAATTGTAGCATGTCCTCTTTTTCTTGTTTGGAAAGCTTCTCTTCACCACCTTGTAGCCTTGCTTCTTTAGCCCCTTGTGAAACCTCTTCATAAAGAGAGCAACATCATCAATCTTCTCATATTGATCATCATCATTTTCACTTTCACTCGAAGATGATGTGGTCTCTACTCTTTCTTGAACTTGCTTGCTTGCTTTGGGCTTGCTAGTTGAAGCTTGTTGGTTGATCTTGGACTTACTTGTAGAGCCTTGCTTGCTTGATTTGTCGGCCTTGAGAGCTACATCTTTGAGAGCTACAGGATCCTGAAGAATAGGTTCCTCATCGTCATTCATTATTGCCACAGGCGGAATAACAACAGGTGTTGGCACCACAATATCTTGCACTGTCGGTGCAGCGACAGCAGGTAGTGAGAAAAATGGCTCATGAATCATTGGAGTGGGCGCATACACCCGCTTCTCTTCAAGGTCAATTTCTCAAGCTATCATGCCCCCCTTATCATTTCATCCTCTAGGAAGATAGCGTATCTTATTTCCACAAACTTTGTATGTCTGTCTGGACAGTAGAAATGAAAATCTTTTGACTTTTCTAGGTAGCCAATAAAATAACAACTTACTATTTTGGGATCTAGTTTTCCAATATTTGGGTTAAATACTTTAGCCTTAGTAGGACTCCCCCACACATGTAAGTGGTTTTGTGAGGGTACTCTTCCTGTCCATAACTCATACGGTGTTTTGAGCACTGACTTACTTGGTACTCTATTGAGAATATGAATGGCGGTTTTTAACGCCTTTATCCACAGGCTCAACAGTAAGGTGGAGTAACTTATCATACTACGCACCATATCCATCAGGGTACGATTGCGTCTTTCAGCTACTCCATTCTGCTAAGGTTCGTCTAGTGTAGAATACTGGGCTACTATGCCATTCTCCTATAACAACCTTGCAAAAGGTCCAGGAACTTGGCCATATGGGGTATGCCAACCATAGTACTCCTTCCACGGTCGGATCTGACTATCTTAATCTTTAAATTGTGTTGGTTTTCAACTTCTGCCTTAAATATCTTAAATTTATCTAATACTTCTGTTCTTTCTTTGATTGGATAAATATAGCCATAATGGGAGTAATCATCTATGAATGTTATGAACGAATCATAACCATCCACACTCTTTATAGGAAACGGACCACAGATGTCTGTGTGAATAATCGGTAAAATTCCTGCGCTTCGTTTGGCATCTTTCTTAATTTTCTTTACATACTTTTCTTTCATGCATTCTCTGCATTGTTCTAAATCTGAGAACTCTAATGGAGGAAGAATATCATTCTTAACTAGTCTTTTAATTCTCCCCCTCGAAATATGGCCTAAACGATAGTGTCATAATTTCGACGACGCATCGTGAGCTCTCTTTCGTTTTCTGTTTACATCCACAGACAAGGATACATTCTCATTGTCACACGCAACGTTCCCATCATCGCATATAACATTCACAGCATCACATAGTGATAACAAATAAAGCTCATTTTATAAGATAGCAAAACCAACACATGCATTATTAAATGTTATCTTACATTTGCTATTTCTAAAATGGCAATCATATCCATCATTGTCCAAGCATGAAACACTAATCAAGTTTATCTATAAAGAGGAAATATAAAGTACATCTCTAAGTAAAAGTGTGAAGCCATCAGCAAGCTCTAGAGAAAGATCGCCAATGGCTTCAACATCTGCTCGGACTCCATTTGCAACTTTAACATGTCTTTCTCTTCTTTGCGTAGTCCTCGTCGAATGAAATCCATGTAAGGAATTAGCAACATGAACAGTTGCACCTGAGTCAATCCACCAAGTATATTTCGAATATTGTACATACATGGATTCATTTATGAACGTAATAATGTTCTCACCTTTCTTTGTCATGATCATCTTTAAGTAATCGGGACAATCTTTCTTATAATGTTCCGTCTTCTTGCAATAGAGACACTGGTCTTTCTCTACTGTAAACTTGTTCTGCTGAAGCTGATGCGGCATGGGACCCTTTTCCTTTGACTTTGAGAAGGAGTTAGTATTATTATTCTTTTTCTTGTTGTCTTTCACATAATTGATAGTGCCACCATTGGCAGCTTTCATTCTCTTCTCCTCTTTCACACACATAGCCATGAGCCTCTATAAGTCTCACTTCTCGGGCTGTATGTTGTAGTTGACAACAAAAGTATCAAATTCTTTGGTAAGAAAGCAAAAATCAGATAGATAAGGAACTCTTCCTTGAGAGCTAGACCCATTGATTTTGCTTGGATGCTAAATTGCTCATCCTTAGTATGTGCTCTCTTACGCCACCATTTCCAAAGTACCTCTCTATCACCAGCTGCTTTATGAGCTGGATAGCATATGTCTTTGAAGAGCCAGTGAACTAACTCTTTATTCTATCGAGGTACTCGATGACTGTGTCACACTCTGAGATTTAGCCCACAATTGCAGGCTCAATCGTGTTCTTTATCACAGCCAAACATTTCTTGTTGGCAGTGACCTACTTCATATGCTCAAGGTCATAGGATATCTTTTGAGATGCAAAATCCCTCTCTTTAGTTGTCCAAGCGGCATCAGCCTCGTTTGTCTCCCTCACCGGTGCCACAGGCTCAGTGGAACACGGTGAGGTGACTACCTAGTCCACCTCAACCAAGATGAAGGCTAGGTCAATCTTTTTCTTTCACTCCGTGTAGTTGTCACCTTTGAGAGTGGGGATCTCTTTGATACAACCCATCAAGTTGTATCCGTCTGAAAACACAATTCATATAGAGTGAGAACATAAATAATAACAACAATTGCATGCCTTGATTCCAACATTTGTCAAAATTAAAACATACAACTGTTTATACATTAAATCTACATCATCGTTGGGCGGAAATAAAAATAATGCATAAAATCATTAAAATTACGATATTGTTATTCGTTGGTCAGAAAATAACATCATAATCATATCAAAATCTCTTTTTCTCCAATTAAATATCACATTGGTTCAAAATAACTGGAGAATAAACTATTTCTTTAGCAGCGAAAAACGTAAAAATTATCTATTTTTCAGAAGCATTTCTCTGTAATTTCTCTATTCTTTGAAAATTTATCCTGATGGTTCAAAATTTAACAGAGAATTAAAACAAAAGTCATCAAATTCATTTAAATCTCCTTCTGAAAATAAAAAAATTTTGAAACTTCATTCGTTGTTCATTCTGGCCTGGCCTGTAGCATCAGTAAAGCAGCCCAGCAGCAACAGTGCATGGCCTGACAGCAGCGGTGGCTTGCGCACATGCGCTCGCGGCATCTCCCCGCGCCTAGGCCGCAACCTAGGCCTGGGCTGGGAAAGTGCCTCCCCACTTGGGCCGATTCTGGTCCAACACGCTCCCAGCCGTCCATCCAGATCCGATGGCCAGGAGTCGTCTTCGGGAGATCAAAATCCCCGGCCGGCCCGCACCCCCCAAACCCTAACTCATTCTCACTCACTCCCTTTCCTCTCTGACCACCGCAACGGAGAGCAGAGCGCAGGCAGCAGCATGGTGGCTGGAGGAAGTGGCGGCGCCGCCGTACGCCCCTTCGTCGGTGCGTGCGTCCACCCGAGGGTGAGCGCACCACCATTGAAGGGCTGCGCTGCGGTGCCCATGACACCCGAGCCCGAGGCGGAGCCACGCGATGGCGTGACCTGCCCGGTCGACGCCTCTGGTTCTTCCCGCATGCCGACCATGGAGATGACCGGTGGCGAAGACGGGACGGCCGGGCCCTAGGTAGGAAGCCCCTTCTCTACCGTCCCCTTTCTCTTTCTAGGGTTAGGGTTACTGTTCTTCTTCCCTGACGAGTTTGGGTTTGGTTGAACGGGTTACTGTTCTTCTTCCCCGATGGGTTTGGGTTCGGTTGAACCCTCTGCACCACGATTTCTTTTTCGATTAGGGTTAGGGTTTTAATCCAAAACGGATCGAACCCTCTGTTCCTCTTCGATTTTTTTCAATTCTCTACCCTATACTAGATCTACACACTGTTAACTTGGCTCTGGTACCAATATTAATCTATTCTAATCACATAGTTATAGATCTAGCCAGGTACATCTTGTAAATGGATAACATGTCCTAGTACATCTACTAGACAAAGATTAGAGGGAGGAATAGTGCTAGGTTACCGACCATCGTAGTCCTTCGATCCAGAGGCGTCGGCCATGGTTGTTGTGCCGGTGTCTACGCGAGGGAGTGACGGTCGGTGAAGAGGGCGATGAAGTCGTCGACGTCGGTGGAGCGGGGCGGCGCGGCTGGTGGCTTCCCGTCACTGGTTGCGCCCCTCTCTGATCGGGATTAGGGTTTAGATTTCGGTGGGGGGCTCGGCTCAGGTGAACCTCGTACTCAGAGCCATCGGCCCCCACCTCTATTTATTGCGCAGTGTGACAGAGACCCTCCAGCCATAGTGGGCTGTACGCCCCCGATCAAGACACGGATCAAATGCCCAACTAGATCGTTAGACCCAATTTAAAATTGGAGATCAATCTAACAGCGGACATGAGGGACGCACGGGCCGGTGGACGCTTCAGCAAATAACTTACCCGCCGGGGGCAAGCGGTAGTCGCAGATTATACGATGAGATCAGCTAGAGCGTTAATGACACCGACTTCGACCAGAGCATCCTCATCTGCCATGTCGCCACCGACGTGTACCTCTGCTGCCGCCGCCAGCCTGAGCCAGCCGCGGAGGATCACCATCGCCTAGCCAAAGCCGTCAAGGAGCTCTCCGACTACATGCTAGCTCTTCCTCTTCGTCGTCCAACCCCACATACTTCCGGGCCGGGTTCGGAACAGCCGGTATGACAACAACTGTGACGGTTTGGTCACGCTCTGGCAACAACACTCAGCTGACAAGGACGGCATGGACCCGACGCTGACACCAAGGGAAAACCTAGCTAGATTGCTTTACCGCGAGTACAGAGACAGATCGGACGACGACGACGACCGTGCTAGTCCAGCAGCATCCTTTTCCGTTCAGATGATGGAAGAGGAAGATAAGAACCCCCACGGTCTCGCTTACATCGACGCCGCTGGGCTCACCGGGTTGCTCCTTAGCGAGCGCTCAGGTATACCTGACGTGCTGGAAATGATCACCGGAGTGTGTATCGAGATGCTGTGGTACGCCGCACGCCACTGCACCGAGGTTTCCCACGCCAAGCAGCTGAGCAGCGGTGGCGAACTGGTGACTGCAATAGGGATGCCGGTGGAGTACACCGCTAGGTATGACCTGCACCCTCATGGTCATGGATCAGAGGATGGTCATCCACTGTCGGGGACATCTATGGAGAATGGAGAAACCTAGCGGAGCGGCGGCTGAGGTATCTGTCGATCTCGATAGTATCAGAAGGGGCGGCAAATGTGATCGGCGAGGGATATGGTAGCAATGCTCGCCTAGTGGAAATGAACTGAAGAATCCATATATAGGTAGGCAGTGTCGTGACATTTGATTCGATGCATGCCGCTGTATCACTATATAGGTCGTGTACTCGTGTTTCAACCATGCAAGATTTCTAACCTGTGGGTGTGACTGTGTGAGCGATCGAGATGGTCTACGGTTCTTGTGAGTTGTGACTAATTTCATGATCAGTGTATTTGTAAAAAAAACGTGGGAATTGGGATAAACATGTGGAGAATGAGAAAATATGAACACGTTGGGGAAAATTCTGGACTGTATTTAACTAACGTCAAAAAAATTTCTGGACTGTACTTAGCGGGGTATGCAGGGTGGGAGACCCTAAACTGACATGCTTGGCTACAGAAGTTCAAGTAGTGTAAAAGGGAATGATACTTAACTGAAGATGCCATTTTTTTCTGCCCCAGAAATCCTATACTCTTATAAAGCTAAACTCACTAGGGATTTCTTTTAACATGTAAGCTATCCACATCAACAATCCACTAGAAACTTGCAATTAATTAATACACTCTTATAAAGTTAAACCTCACTAAAGATTTCTCTCAACATGCAAGCTATACACGTCAACAATCCACTAGAACTTACAATTATAGCCAACTAGCACATGTAATTATGATAGTTATCTCTTTATCCACTAACATGCATTTAACTGTCCACATCGATGTATCAAACCATTCACCAAAATTAATTTAAGATTATTTTATTCATATAACTATAAATATAAATAGTCTAATTTCTTTTTAAATTATCTGGAATCCCCGTAGCAACACGGGCTGTCGAATGTTGTTGGAACGGGAATGCTCATCTGTGGAACGTTGGGGCCACGCATGGCAAAAGAGACGGGTGTGCGGGGTGACGTTCATTTAGTGGCGAAATCAGCACAAACTCTAGGGTCGTCACTAGTACAATACAAAAACGGTTTCTTGGGACAATTTGTGTTTTTTCCCCACTTATGCCACACAAAATACAGACGTAAGTACAAAGTAGTTTGTAGGCCCACGGTTTAGAACCGTCCGTAAAGATCTATTTCTACTGGCGGTTGATCTAACATACGACCAGTAGAATCGTAGAAATAGACCTATTCTACTTATAATTAACTTAGCCTAACGCTAATAGAGATAAATGTTCCATTGGCGGTGGGTTATATCATTCACAGTTGAAGTCGCTAAAAAAAGCAACACCCTCTGTCTATCCAAAAAAATGTAATTATAGGAATTGTGCCGGTCTAATTAACTTAGGGTCTGTTTGGAACAAAGAAAGCAAAACAGAGGAATGAGGAAAAAAAACATAGGAATAGAATCAAGTGAAAGGTGGGAAACTACAGTATTTCAAAACGCAGGAATAGATACTTTGAGCCGTTTGGATTGCAGGAATAAGTTTAGATCATCACATGTATCTACGCAGCGATTATGGCCATTGGTCCATCCTAACCTGGTTTAGGTGCTTTTCAAGTCATTTGGGATACTATTTTTTAATTCATCTATAGCCTTAAGCATAGTAGTCTCTTTACTTGACCGTTCTCTCTCCTATATGTTTCTAACTTTTTATCGTCCCGTTTCATAAAAAAAAAACTTTTATCTTCCCGAGCTCTGGCCGTTCTCATCTTCCTAGCCTTTCTTCGTCACGACGGTGGTGTGGGCACGTGGCTGGCGTGAGCCACCGAGGCTGCAGCGGTGCAGGTGACTGTGTGACAGTGTGAGTGCAAGCACGAGCGGTCGCGGCGGCGAGTCACAACCGCAGGCCCGTGATGAGCGAGCGACCGAGCAAGCCATTGACTTTGAGTGGATGTTTTTTTTCCCAACGTTTTGTACAGCATAGGAATCCTTTCCTTTGAAATGGGATGCATCTTTCCTCCATTCCAAACAGCAATCTTCGAAAAATTTCTATAGAAGTGCATTCCTTTGAAAATCCTTTGTGAATCCTCCAATCAAAATAGGACCTTAAGTTTAACTAAATTTATAGTACATAATATTAGCATTTATGTCTCTAAATAAATTTATTATAAAAATATATTCTATAATTAATCTAATGATACTTATTTTGTCCTAGGAGTGTTAGCATTTTTTTATATAATTTTAGTTAAAGTTTAAACTGTTTCACTCCTTGAAATGTGAGAATTGCAGATAGAGGTAGTAGTATAGAAAAAGGAGTAATAAGATATCCAGTAGTGTTGCTAAAGGTTTATTATTAGTGAAGCAAAAGGATACTTACAGATTTTCTTTTGTCTTTTTTGGAGGGGAGGTGTCTCTAGATCAAAGAACCGAGCAAGGTCTAAACAGTGGCCTCAATCAAGGCAAGGGCCGAGGAATGATCAACACACGGAGTATTGGGTGGGCCCAATCAAAGCAGGGCCGAGTGGAACCAACATGGGCCCAATCACTGAAGCCTAAACTACTACGGACTGGGGCGGAGCCGCGGAGGGCTTTACTCGCCATACCTTGCATTTGCAGGAAAACCTCTGCTCTTCAATTTTCTAGGCTCTGATTCATTGGATGGCTGGACAGCGAACGCCACGACTGCTCTGTAGATGCGATTTGAGAAGAGGAGGCATGAAGTGGACTTGTTGGTGGACTGTTATTGTCCTTTGGACTGCTAATACTTTTTTGAGACACTCATTTTGTTTGCTTAATGGGCAGACAGCGAGCGTTTAGCTCATGGCAGCTCTTCCCAGTCCGTCAAATAGCCATATGCCATTCTGCAATGATCAAGATTCAAGAGCACTGCACGTTGTAGCCTCTTTCCATCCTTATTTTCTCCATTTGATAACATCATTTGTCTCTCTAAATTAAACTTTAACGGAACGGCTCTGTCAATAAAGAAGCTCAGTTTCAAGATAGATCATACAGTTACCTTTGCTTCGTTCTGTATCCTCAACAAAAGCATTGCGTGTACAAGATAAAAATGTTCAAAGAGACGGCAAAAGCACACAAAGGCACAAATCAATCTCTGCTTACTTATTATTCTCTTCTTCCGTGAACATATTGACAGTGTAGAAATAGAAACTGATGTAGGGTTGAATATACCAAAACAATTTTTCATAGATAAATTTAGTTACTTTGTTTTCATGTGATCAAGTAAAATTGTTTTTTTTTTCAAGACACTGGTCAAAAGTTTTGTCATAAAGAATGTTAGAGAGTCTGTTTTCAGTACATGTATTTATGAGGAGGACGGCTACATATAAGAGCACATCTCTACCCAATCTCTTATACTCTCCCCTACGCCTTAAATAGGAAATGTAACAGTTACAGTAAATCTCCTATCACATCTCTTATCCCTATATTCTTTATGAGGTCTTCTAAATCTATCACCTTCTCTCATAAAAGAAAGGGGAGATCTATCTCTTAAATCAGAATGAGATTTTTTACAATCTGCTGGAGTAAAGGTCTCATATCCTCATATTGCTTATGAGAGATCTCGTATACCTGATTATAGGGAAGAAGAAATCAGAGATCTGATAGAGATACTCTAAAGCCATTATGCCACGTGTCATGGTGTTGACGATGTGATTGGCCCCGTTCGTTTCGCTGAAAAAACAAGCCGAAACAATGTTCCGGCTGATTTATTACGATTGAAAACATTGTTTCGGATAAAAAAAAACAAGCTGAAAAAGACGGATTATAAGAGAAGCAAACGGAGCCATTGATTCTGTCCTATCTTAATTTTATTTCGTCCTTGGTCACTGGCTACTGAACTTGTGTAGACTTCTCATTTGAACCATTTCTTTCCACCAACACACACATATAGAGAATCTTCACGATAATGCATGCATTGCGCGAGTCGGCGCCTGACTTCTGGGATGAGCGAGCCTGGCATGGGCCGAATCGAATGACCAATACAAGGAGTATTGACTGGCATAGAGGACCCGCTGCAACATCTGTTTCACATCTCTGAAGCCTGAAACTACTGCGAATGAACGGGTGTACTGTAGACAGGAGTAGACATGTTCTGTTAACCATTTCTTATGAGTCTGTCCACTACACAATCATGTGTTTTATGCAGTTTCAACATATGAATTTTTTTACACCATAGGATTAAGATCCAACAGCCTACACCCTTCTTCTACCTCCAACTTCCAACTTTTCACAGATCACAGATCACAAATCACATTTTTTTTTCTATGGAAGGACAAATCACAGATCCGCTGTCGCCGCCACTGCCATGGCCGACGCGGCCACCGCCGCCACCGCCACTGCCATGGCCGGCGCGGGCGCGGGCGCCGAGGCGAGCTCGCCGGTCACCGGCGCCGACGGCGGTGAGAAAGAGAGAGAGAGAGATAAAAAAAATCTTTTTTTTGCTAAAACACATATGTGTTGTATAGCATTTCTGTTTTTTTTTCGTCGACCCACACACATGGAGAAGCTCGACGATGATCCATTGCATTGCACGGGATGATGTGTCCTGGGCTCTGGGCTCTAGGCGTCAGCCACAACCCCACGGCCCCACAGCCAGTGGCGGAGCCAGAAATTTGCGGCTGGGTATGCCACACGGGTAAAATTTCAAAGCAAGACGTTAAGTTATAATGGACAAAACAAATCCATAATAATAACCAAAGTACAAGTTCGAAACATAAATAAATTATCATTCCGCATTGGCACAAGTTGGGGAGCTTCACCATCATTCTGTGCTGGCACAAGTGCTAACTGCATATCGCTCCATTACTCTCAATCTCAGCGGAATGAGTATTTGGTGTGGATGTGGAGTTTTTTCCCTTTGCCTTTGCCTTTGCAGCTTTCTCCCACGATGCAAATATGTTAACACCCTTCTTCTTCATCTACATTACAAAAATAAAGAATACAACCAAGAGAATTAGAAAAAGAAATTTTCATTAGATCACTGAACCATAGAGTGTATCTAGGCCCTGGGGTGTTCTGCATCTTCTCTGCTCACCTTGCTCGAAGCCGCCGAGCGCTGAGGCCGAGGGGGAGGGCGCCGGTCGCTGGAAGGTGCTGCAGAAGGGGCGCCGCTGCCGCCAGTGGCCGGCTCCTTCGCGCTGGGACCTGGGAGGAGGCAACCGTAGCAGGGAAAAGGGCAGGGCCACAGGGGGCGACCGGGCAAGCCGGCGAGGTGGAGGGCAGGGGGCGAGTCGGCCGGAGTGGGGGAGGTGGCGAGGTGCTGCCCAGCGGCACCGGTCGCCAGAGTGTGGGAGGTGCTCCGTGCTCGTGCTACGGCCGGGCGATGGAGTCACGCAGAATGTATTCTAGGCTTCCTTCGTGGGCTACAGGAAATGGCTGTTCTATTGGGCCTACGAGGGAATGTAACAAGATACGTATAAACCTGTGTATTAGTGTGTATATATACATATCAGCCTGTTCGCTTACTCGTAAATGATCGTAAATTTCCAGCCAGGAACAGTGTTTTTTCTCACACCAAACCAGCCAGCAGTAAATAATCCACGATGCCGAACAGGCTGTTTGTCTGCCAAATCTTGGGTGGCATACAGGGGCATATCCCCTGCCGCCGCCCGTGCCCACAGCTCTAGGCTCCTGTGCTGACAGTAGCAGGCCGAGAAACATGTCGCGCTGCGGCTGAGTGATACTAAAGTGGGCCGAAGCTATTTTTATTATAAGAGAAAAATGCGTTCAAGGGAACAGACCCGCTGTGGCAGGAGGAAATGGAACGGGAAGGAGCGGATGCGATATGTACATGTCCATGTCCATGGATGGGAGTCGTCGATCTTTCTCGTGACTGCCTAGTGCCTACATGTCCTACTCCATCTGAAACACAAGGACGCTGCCCTTCGGTACATGGGCACATGGCTAGGCTAGGGTCTGTGCTTGAATCGTTTAGTCAACACTAGTCATTATTAGAACTAGAGTTCAGTCTTGTGCTATTTATATTCTCTTCATTATAAATTGTCAATTATTTTAGTTTGTTTAGGTACATACTAGTACATTTTGCTACGTATCTAAATACACATTATGTCTAGATACATAGTTAAAAGTTAAAACGGTTTATAATTTAAAACATTGATAGCAGTATTTTTGGACAAAGACCGAGGTGCCCTTGTTTTGATGAAGAAAGAAAGAGGAAGGTAGCGGAACATTGACGTAGCGTAATTCGATATTCGGTGTCACCTTCTAATCTGAATTCATTTGGTTTGACTAACTAGTACTTCACCTCTTACTCTTAGTCTACTCGTTTAGATAGTGACCTATATATACCTAAAGTTTATTCCATGGTTTGGTACCCACATAGCATGCCCTATCTCCTCAGACATTGAGATTTCGTCATATCTTGTTCTCTCTCCCGCCGCTATTTGATCATACGTTACAAAATAAGTGTACTTCTAGTATTTTAAATGTGTCCCATAATAAGTGTACGTTTAGATCGTGGACCACTAGTAGGTTTCGCTATTTTTTTCATTTTCGAAATACAATATATAATTGATCTCTACACCATATTTTAAATGTGTACTTATGTTGGGACAAAGAGTGTAGGCTTTTCATCAGTGCAACAAATCGGTCTTAAGGAACTGGAGCTAACGACAGACTCAAACCCTAAAACCATGAGGTCAGGAGCAGAGACAAGGCGGGGCGGGGCAGGGCCCAGGCCCTATGAATGTGAGTTTCCCACTGAAATTTTTAAAAATAAAATAAAATTTAAAAATTGAATATTGTTGGCCCCTCCTAACATTAAAAATATCCACTTTCTAGCTCCACCCCTACATGAGGTTGTTTCTACAGACTAAGACACTGTAGCAAGAAGTTATATCCTCCAACCTCTACTTTCTTTGCATGGAAGAGCTTTAGATTTTTACCGTCCGTTTTCTCAAACATATCCGCTTCTTTCTTTCTTTCCCAACTTGCCTCTCCAGAGACCACAGGATCCGGCCGGAGCACACGCGGCAGGCCGGCAGCTCAACGGGGCCACAGGCATGGCTGCGGGCGGCAGCAGCGCGCTGCACCGGGGTCGGGCACTTGCATGGGGCCATGGGGCAGGCGGCATATACGTGCCCTGTTTGCTCGGTTGATATATCACGAGTGAATGTATCGTTGACTGATTTATTACGAGAGAAAATAATATTTATTTATTAAAAAAATATGTCTTGTAAACCAAACGAACAAGGCGATGAGGTATTGAGATGAGGTAGCGCATGTAACTGCACGCGCGGAGTGGCGCACGATCAGGCTATCCGCACTCGTCGATCTCTATTTCTATCTCTAAAAAGGAATATTCTATCCTAGTCATCGAGATTCTCTACTCTATATCCATTTCTCTCGCACCCGTGTTATCTCTATCCCATACTCTATACCCACTATTTCATATTTTATTTCCCTCCCTCCTCTTTCTCTCTCTCTCACCTACTCTCTCTCTCTCTCTTGCTACAATATTTAGCGTGTGTGTGGCCGGTACGCTGGAATTGGCGCAGCGCTGTGCGGCCGCTACGCTTCCGGACGATTTACAGACGCGCGTTGCGGGCTTTACAGGCGCGCGCGTGCTGCAGGTGCGCTTGCAGGTCTGCGGTGCGGACAGCCTCAGGCGCCCACACGACATGCAGTAGGTAGCATGGCGGAGCTGAATGGTTGGGAGCACGGGCGAAGCCACGTTGAGAGTGCTGGATGCCTAGGCACCCAGGCCAAAATCGAAACTATGTTATGAGGAGCAAATTTCCACCGTTTGTGCACCCCCCGGCCCAAAAGCAGACAACCCCCACTGGCCCAAGCCCACGTCGCAGGTTGCTTCCAGGAGAAGGATGCCAATCGAGTCTCCACGCACGGCTGTCTGCCTGTCTCCACGGGAATTTTCGCCGTGGCCGCGCGCGAGTCCGCGAGGGGCGAGGAGGCCGCGGCGTTTCGCCTGACGCAGCGAGCCAGCGACGCAACTACGCAAGGGCAGCTGGGCAGGGGCGGCAAGGCACTGATGCCGCCATGCCGGCGACGATCCCTGCTGGTCGCTGAAGCCGGCGCCCCTTCCCCTTCCCTGTCGTCATCTCGTCGAGCCGAGCCGAGCGCCCGATGGTCGCGGCAACAGCCTGATGTGAGGGTGCTCACCCTCACGGCTTCTCTAGCTCTCTCTGTTCTGGACTTCTGCTCCAAAAGAAAAGGCAAGGAATCAAACCCTCAATTTATTTATCTTGTATTTCAATCAAGTTAAGCCTCACATCCGATTTTGATTCTTCCTGGTTATATGTTGAAATTGAGTAGGTTGCAGTTTAGGGTTAGTGATTAATTGGGGTTTTCTCTTTTTAGTATATGCATATACATTTATGATAGTATGGATCTGCAATTTGATTATGCTTGCACATTATAGGTAATCATGGAGAGGTTTTATAAACAGAAAGCTCCAGACACAGACACCGCCAACAATAACAGAAATTCATGTCTAGATGATCTCAATTGGGAAGAGGAGATTAAATATGATCCAGGCTTGAGAAAACAAATTGATGCTTACCATCCTAACCATAGAGAAAAGGTCAGAAGAAAATATTTGGAAAATGGACCTTGCCAGCCTCGCACATGTAATTTTCCTGTTTCAAATATTGGAGACAAGCCAAGAAGATTTATCCCGGAATGGTTTGATGAGTTTGGAAGTTGGCTTGAATATAGTGAGTCAAAGGACAGAGCATATTGCTTTTGTTGTTTCTTATTCAAAGAAAAGAAGGATGTAAGATATGAATCATTTATAGTTAATGGTTGGAATGGTTATCATAGGAAAGGAAGGATAAAGTCACATGTTGGTGATGTTGGTGGCTTACACTATAATGCAATGAAGAAGTGTGATGATTTGTTACAAAGAAGGCAACACATAGATGTTGCTTACAATCAGATAAGTGAGACTACAAAGAAGGCTTATTTTACTCGGTTGAATGGATCTATTGATACTGCTAGGCTATTATTGAAGCAAGGATTGCCTTTTCGTGGTCATGATGAGTAACTAGAATCCAACAATAAAGGGAACTTCAAGGAGTTTTATGATTGCTTAGCACAACATGATCTAGAGTTACGCAAAGTGGTGAGTACAAATGCTGCAGCTAATAGTTGTTTGCTAGCTCCTGAAATTCAAAGGGACATTGTTGAATGTTTTGCAAATGAGATTGTACACTCTATCCTTGAAGAACTGGGCAATGATGTGTTTTGCTTGCTAGTTGATGAGTCAAGAGATGTTTCTTGCAAAGAACAAATGGTTGTGGTCTTGAGGTATGTTGACAAATGTGGGATCATGAAAGAGAGGTTTGTTGGCGTTGTGCATGTGACTGAAACGACTTCTTCCCACCTGAAGTCATCTATTGATTCTTTACTTGCAAAGTTTAAACTAAGCTTAAAGCAAGTTCGAGGCCAAGGATATGATGGTGCTAGCAATATGCGAGGTGAGTTCAATGGCTTGCAATCATTGATCATGAGAGAAAGTAGGACAGCTTATTATGTGCATTGCTTTGCTCACCAACTTCAATTAGTCATTGTGGCAGTCATGAGAAAACATAAGGGCGTAAGCAATTTCTTAAGCATGATTTCTATCTTATTAAATGTGGTGGGTGGATCAGCTAAGAGACAGGATATGATTAGAGATATTAATCATGAACAAGTGACAAAGGCATTAGGTTGTTGGCAACTTGAGACTGGGACAGGGTTAAATCAAGAGCAATGCCTTCAAAGACCCGGAGATACTCGTTGGAGTTCTCATTATAAAACTTTCAAAAGTTTAGTCAACATGTTTCCTACAATAGTTGAAGTGCTAAAAGTTGTTGAAAAGGATGACAGAGATTGAAAAAATAGAGATCAAGCATCAAATCTTCTAGTATACTTCAAATCATTTGACTTTGCCTTTTATTTGCATCTCATGTTGACTACATTAACTGCCACAAATGCCTTGTCATTAGCATTGCAACGCAAGGATCAAGACATTGTAAATGCCATTGGATGTGTGAAATCAACTAGACTCCATTTGAATAATCTTAGAAGAGATGGGTGGGACAAATTATTAGATGAAGTGAATGAGTTTTGTGACATGCATGAAATTGACCGAGTGGAAATGGAAGATGCCTATGTTGATCCCCGACAACCTAGAAAAAAATCATGAATTACATACAAGCATCACTATGAAGTGGATTGCTTTAATGATGTTATTGATTGGCTAGTTCAAGAGCTTGATAGCCGCTTTAGTGAGACAAGCTCTCAATTGCTTGTTTGCTCGGCCGCTTTTGACCCAAGGGATTGATTTCATGCTTTTGATATGGAGACTTTGATGAGCTTAGCAAAACTATATCCTGATGATTTTAGTACTGATGATTTGAGAGACCTTAGTCACTACCTTTGCCTTTACATTGCCGATGTGCGAGAAGATGCTAGATTCTCCAACATCAACACTATTGGTGAGCTCTCTCAAAAAATGGTTGAGACAGGGAAACATCGTTGTTATCCATTGGTCTATCAACTTTTGAAGCTTGTGCTAGTACTGCCTGTCGCTACTGCAACAGTTGAGAGATGCTTTTCTAGAATGAAGATTGTCAAAACAAGCTTGTCTAATCGCATGAGTGATCAACACTTGAGTCATAGACTTATTTGCTATCTAGAGAAAGAAGAAATGAAGAAAGTTAGCAACGAGGTTGTGGTTCATCGTTTCATGACCATGGAAGGAAAATGACGTAAATATGATCTCTAATAGGTAATGCAATGTATCTACTTTTAATCGATAGTTCTACAATTTATTTGCTAAATAATTGACCTATTTGTTTTCTTTCCTTTTAGGCTAGTGGGATCTTCATCATGGTCTTCTGGATCACATATTTTGCTATATTGGGCTTGTTTTGTTCATGATTTTGACATTCTATCAACGAATACACTTCTTTTTGTTAAACGGTGAGTGTTATGTTTCGACCAAATTCTCATCTCTATTGCTAGAAGTCAAATTTGATATTAAAATCTAATAGTTGTGTCGGTGTTTCGGACCGGGGGGTCCTCAACCGACTAGTGAATTTGTTCTACGTGCTCCCGATTCCGGATGGTGATGCAAAGAGACACAAGATTTATACTGGTTCAGGCAATTGGCGCCCTACGTCCAGTCTGAGAGATCGAACTTGTATTCCTTGCACCGAAGTGCTCGTAGTAGGGGGTTACAAGCTAAGGGAGAGAGGGAACTAGTCCTAGGTCTCGGCATGGTGTCGTGTGGGCCGTCTGAGACGCTGCTCTCAAGCGGCTAGAATGTGTGCGTGTCCGTGTGTTACCCGGTATTCCCCTTCCTCTAAGTGGCCTAAGTCTTCTCCTTTTATAGTTGAAGGGAGGACAAGGACAGTACATATAATACTATGCGGCGTCATGCCAATAGGGGCGGCATGTCCGAACCCTGTGGCCTGTTCCTGTGGCGGCGTGGCGGCATGTCCAAACCCTGTGGCCTGTTCCTGTGGCGGCGTGGTTGTCCCATCATATCATGTGCGTCGTGGGAGCCCCGGGAATGCCTCAGAGTGGACGCGGTGGCGAACATACAAGCACTGTGGACGAACTGTATGCGAGGCCGAGACTTGGTCGGTGCTGAGGCTTGCACTGCGGTGGGGGGGTCTCGGCAGGCACGAACCCCAAGATCGCCGAGGCCCTGGTGTACAGTACCGAGGCCTTGAGCGGGCGGCTGATCGTGGGTACAGCGTTAAGACACAGTGGCTGGTAATCCCCGTCGTACCCTGTCTCAGCCGGTATGGCACTGATCGTGGACACAGTGGTAGGACACAGTGGTCAGTAATCCCCGCCGTGCCTTGTCCTGGCCGGTATGGCGCTGATGCGACCTCGGGTCGCGTCGGCCATTCTGTGGCGTTGAGCCACCGTCCGGCTGAGATTGCGGGAGTGGTTGAAGCATTAATGAGACATGACACGCTGTCGGGAGGGTCGGCCGAGGCGAGGGGCGACGGACCGTGGATGAGTTTGCCTCGAGCGATACGGAGAATGAGGCCTCGCGCGAGACGGAGATCAGGCTCCTTGCCAAGGCATCGCGCGAGAGGCCTCACGCGATACGGAGAACGCGCCTCCTACCGAGGCCTTCTGTGGAGAGCCTCGGGCGAGGCGGAGACGGCGTTCCCTGCTGAGGCCTTCCCTGGGGAGCCTCGCACGAAGCGGAGTTTGCGTCGGGATGCCAAGACCTCCTGCTCGAGGCTCGAGGCGAGGAGGGGGAGGACCCAGTGGGCTCTATCGCAGCGGGTGAGGGGCCCACGACTTACCTTCTAGCTTTTATTTTTTTAGATGGGACTCTGGCGACTCATTTGATGTTTTGCTTGGGGTACCCCATTCTAAGGTACCCGACAGTAGCCCCGAGCCTTGAGGGGAGTGCGTGCACTCCCCGTGAGGGTTTGTCGAGGCTTGGTTTATACCTACCTCGTAGGAATCAGGGTTTGTTTTTTGAGGTTTCGGTGGGTGCGCGCGAGCGCACCCGCCGGGTGTAGCCCCGAGCCCTCGAAGGAGTGGAGTTACTCCTCCAGGGGCTTTCTTCTTTTTCGCGTCTAAACAAGTAGTTCCTATTGCATTTGCCGAGCCCCCAAGCGCAAGTTCAGGTTGCGGGGGTCCCGGCGAGGCTGCAGGAAGAAGCCCTCTTGCCCTCGCACAGAGCGAGAGGTTCGTCAGGGGTCCCCTGACTTTGGGTATGATCCTCATGCTTCCTTTCGCTCGGAAGGAGGGGTGGAATGTGCCAGGCTACCCTTGATGGGCCCGAGCGTGGACACTTCCGGTGAGCTGTTAGTGGGTAGTCCGAGTGGAGGCCCAAGCCCCGTTCGCTGGGGGACGGCTAGTGGTCCAGAGACGCACTCCAAGAGTACCAGGGGGTTTCTCTAGTGGGTGCCGAGGCCGTTCACGGGCCTCGGTGGCTCAGTGCCTCCCTATGGTGGGATCCCATTCGGATACTTCCCCGCCGGTCTCGAACACGACTTAGGACGCCCCGAGCGACCGTTCGCTCGGGCCTGGGCCATTCGTAGGTTCGCCCCGATGTCATCCCTGACTCTATTGCCTTGGGGCGGCTGTCGAAACCTTTTGGAGGCCCAGCCTTCGAACCCCTAGACCGTAACGGGCTCGGTGCCCTTTTATCGTGTTTGTAGCGAAACCTCTAGCGCGGTTTTGGACTGTTTGCCTTCGTCTTGGGTGTTCTGGCCCTTTCATCTGATCTTCATATGTCCTTTTCATTCGGACGGAGGGTCAGTTTGCTGAGCCCATTCTGGTCTCAGCAAGGTTGCAGGAAGAGCCCCTAGCCTCTACGTGAGAGGGCCGTCGGGAGTTCCCCTGGCTTTTTATACGCCCCTCACGCATGAGGGTTTGTTTGCCGAGGCCCCTTTGGGCGCGAGCCTAGGTCATGGGGTCTCGGCATATTTGCAGGAGGAGCCCCCTAGCCTCTGAGAAGGCTGTCGAGGGTTCCCCTGACTTTTTTATGCGACCCTCGCGCTTCCTTTTCGCTCGGAAGGAGGGGTGGAATGTGCCTTGCTACCCTTGATGGGCACGAGCGGTGGCACTTCCGGTGAGCTATTATCGGGTAGTTCAAGTGGAGGCCCGAACCTCGTTCGTTAGGGGATGGCTAGCGGTCCAGAGACACACTCCAAGAGTACCAGAGGATTTCTCTAGTGGGTGCCGAGGCCATTCGTTGGGCCTCGGTGGCTCGGTGCCTCCCTACGGTGGGATCCCATTCGGATACTTTCCTGCTGGTCTCGGACATGACTTTGGGCGTCCCAAGCGTTTCGCTCGCGTGGGTCTCGGCCCCGTATAGGCTCACTTGCAGTTGCCCCTGACTCTGTTATCCTAGGGCAGCTGTCGAAACCCTTTGGGGTCCAGCCTTCGAACCCCTGGATCATAATAGGCTCAGAGCCCGGTTCCTTCCTATGAAAGGAACAGGCCGCGGGAAATATCTTCCCAATTGGCTCGGCCGTGGGTGGCGCACCTTTTGAGGCGGTTTCATGGGGAGGCGAAACGATGCCTACTGCCATAGTGGCTGAGCGCGACGTGATGGACGGGACGTAACTGTTCTCGCATTTAATGTGGGAGACGTGGGCGCGTGGGCCGCCGAAATCGGCTCGTGGTTAACCACGCCGGACGGGGGAAAACCTCCCCGATTTCATCGCCCGTTCGTTTCGCCTCCTCCCTGCATAAATACCCAAGGGATCTCGCCCCTCCTCGTCTTACCTTGCCTGCATTAGCACCGCCTCCATTGAGCCATCGCCAGAGCAGCGGGTGCCAGGAAGAAGAGGAGAGAAGAGCGAGCCTAGGGAGAAAGCGAGGAAAAAGCGAGAGCATGGGAGGGAGAGAGAAAAACTCACCGCCGCGCCTGATTCCTCCATCGCACCCATGGCCAGTAACGTCGTTGTTGTCGAGGCGGACCCTTGGGATCCGTCGGACGTCACCGAGGAGATGCTCTAGTCGCTTGTCGATGGTGGACTCCTCCGCCCGGTGACAGACCCTAGTAGGCCAGAGTGGATTGCTCCGTACGGTGAGCCAGAGCCAAGGCCTCGCAATGGCTATGTCGTGAGCTTTGTCTCCTTCCACGAGCGTGGCCTCGGCGTCCCAGCGGACCGGTTCATGCGTGCGCTCCCGCACTACTACGGCATGGAGCTCCACAATTTTAATCCTAACTCCATCGCTCAGGCGGCTATCTTTGTTGCCACCTGCGAGGGGTATTTGGGGATCGCTCCCCATTGGGATTTGTGGCTCCACCTGTTCCGAGCGGAGCATACTACCAAGCCGACGGGCACGTCGGGTAAGAGGAAGGCATCGAGGGCCGGAGGCTACACTCTCCAAGTGCGTCAGGACCGCCTGCACCTCTACATCTCGGCCCAACTCGCGTCCTCCAACCGCCGGTGGTACACGAGTTGGTTTTACCTCCGCAACGACGATGGAGGACTTCCCCCTTATACTGGGCGGATTGTGGGGAGTTGCCCGAAGAAATGGAAGTGGGGCGTCCCAAAGGTCGACCAGCCCAAGCTGGAGCCGCTCCTGGAGGGGCTGGTGAGGCTACGGAGCCATGGCCTCACGGTCGATGTGGTCGTGGCCACCTTCCACCGCCGGAGGGTGCTGCCGCTGATGGCTCGGCGGTGGCGGCTGTTCGAGATGAGGCCGGGTGAGCCTGTTGAAGGCACCCAGATGTCTTCCTCCGCCCTCTCTGACGAGGAAATTCACCGTCGGGTGGGGGAGACAGTAGATGTGAAGTTGAGGGGCGGCAACTTGACCCCCTTCGCAATGCGACCGTCGCGGGGGTTCCTTTCGCTGGTAAGTTGAGTGCCGCTGTGGCCTCTGAGCCTCCTCAATCTCCCTTTATCCCTTGTTTCCTTATACGCGTTTGTCATTCCTTCAGGGGATGAGGGACGTGCGCTCCTCCCCGCCGCCCGTTCCCGAGGATGCGGGGCAGCGGGTGATCAACCGTGCTCACGCCGACGCGTAGAAGAAGCGAAAGGACGCTAAGGCGGCAAAGCGCACGAAGCACATCCTTGCGTGCGAGGCATTGGATAAGCGCCGCCGTCAGCAACGGAAGGATGGTCTCCCGTTGGAGGAATCCCCATCGACGTCGTTGTCGACGGAGGCCTTGGACGGGAACGACAAGGGCAAGGGTGGGCGAGGTCCCCTGGACCACCTTCCTGATGTCGTGGAGGTGGTGCCTGGGGCGTCGGCAAGCAGCCCGGCACCCCTAGGAAGGGGAGGAGAAGCGGACCCGGGGCCAGCGGTTGCCTGCTCCAGGGCCGAGGCCGATACACCCGAGGTGCGGGCGTTAGGCAAACACACCGTCAGCCCGATAGGCTCGGCGGCCGTGGCGGAGCAGGTGGCGGTGGAGGCAACACCACCGCCCCCGCAGAGGATCGAGGGGGTGCCGGGGTCCACTGAGGACCGATCGGCGCCGATGGATACGGATGTGACGCCACTGCCGCCGCCTCCGCCGTTGCGGATGAGGTTTGCTGTGGCAAAGCGGGGGCCGCCCCGTTCTAAGTAAGTGTATTTTTGGCAGGGTCGTAGTATCTTCCATTCACTTTTTTGGTCTCGCGCTAACACTGTAGGTTAATTTTCTTTAGTCAGAAGCGGCCTGCGGACGACCTCCCCTTGGCGCCCCTCAAGGCGCTTAAGGCGAGCCCTGGCTCCTCCGCCCACTGGGTGGCAGAGGCACAAGCCGCCATCCAACGTGGCGCGGCGTTGGCGAGGGTCAACCCAAAGGAACCAGCCACCCAAGGAGGGGTTGCCAAGGCAGCCCCTACATGGTCGGATAGGGCCGTCGTGCCCTTTGTTGCCGAGGCTCCCGAGGCCTCCAAGGCTGAGGCAATGGAGGCCCCAGCGCCTACGACCGCAGTGTCCGCGGTCGGCATTTCTGCGTCTGCTGAGGCCACAATGGCGGAGGCCGGAGCCCCCGAGACCGCCGAGGCCGTGATTGCAGAGGCCGGAGCCCCTGAGGTCACCATGGCCATCGTGATGGCGGCGAGGCTGTCTGTGCAGGGGGCAGAGATGTAGGCGGCGGAGGCCTCAGCCATGCCCTTGGCTCAGGGCCCGCCGTTGTTGCGGGAGAGCACCCAGGAGACGGAGGTCTATCCGATCTCCTTCGATGATACTTCCCAGGCGTGGGAGGTGGTCGGTGCTGAGGAGACCGATGCCGTGGAGCAGCCGGCATCGCTCTTGGGCGAGGGAAGCTCGGCCCTTATGCGGGTGCGACCTGAGCCCCACGGGTGGGATCACCCACGGGTACTGTGGCGGAGCCAGGATGACCCTGAGGGGGAGCCTCTGTTTGCCCTCGAGGACACGGCTGAGGGCGGGCGCTGGAGTACCTTCGAGCAGTACCGCGAGCTGGCGGAGCGGTCGCTACGGATAGCGCTGTCCGTGGTGGCCGACGAACTGCCCGGAGTCGCCTAGGTTCATGTTTTCCTTTCTCGCGTGACGTTGTTCTTTTCTTGGTTTTGTTGTAATCGATGATCTCTGCTCTACCTCCTCAGGAGCTCGAGACCCGGTCCCTCGGGAAGTCGGTCTTCCTCTGGCGGGAGAGGGAAATCTAGGACCAGCTTCAGCGGCAGAGGGGCCTTCTTACCGATGCTAACGAGCTCCTGTCGACACGAAGCGCGGAGGTGGAGGACCTCCGCCTTCGCTGTGCCGATGCAAAGGTCGAGGTTGCCACAACTCAGACGCAGCTCACCCCCTTAGCGGCGTGGATCAAGGAGCTGGAGGAGGAGCTTACCCGCACCGTCAGCGATCAGGATGCCTTTAGATTCTGGGCTGAAGAAGCAACGGCCTCGGGCAAGGCCCTCGTCGGGCAGCTGGGGGCAAAGGAGAGTGCGCACTGGCTGACCAAAGGCGCTTTGAACGAGGTCCTTGCTTCGGTTGAGGCCTCGCAAATCGAGGCTGTGGTTTTGAGGGGGACGGTCGAGGGTGAGTTCCAGTCCCCTTGTTTCGTTTCCTTGTCCTTATGTTCGCTCCCTAACTTTCTTGCATGATGCAGAGCTAGGGAGTAAAGCTTCTAGGGCGGCGGCCGAGACCCGACGCTGGGAGCAGAAGGCCAAGGGTGAGTTCCATGGGCTTTCATCCTTAACTTGGGTTGTTTTTTCTCTGGCTTGACCTCATTCCATTTTCCGTGGTGCAGAGTCAGAGGCGAAGTTCACTCGGGCCGCCGAGGCTTCCAGCGTGGTGCAGACAGTGCTCAACACCGAGATCGAGGAGCATGAGGCACTGAAACGTGCCACCCTTTCTGCCTGCGAGGCCTTGGAGGTCGAGGGGGTTCAGTCAGGCAGCTCCCTTGGGAGTCGCTTGATTGCGCTGAGCAGCTAGGTGCACGAGCGACTTCGAGGGGCGCTGCACATGGGTGTCAAGCGGGCGATGGCCGTCATCTCCTCTCACTACCTTGGCGTTGACCTCCCGGCCATCAGTGATGGCTATGTTCTGCCTGATGATGATGAGGAGGCCAACGCGGCGGTCGCGAAGCTGATGGAGGCGGAGGGCCCTGGCGCGGCGCTGGCGACGCTCTTCGAAGAGGAGGTGGTTCCTCCCCTACCATCTGCCGGTGCTGAAGGCCCCGAGCCTTAACCTGGGCCCCGGGGGCTATGTAAAGATAGAACAGGGGTTATTTTTATATCATAACGTTTGTGGCCATCGAGGCCCTTGTTTCTGAAGTATTTGTGTTTCTTAGTTGTTTTTCTCATGCTTCCGAGCCTTTGTCCTCTTTGCTTCTAATCAGATTTCGTTTACAAAATACCCCTTTAGGGCCTAAGCCGTCCCTTGAGCGAGAGGTAGTGAGGGAGTGCCATAGCCCAGGGGCGTAGGCCGTCTCGCGACTCTACCGGCCTCTTGCTTGGGAAACAGACCTTGGTCCGAGGAGTCTTTACAAATAATTTGTCAGAGCTTGCTAGAGTCTTGGCGTAGGAATTTTTGCGAAAAACAACTAAAGAATGGTGCGTGGGACTTAGGGGGAGTCCCCCATCTAGCCCTCGAGGGAGGCTTGGTTCTGCCAAGGCAGAGCCGAGTCTCCCTTGTCATGTTGATTGTATTGCCAAGACCTACGATGGGCTCGGGGGGGTTTCTCGAAAAATAAGACCAACTAAAGAACGCTTTTTAATTGTATTTCGGGAAACGACATATACAATGCTTGGAAATTTAGGGATAAAAGCGACATAGTTGTTCTATGTTCCAAGCGTTGGTGAAGATTTCGCCCTTCTCGTTGGCCAGCTTGTAGGTCCCGGGCTTTAGTACTTGGGCAATAATGTACGGTCCTTCCCATGGCGGGGTCAGCTTGTGGCGACCCTTGTTGCTCTGTGCTAGCCTCAACACCAGGTCGCCTACCTTCAAGTCTCGGCCTCGGATGTGCCGGGCCTGATAGCACCACAGGCTCTGCTGGTATTTGGCCGAGTGTAGTAGCACGACGTCTCGGGCTTCCTCCAGCTGATCAAGGGCGTCCTCTCGGGTGGTGCGGTTACTTTGTTCGTTATAGGCTTGCAGCCTTGGGGAACCATATTCCAGGTCGGTGGGGAGGATGGCCTCGGCCCCATAGACTAGGAAGAAAGGCGTGAATCCCATGGCTCGGCTTGGAGTGTTCCTCAGGCTCTAGATGACCGACGGGAGTTCGGCGAGCCATTTCTTGCCAAACTTTTTCAACCGGTTGTGAATCCTTGGCTTGAGGCCTTGTAGGATCATGCCGTTGGCATGCTCCACTTGGCCGTTGATCCTTGGGTGTCCTACGGCCGACCAGGGCACTCGAATGTGGTGGTCGTCGCAAAACGTCAGGAACTTTTTGCTGGTGAACTGCGTCCCGTTGTCGGTGATAATAGTGTTGGGGACCCCAAACCTGTGGATAATGTTAGTGAAGAACAGCACCGCCTGCTCGGATTTGATTCGATTGATTAGACGAGCCTCGATCCATTTGGAGAACTTGTCGATTGATACCAGTAGATGGGTGTAGCCCCCGGGGGCCTTTTGCAGATGCCCGACCATGTCGAGCCCCCACACGGCGAACGACCATGTGATGGGGATGGTTTGCAGGGCCAGGGCCGGGAGATGTGTCTGTCGGGCGTAGTACTGGCATCCCTCGCAGGAGCATACTAGCTTGGTAGCGTCGACGACCGCCATTGGCCAGTAGAATCCTTGGCGGAAAGCGTTCCCTACGAGCGTCCGAGGCGCCGCATGGTGCCCGCAAGCGCCTGTGTGTAAGTCCCAAAGTAGGGCTTGGCCTGCCTTGGTACTGATATACCATTGGAGGACACCTGAGGGACTTCGTCTGTACAATTCGTCATTGTAGAGGGCATAAGTCTTGGCTTAGCGCGCAAGCCATCGTGCCTCGGTTCTGTCGTCAGGAAGCTCCCCTCGATCAAGCCAATCGAGGAATGGGACTCGCCAATCCGTGTTCTAATCAGTCTGCGGAGGCTCGGTGTTGACTTCCATGACCTTGGGCTCGGTCGAGGGGGTCTCGGTAGTAGAGGGAGCGTCGAGCTTTGCTGTGGGTTCCACAGGTGGACCCTCCTCTATTGCCGAGGTGTAGCCAATGGATGGTTTGTGGAGGTCTCTAGCGAAGACATTCGGAGGGACCGGGGCCCGTGCCGAGGCCATCTTTGCCAGCTCATCGACGGCCTCGTTGTACTTTCGCGCGACGTGATTTAGTTCGAGACCGTCGAACTTGTCTTCTAGGCATCGTACCATCTTGCAGTAAGCCTCCATTTTGGGGTCGAGGCAGTTTGACTCCTTCATCACTTGATCTATGATGAGCCGTGAGTTGCCTCGGACGTCGAGGCGCCGTGCCCCAAGCTCGATGGTGACTTGCAAGCCATTGATGAGGGCCTCGTATTCGGCCACATTGTTGGAGGCGATGAAGTGGAGCCGCACCATGTAGCGCATGTGTACTCCAAGGGGCGAAATGAAGAGCAGGCCCGCACCTGCCCCGGTCTTCATCAGGGATCCGTTGAAGTATAGGGTCCAGCATTCCATCTAAATTTGAGCAGGTGGCAGCTGGGTATCTGTCCATTCAGCCACAAAATCGGCCAAGACCTAAGACTTGATCGCTTTTCAAGGCGCAAAGGTCAAGGTTTCCCCCATAAGCTCGATAGCCCACTTGGCTATCTAGCCCGAGGCCTCTCAGTTATGAACTATCTCGCCCAGGGGGAAGGATGATACCACAGTCACTGGGTGTGACTCGAAGTAGTGGCGCAGTTTGCGCCGGGCCAGGACCACGGCGTAGACCAGCTTCTGGATGTGGGGGGTAGCGTGCTTTGGTCTCGGAGAGCACCTCGCTAATGAAATAAACAGGTCATTGGGTGGGTAGAGTATGCCCTTCTTCCTACCTCTCTACCACTACGGCGGCGCTGACCACTTGGGTCGTTGCGGCGATGTAGAGTAAGAGGGCCTTGTCCATGGCCGGGGGTATCAGGACAGGAGGATTGGTGAGCAGCCTCTTGAGTCTATCGAGGGCTTCCTCGGCCTCAGGGGTCCAAGAAAAATGCTCGGACTTTCTCAAGAGTCGGTACAGAGGCAAGCCTTTTTCGCCAAGGCATGAGATGAAGCGGCTCAGGGCCGCAAGGCATCCCATGACCCTTTGCACTCCCTTGAGGTCTCCGATTGGTCCCATGCTGGTTATGGCCGAGACCTTCTCTGGGTTGGCTTCAATGCCGCGTTCCGAGACTATGAATCCTAAGAGCATGCCTCGGGGGACTCCGAACACACACTTTTTGGGGTTGAGCTTGATGCCCTTCTCTCTAAGGCATTTGAAGGTTATCCTCAAATCGTCGATGAGACCCTCGGCTTTTCTGGTCTTGACTACGATGTCGTCTACGTATGCCTCGACGGTCCGCCCAATGTTGTCGCCAAAGACCTGGGTCATGCATCGTTGGTATGTGGCACCTACGTTTCTGAGGCCGAAGGGCATCGTCACGTAGCAGTACATGCCGAAGGGTGTGATGAAAGAAGTCGTGAGCTGGTCAGACTCTTTCATCTTGATCTGATGGTAACCAGAATACGCATCGAGGAAAGACAAGGTCTCGCATCCTGCGGTGGAATCAACGATTTGATCGATTCGAGGTAATGGAAAAGGGACCTTTGGACAGGCTTTGTTCAAACCGGTGTAGTCTACGCACATCCTCCATTTCCCATTTTTCTTCTTGACTAACATGGGGTTAGCCAACCACTCTGGGTGGGACACTTCTTTGATGAACCCGGCCGCCAAGAGTTTCTGTGTCTCCTCACCGATGGCCCTACGCTTTTCCTCGTCGAAGCGGCGCAGGCGTTGCCTCGCCGGTCTAGATCCAGCCCAGATGTCTAGGGCGTGCTCAGCGACCTCCCTTGGTATGCCCGGCATGTCCAAGGGACTCCATGCGAATATGTCGGCGTTCACATGGAGAAAGTCGACGAGCACGGCTTCCTATTTGATGTCGAGGGTGGCGCTGACCCTCAGCGCTCGGTCGTCGGGGCAGGTAGGGTCGACCAGGATGAGTTTGAAGGTTTCAGCGGGCTCGAACGCCCCCGCACGATGCTTGGAGTCAGGCACCTCACCACTGAGTTGGTCGAGGTGGGCGATGAGGGTCTCAGCCTCCGCAAGAGCCTTGGCGTACTCGATGCACTCGACGTCGCAGTCGTATGCATGTTCATACGTGGACTCGATTGTGATGACACCACTAGGGCCTGGCGTCTTGAGCTTGAGGTAGGTATAGTTGGGCACGCCATGAACTTGGCGTAGCACGGCCGCCCCAGAATGGCGTGGTAGGCTCCCCCAAACTCGATGACCTCAAAGGTGAGGACTTCCTTGTGGTAGTTGCAGGGGGTGCCGAAGCAGACAGGAAGGTCGATGCGCCCGAGGGGTCACGTGCGCTTCCCTGGCACGATGCCGTGGAAGGGTGCGACGTTGCCTCGGAGCCTCGACCGGTCAATCTCCAAGAGCTCCAGGGTGTTGGCGTAGAGGATGTTGAGGCCGCTGCCTCCGTCCATCAATACTTTGGAGAGTCGGGTGTTGCCAATGATCGGGTCGACGACCAGTGGGTACTGCCCGGGATTCGGAATATGGTCAGGGTGGTCATCTCGATCGAAGGTGATCACCTCTCGAGACTAGTCGAGGTACTGGGGGTGGCCACCTTGACCGAGAAGACTTCTCGGTGCTCCCTCTTGCGCTGCCGTGCCGTAAGGCAGGCCGAGGGCCCACCAAAGATCATGAAGGCGTTGCGTACCTCGGGGAACCCATCGTCCTTGTCTTCGTCCTGGCCGCCGGCGCCCTTCTGCTTGGCGTCGTCGTCGGGGAGCCCGAGCTTGGCGTAGTAACGCCGCAGCATGGTGCAATCCTCGAGAGCGTGCTTGACCGGGCCCTGGTGGTAGGGGCAGGGTTTCCTGAGCATGTCGTCGAAGGGCCTGGGGCCTTTGAAGCCTCGGGGGTTCTTGCGTTCTGCGGCTGCGACCAGATCAGCCTCCAGGACCTCCTGCTTCCCCAGGCACCCCTTTTTCTTTCTCTTAGGGAGGTGGGAGGCTGAGGCCTCGAGGGCCTCGTCCCTCCGCTTACCCTTGGTGTCAGTGTCGGGGAAGATGGCTCCAATAGCCTCTTCACCTGAGGCAAAGCTGGTGGCGATGTCGAGAAGCACGGCAGCAGAGCGTGGCACATTCCGACCTAACTCTCGGACCAAGTCCCGACAAGTGGTGTCGGAGAGGAAAGCTTGGACAATCTTCGAATCGCCGACGCTGGGCAACTCGATGCACTGTTTGGAGAAGCGCCGGATGAAGTCTCGGAGAGACTCGTCCGGCTTTTGGCGATAGTTCTTAAGGTCCCAGGAGTTCCCAGGGCGCACGTATGTGCCCTAGAAGTTCCCGACGAAGATCCTAACCAAGTCGCGCTAGTCGTGGATTTGCGAGGGAGGAAGGTGCTCGAGCCAGGCTCGCGCCGAGTCCGACAGGAGCAAGGGGAGATTGCGGATGATGAGCAGGTCATCGTCCACGCCACCCCAGCTGGCAGGCCAGGCGGTAATCAGCAAGCCAGAGCTCCGAGTTGGAATCGCCGTTGTACCTCGCGAGATTGGTCGGCTGCCAGAACCGGGTGGGAAAAAGAGCAGCGCGGATGGCCCTGCTGAAGACCCGAGGGCCTAGCGGTTCAAGGGAAGGACTACGGTCCTCCCCGCTATCGTAGCGACCGCCTCGGTGTGGGTGGTAGCCCCGAGCGGGCCCTCGTTGTCGTGACGTCATCGCCTACTGACCACCTCATGGTCACCATGCACCTTGCGTCGATTGCCGAGGCGGTCCAGAAGCATGGGGACCCTGTGGGCTATTGGTGCTCGGTCGGGCTCGGGACGAGCCGGGGCTTCCCTCTCCTGCCGAGGCGGCGTCGTGGGCAGGTTCAAGGCGCCCCCATGCCGTCGGGAGGCAGAACTCTCGGCCTGCTAAACCGCAGCGGTCTCTAGGAGATCGCGGAGCTCACCGTGGACCCGCCGCCCCTCCGTGGTAGAAGGCTCGGGCATTGTGCGGACCAGCATTGCCGTAGCCGCGACGTTCTGGCTAGCGTGATTGAAGACTGGGGGTTGTTCACTCCCTTCGTCGTCGTGGATGCGGTGATGCACATCGCGGGCCCTCCATCGGGCTCCCCCGCCTTCGCCGCAGCCTCACTGTTCTTATTCGAGCGAGTCTCGAAGCTGCTGTAGAAGGAGTTGGTCTTGTTCGACCTTGGCCTGGAGCTCACGGAGCTGCTCTAGGTCTGGGCGCTGAGGTCGCTAGCAGGGCAATGCGTGGGGGTGTGGCGGCGCCCGCCCCTGGGCGAAGCGGGGAGCGGCTACCTGCCGCCTCATCCTCTTCGCCTGCCCTCGGCATCCCGAGCCCGACGTGGAAACACTCACGAGTGGGATCGTAAGTGCCTTCGTCGTCGGAGTCGGAGTAACCAAAGCAGTAGTCGCTTGCGGCCAAGAACTGGCGCAAAGCCCCAGAGTCGTGGAGCTCGGAGAAATCCACTCCGGGCCATGCCTCGTCCTCATCCGAGGAGTCGGCGTGGGTGCTTAGGTCGAGACCGAAGCACTGGCAGCGCTCTGAGGGATCCTCGTGAGCGGCAGCGTATGCGTAGGCGTAAGAAGCGGCGGCATTTCTCAACCCAAAGGGGTATGGGGATGGTGCCATCGCCAAATTCTGCTCCGCCGGGGTCGGTTCTTCAGGGAGTGGTGGAGCGGAGCTTGACGACTAGGCATCGCCGCGAGCCACCGGCGATTTTCCTTTGTCCAAGCTTAGGGCAGACAGGTCCTCAGCCAGGGACCCCGTACCAACAGCTGGTCGTAGGATATCGGCGGGGGGTGGCGTGCCGCCCTGGGTTCGCGTAGCGTCGGGGTGGCCTTGCTCGCGTCGTGCCTGGCAAATGCGGTGAGAGCGGCCGCCCGGGTGCCGCCTGCGCCTGGGCTGCCGGTGCGTAACTTCATCATTGGACGGTGGGGCTCGAGGAGCGAGGAGTATCATGTCGTACTCATGCCCTAGAGACATGAACTCTAGGCTCCCGAACCAAACCACGGTGCCGAGGCGCAATGGTCGTACGGGGTCTGCCATCCGGAACCTGCTGGGATGACGAAACTGACACACAGAGGCCCCTACCTGGCGCGCCAACTATCGGTGTTTCGGACCGGGGGGTCCTCAACCGACTAGTAAATTTGTTCTGCGTGCTCCCGATTCTAGATGGTGATGCAAAGAGACACAAGATTTATACTGGTTTAGGCAATCGGCGCCCTACGTCCAGTCTGAGAGATCGAACTTGTATTCCTTGCACCGAAGTGCTCGTAGTAGGGGGTTACAAGCTAAGGAAGAGAGGGAACTAGTCCCAGGTCTTGGCAGGGTGTCGTGTGGGCCGTCTGAGACGCTGCTCTCAAGCGGCTGGAATGTGTGCATGTCCGTGTGTTACCCGGTATTCCCCTTCCTCTAAGTGGCCCAAGTCTTCTCCTTTTATAGTTGAAGGGAGGACAAGGACAGTACATGTATTACTATGCGTCGTCATGCCAATAGGGGCGGCATGTCCGAACCCTGTGGCCTGTTCCTGTGACGGCGTAGTTGTCCCATCATATCCTGTGCGTCGTGGGAGCCCCGGGAATGCCTCGGAGTGGACGCGGTGGCGAACGTACAAGCCACTGTGGACGGACTGTATGCGAGGCCGAGACTTGGTCGGTGCCAAGGCTTGCACTGCGGTGGGGGGGTCTCGGCAGGCACGAAACCCAAGATCACCGAGACCCTGGTGTACAGTGCCGAGGCCTTGAGCGGGCGGCAGATCGTGGGTACAGCGTTAAGACACAGTGGCCGGTAATCCCCGTCGTACCCTGTCTCAGCCGGTATGGCGCTGATCGTGGACACAGTGGCCGGTAATCCCCGCCGTGCCCTGTCCCGGCCGGTATGGCGCTGATGCGACCTCGGGTCGCGTCGGCCATTCTGTGGCGTTGAGCCACCGTCCGGCTGAGATTGCGTGAGTGGTTGAAGCATTAATGAGACATGACACGTTGTCGGGAGGGTCGGCCGAGGCGGGGGGCGACGGACCGCGGACGAGCCGGCCTCGAGCGATACGGAGAATGAGGCCTCGCGTGAGACGGAGATCAGGCTCCTTGCCGAGGCATCGCGCGAGAGGCCTCGCGCGATACGGAGAACACGCCTCCTGCCGAGGCCTTCCGTGGAGAACCTCGGGCGAGGCGGAGACGGCGTTCCCTGCCGAGGCCTTTCCTGGGGAGCCTCGCACGAAGCGGAGTTTGCGTCGGGATGCCGAGACCTCCTGCTCGAGGCTCGAGGCGAGGAGGGGAGACCCAGTGGGCTCGATCGCGGCGGGTGAGGGGCCCACGACTTACCTTCTAGCTTTTATTTTTTTAGATGGGACTCTGGCGACTAATTTGATGTTTTGCTTGAAGTACCTCATTCTAAGGTACCCGACAAGTTGTACATTAGTTATGCTATTTTTTTATTAAACATCATATCGGTTAGTGTAGTTATGAATTAAGAGGTGCACCTTCATCATTTTGCTCTAGCTTCGCCGCTGGTTGGGAGTTGGTACTGCCGTGCGAGCGGCCGAGCACACAGACACAGCCTTGACACAGGATCTGGGAGTCACGAGTCCAGTGGAAACTACAGCTCGATCCCAACGCAAAAGCGACAGTTTCTTCAAGCTTTGAAGCAAGAGCTGACATTGTTTCTTATGAAAAAACCGTTTTCTCATCATTTTGCTCTCTTTATTCACCAATGATACTGCCACATTAGTATTTTTATTAGCTGGCACATTGTTTAATTCTAAAGAAACCGCATGTTGAGACTTGATAGTGCTGCTCAAACGATGCATGTGTTCCCCCACTAGGCAATCACCTACAGTGGCGGAACCAGGGGCCGTGCCCCCAGCACAGTAGATTTTGTTGAATATCCCTACAAATATTTGAATTTACAACACAATAAGGCCTCAATTCAGCCATTTTTATTAAAATATTATGATTTTGGTTCTAAATAGTGTAAAAATATTTAAAAAGTTGTTGAGAAATACAATTATGTATATTTTACCATATACTCAAAGATGATATTACATTTGTTCGGGCCCTTGAGCAAAGTAGCTGGTTTAGCCGTTGATCACATGCCCATCGGTAGTCGGGGTGCTAGCTGTAAAGAAATGAATTCAGAGACGCAGTAGCAGGGCAACGAGAGAACGCGCAGTGCATGCACGAGCCGGGTTGCATTGCATGAGAGCTGAGAGAGGATGGAGTGATAGAGTCCACTGTGCCGCTGCTGGTTGCCAGCGTGCGCCCTGTTGGGTGGTGCTTTCAGACTCTCGTGTACTGAAGGCAACCACAGTGTTACAGAAAAATAGTCCACAGACATTAGAACATTTTTTACCCACTAGCTGAAACATTATAGAGGTGTAGTCTATAACTAAAGGCATCCATAGTCCCGTGGACTATCTATAAAAAAAATAAACAAATAATTCTTCTCTACGCTCACTCCCTCTTCCTGGCCTCTCTCGTACTGTATGGTTTATCCAGATCATGGTCTTGTTTAATTGGGTGAAATTTAGAAATTTGGCTACTGTAGCACTTTCGTTTTTAGCCCTTGTTTAGTTCGCGAAATTTGAAATTTTGGGCTATTGTAGCACCTTCGTTTTTATTTGGCAAATAGTGTCCAAACATTGACTAATTAGGCTTAAAACGTTCGTCTCGTAATTTCCCACAAAACTGTGCAATTAGTTTTTCTTTTCGTCTACATTTAATGCTCCATGCACGTGCCGCAAACATTCGATGTGACAAGTACTGTAACAACTTTTTGGACTTTAGTATTCAATTATGGACTAATTAGGCTCAAAACATTCGTCTCGCGATTTCTAACCAAACTGTGCAATTAGTTTTTTTTTCGTCTATATTTAATGCTCCATGCACGTATCGTAAGATTCGATGGGATGCCTATGGTAGCTTTTTTTTTTTTTTTTTTTTTGGAAAACTTACATTTGTGACAACCACAGTAACAAACGCAAAAGCTGTCCAGCCAGCACCGTACCAGCAGCAATGGCCAATGAATGGATCCGAGAGACCTTCAACTGCAGGCCTGAGGCCTCGGTTCTGTAAGGCTGCAGCAGCCAGCAGGCCTGCCTCTGCCTGACCTGATCGGCTGATCCTGCGGCAGGCCCCCTGGCACCGTTTAGTTCGGCCGGAACTTTGCATTTGCACACGCACAGTGTAGCATTTTTATTTGTATTTATAAATTATTGTTCAAACATTGATTAATTAGGTTTAAAAAATTCGTCTCGTTTAGTTGTAGGAATTTGGATTTTGGGGCTACCGTAGCATGTTCGTTTTTATTTGGCAAATAGTGTTCAAATATGGACTAATTAGGCTCAAAACGTTCGTCTCGTAATTTCCCACCAAACTGTGCAATTAATTTTTCTTTTCGTCTATATTTAATGCTTCATGCACGAACCGTAAACATTCGATGTGACAGATACTGTAGCAACTTTTTAGAAGTTAAAGTGGAACTAAACAAGAGCTAAAGTTAGAAGTTTAGGAGAACAGGGCCCAGTACTCCGAGTACTGTGGCCGTCTGCCGCGGCGCTGCACGTCCTTTCCTCAAAACGACGGGTACGGGCTGGCCTGGCCCAGAGATCACTCTTGAGCGGCTCAGGCCTGGTTTAGGGGGGGTGATGTTTAGGATTTTGGCTACGTTTTTATTTGATAATTAGTATTTAATTATGGATTAATTAGACTTAAAATGTTTGTCTCGTGATTTTCAACCAAATTATATAATTAGTTTTTTTTGTCTATATTTAATACTTCATGCACGTGTCGCAAGATTCAACGTGGTACTGCAGCACTTTTTTGAGAAAAGTTGTTGAAACTAAGGCTCTGTTTAGATACGAAAATTTTTGGCTTTTACCTACTGTAGTACTTTCGTTTATATTTGGTAAAAATTGTCTAATTATAAACTATTTAGGCTTAAAAGATTCGTCTTGCTAATTATGGGCAAACTGTGTAATTAATTATTTTTTAATCTATATTTAATGCTTCATGCATGTGTCGCAAGATTTAATGTGATGAAAAATCTTGAAAAATTTTAGATTTTGGGTGGAACATGGCCTCAGGGGAAGAAGACGAGACGGTGGATGGATGGGGTCGATTGACACGGCGTACTCCTCCACGTACTGCTGGGCACGTCGTGTCGTCGACTGGACCGGCCCTGGGCCCTGGTCCCTGGAAAAACGCGTGCCACTGCCACGCACGGTACCTGCTGCGAGCCTGCGATTGGGGGTACAGTACTGTCCCCACATCGAATCGTTTGGACCAGACCGTGATGCGTGGTCCGTGGCCGTAGGGGCGACCGGGAGGCAGGCACGCGACCGTGCAGTGGACGGGCACCACACGTCCACACCTCACGGCCGGGACGCCGGTTGGGGTTGGGGGTTGGAGCATGAGCATGCAAGTCTTGGCAGGCGGCACGGCAGCGGCTCGGTCGCACGGCGCGACAGCGATTGACGCTGACGGGCCTGGCCTGCGCTGCACAGGCGTACCTACCCTAGTCCTGTGTGGCTGTGCCTCCTGTGCTACTCCTACCAACGCTGGTTGTGGTTCCAGGCGCTGGACGTCCGGGGGTGTAGAATGAGGTTAGGAATCAGTATTTAGTATTGTAGCACTTTTTGTTTGTATTTGATAATTATTGTTTAATTATGGTTTAACTAGACTTAAATTCGTCTCATAATTTATAATTAAATTGTGTAACAAGTTATTTTTTTATCTATATTTAATATTTTATTCATGTATTCAAAAATTTGATATAATAAAAAGAAAATGAAATAACTTACGATCTGAACAAGGCCCCGATCTCCGCGCCTCTCGAACTCGAACGTGCCCGGATCGGATCTAATCAGCGTGAAGTTACAGAGCCTTTTCGTTTAGTTTCTTCCGTAAGCGCGTGTTTGGTTGGAAATTGAAAATTTGGCTATCGTAGCATTTTTATTTTTATTTGGTAAATAATATTTAATCATAGACTAATTAGGCTCAAAACGTTCGTCTTGCAATTTCCAACTAAACTGTGCAATTAGTTTTTTTCGTCTATATTTAATGCTCCATGCATGTATCGCGAGATTCGATGTGATGGCTACTGTAGCACTTTTTTAGAATTTAGGGTGGGAACTTGTCGATGTTTTGGACCGGCGAGCCCTCAACCAACTAGTAAATTTGTACTGCGTGTTCCCAATCCCGGATGGTGATGCAAAGAGACACAAGGTTTATACTGGTTCAGGCAATAGGTGCTCTACGTCCAGTCTAAGAGATCGATCTTGTATTCCTTGCACCGAGGTGCTCGTATTAGGGATTTACAAGTAGGACGAGAGAGGAAGCTAGTTCTAGGTCTCTACGTGGTGTGGTGTGGTTTGCTTGAGATGTTAATCTCAGGCAGCGAGAAAGAGCGTGTGTTCGTCTGTGCGTGAGTTCGTGAACTCGTGAGCCCGTCGTCTGTGAGCGTAAGTGTCAGCCTAAACGTAAGCGCATGTGAGTTCGTCCTCCTAGAAACGGCCTCGATCTCTCCCTTTTATAGTCGAAGGGGAGCGACAGGGGTGGTACATGCGTTCACTATGTGGTGTCCTGTGAGCGGAGGTGGCGTTTCCGAGCCCTGTAGCTTGTCACTGTGGCGGCATGGTCGACGGTGCGGTCCTCGTCCTTGATGCACTAGGGCGCCGCACCGGTCACATCCGATCCTGTGCAGCGTGGGAGCTCCAGTGATAGCTTGACGCAGGGCATGGCGGGCGACGTGCCGGTCGCTGTGTGTTGACTGCGCAAAGAGCCGAGGCTCAGTTGGTGCTAAGGTCGAGCCATCGTGGGGGGCTCGGTGGGCGCGAATCCCAAGGCTGCCGAGACCCTGAAGTGGATTGCCGAGGCTTGGTGGAAGCAGTTGGTTCTGTACACTGATTCCGAGGCTATAGTGACTCGGACTTGACTCCCCACGTCGCGTTGTTCCTAGAGCAGGAGTCAGGTGTGAAAGGATCAAGACGTCCAAGAGGGGGGTGAATTGGGCTAATTCTAAATTCTCTTGCAATAATCAAATCTTACAGATAGTCCAATTAACCCTTTGTGTCTTGAAAAGTGTTTTTATCAAACTAATACACAACGAACTTGCAACCTATGTTCCAAACTTACTCTAGCAAGCAATTCTATGGATGTAAAACAAGTATTGAATTGCTCAAAGTAAATACTCAAAGTAAATGCTCAAAGTAAATAGAGAAAGAAAGGAATGCGACGATGTTTTGCCGAAGTATCGAAGAGTCGCCACTCTCCACTAGTCCTCGTTAGAGCACCCGTGCAAGGGTGTAGCTCCCCCTTGATCCACGCAAGGATCAAGTGCTCTCTATGGGTTGATTCTTCGACACTCCGTCACGGCGAATCACCCAAAACCGCCCACAACTTGAGTTGGATCACCCACAAGCTCCGCCGGGTGAACACCAAGCTCCCAATCACCACCAAGCCATCTAGGTGACGGCGATCATCAAGAGTAACAAGCACGAACTCTCACTTGACCTCGCGAAGCCTAATGAGACGATGGATGCACACTTGTCTACTCTTGATTCACTAATGAGGTTTCACTCTTGAATTCTCAAATCACAAACACCTCACTAGGACCTTGCTCTTCTTGGCACTCACAAACGTGTTTCTCGGCTGTTGGAATGAGCAAAAGTGACTCCACACACGAGTGGAGCTTCTATTTATAAGGCAGCCTGAAAAACGAACCGTTATGAGCTTCTGCGGGGTGACCGGACGCTCCGGTCGTGTTGATCGGACGCTCCGGTCAGTTCATCCCACGAGCCAGTAGTTATGAGTTGACCGGACGCTGGCAGGGTCCGGTCAGCACTGATCGGACGCGTCCGGTCGCATAAAACCCTTACTGGACTCGACCGGATGCTGAACCCTCAGGGTCTGGTCAGTATTGACCGGACGCGTCCGGTCACACTTTCTCAAGTCTAGACCCTTACTGGAGTCGACCGGATGCTGGCCCTCAGCGTCCGGTCACATTGACCTTCCAGTGTCCGATCACACCAGACTTGTTCTCCTCGGTCAAATGAACTGACCGGACCCTGCGGCCAGCGTCTGGTCGCACCGGAGCCAGCGTCCGGTCAGTATTTGACCCTCCATTCACTTCTAACTCTCGATTATTTGTGAATGAAGTTTGCTCCAAAGGATCTTAGGCATTCATAGGAGCTACCTAGAGCTAGGTTTAACAAGTGTGCACCATACCTAACTCACTAGACTCAACTAGGTCAAGCTACCCGTCCATACCCCTCTTAATAGTACGGCCAAAGGAAAAACAAAGTCCTAAACTACTCTAAGTGTCTCTCCAGCTCCAATCGATACTTAGAACTAGTCATCCTTAACCTTGTCGTCCATCCTTTGAAAACCGAAATGATTTCCATCGTAGGGGCATGACAACCTCGATTGCCCAATCGATCTCCATTACCATGACCTAACTTAATTGCATCTGCAAAACACACATTAGTCATAGTAATCTTGTATTGTCATTTAATCACCAAAACCCAACTAGGGGCCTAGATGCTTTCAATCTCCCCCTTTTTTGTGATTGATGACAATACCACCTCGAGTATGTTAAAGAGTGAGGTTTTTTGACGGGCTTGGTTCATATAAGCTTTTGTCGATAAGAACAAAAGAGTTAGGCAAGCTTATATGACCCAAGCCAACACAATGTACTCAAAGGATATGAATTAAGCATGAGTACAAATAACAAAGCTCATTTGCTTCATAGTATAAACGCAGAAGCAAAGGCAAATGAGCATAACACAAGTGATATGACATTTAAATAATGCAAAGTAGAAAGCACACATGTCATATATCACAATCACATAGATAACACTATCACATAGATAGAATAATAGTATGCATGAAAGTAAACACACGAATGCATAAGTAATAGTGTATCACACAAATAAAACTTCAAATGTATATAATAAGCTAATACTAGATAACTAGCTCCCCCTAAAACTCGCTCCCCCTGAGTCTACATACTCGAACCCTCTCCCCCTTTGGCATCAAACACCAAAACCTAAGGGTCGGTCGGCGGGGCTGCAGCGGACGAGTCGGGCGCTGAAGTACGTGGAGCAAGATGGAACTGAGCGCCATCATCATCTGACCCTGAGCTCTATACTGACTGACCCTCTGTAGCAGGAAGTGTCGCTGAAGCGATCTAGGTCTGAGCTGGGGCTAGTGCTGCCTGTGAAGCTGCTAGTATGTCTGTCGTAGGATCTGATGAGGCGACAGACGAGGGGAGCCTCTGAGTAGTCATGATAGCTAGAGCTACTGTAGATGGATCGGCAGTATGCATATGAGGCGGAGTAGGCATGCCGATCAACTCGTTGAAGGATGCTCCAAGACTCCTGGAGACTGACGTGTTAGGCACGAATAGCGAGGAAGACTGCTCTGGTGTAAAGCCCGTCTGTAGAGGCATGAACTGCGTGGCTACCACTAGTGAAGACAACCACTAGAACACCTAAACTATAGGTGAAGCAAATGGAGCTGGAGGCTATCCCTGACTCTAAAGCCCACTAGGTTGTACTGCTGGAGTCGTCGAAGTGGTGGCAGGCAAAGCAAGCTAGGGTGAGGACTGTGGCAGTGGGGCCCCAAGTGCTGTCATGACATGCTGCATAAAGCCCATAAGCTGCTGCTGCATAAGTATCTATTGATGATGCATCTGCTGCTGCTGCTGCTGGAGAAGCTGCTGCTGCCTCTAGAACTCGTCCTAACGAGCCTGGAACTGAGCAAAGTTGGTAGCGGTCTCCTGTGCCTGTCATGCCTGGTCCTGCTACATCCGCTCAAGAATAGCTATCAATGCAGGGTCCATCTGTGGTGCTGGTGGAGCTAAACTAGAGCTACCGGCCTCTGCATCGTGTCTACATGGAGGCATCTGAGAAATAGGCTGGTAGTCGTCGTTAGAGCTGTCACTATACTCGCTCACCTCCTGCTGTGCCTCTAGCTCCTCCTCCTTAGTGGCTGCAATCCCTCTAATAATCTCATCCTACTGAGCTACGGACTCTGGCACATCGGGACGACGGCTAGGCTGTCTGGGTGCCTAAGGAGTGCTGTGTCTGATCCTCTGTGACAAGTTGTAAGTTGGGAACTCTATGGTGGCACCTATATACTCATCCATCATACATGGGGGCTTATCAAGCACTACTCTGTGGATGAGAAACGTGATCTAGTGAGCATAGGGAAGCTGCCTGTGACCCTTGAATCTCTCAGCTATTGTATCCTCCATCTCTGAAAGAAGGAGGTCCTAGATATCAAATACTGTCTGCTGCATCAGGGCATTGAGAAGCCAGAGCTGTAAGCGAGTCACGCCCTCTCTATATCCCAACTTGGGAAGCAGTGTCCTCCTGATAATGGCCTCTAGCACTCTCGCTGTAGGAGTCAAGTCACTAGGGTTCCTGCTCGACCCCTCACCAAAGGGCTCTTTGAAGCAATGTCGCACTAAATCTGTAGGGGGCACCTGCCCTCCATGAGGACACCTGGGAGGCTCCTGCTATCCATAACAAACCTCATGCATCTTGACAGGCTGATCCTGTAGCCTTAGTATCTCTCTGGCTCTCCCACTCGTCACTCTGTAGTCTCTGCCTCTAAAAGCAAAGTGAATAAATCTATGATGTGGATCGATGAAGAGTGAAGCATAAAATTGACGAACCCAAGATGGTACATATATTCCCGTCCGTCCAATCAAATTTGTCAGCCCTGGCAGATATGATAAGTAAGGCTGAATGTGCTCTCCGGCTGCTGCCATAATAGACTCTATGCGACAAACTCTCTAAGATCTGAACACTGTCCCACTATTGAGATAAGCATTGTAGAAATCTTCCTGTAGTGGCATGTAGAAACCCTTAGCTGCTCTCTCATCCCTCCTCGGAGGAAACCAAACCTCAAACTCTACAAATCGTAGCTGCTGAACTTGTCTGGCTGTGGTGGCCCTCAAGTCGAGATGCACCACTGGAGGCGGACCCTGTGGTCTGAGAGGAGGGCGTGACCCCCTGCGCTGTATAGCTGGCCTCGGTGGAACTGTAGCATTGGTACGACTCGAGCGGTGTAGCTGAGGTGCTGGCTCGGTCTCCTCGGTCTGCTGACCCTCCTGAGTCTACTGAATTGGCTCCTACTCTACTGACGGACCCTCCTCAATGGCAACCCATCGTCCTGCAAATGTGGCGGTCCCAGCTGGACTACCGTGACGACGCTCAACCTCCTCAATCGCAGCTCTTACTGCTGGTGAAACCGGCTGATCTACAATGACAACTCCGCTACAGGCACCACCTCTCTCGGCACGCTCTGCAGCCTCTGCAACAGCTGCTGCTCTCGCTGTCTCCGTGTCGGGGTACTTGCGCTTCTTGGATGTCACCTGCTTTGTTGACTTGCCCTTCGATCCTGTAGGCTGGCGAGGCGGGGGCCTCCGATCATCATCACCTGGGCCACCACCAACGTTCTTGGTGCGAGCCATTTGATCTGACAAGAGGGTGAACTGCTACTGATGAAGATCAACAGACAAACTGACACTCCTGAGGCTTGGCCTCGATCCTTACTCGCGAGCTTGGCTCCGAGTTGACTGCCAACTGCCACAAGAACCACAATGGCACCGACTCGCTGCACGATAGAATAGATGGATATACGAATAAATACAATATATCTACTAGATGCGAAAACCTACGAAGCAAGTAATGTAGGTACGAAATTGAGATGACAGGCAAGCTACCTGACGAACAGCGATCTGGGAAAAGGAAAGACATCGCGTGGGGGAACCTCGGAACCGGCTCAGGTTAGGTCGAGAACCCTGAATGCTATTTGGAATCAAAATAATGCAGTTGATCTAGGTTCACAGGCAAATTGAATTTGGAGCATTGATCTGGTCTTACCAAGAAGAAAACAGGGCTAGGGCGATTGCTTGAGTAGTAGGTAGATCGGAGGCACCGGTGAGGCTTGGCAGCAGGCTTGGCTTAGGCGGCACGGTGGCAAGAGGGCCGGGCAAGCGCGGTGGTGAGAGGGCCGGGCGAGCGTAGGCAAGGGAGGCGCGGTGGCATGCGTGGCCGGCACAAGGAGCGTGGCACGGGGCACGACTGCTGGCGGCGTAGGCAGGGAGATTACGACGGGCTATGACGGCACGGGCTAGCAGCGGTAGCGAAGGCGATGGCGCTAGCTAGGTCACTGCGGGATTCGGTGGCGCGGGTTAGGTCAAGGAGAAAGAACACGAAGGCAGTGGTTATATGAGGGTCCCAAACACGACAGAGAAGGAAACGGAGAAAAGAGACCTGAAATCGCGCGAGATCCACTGACCGGACGCTCCGGTGGTAGCGACCGGACGCTACCACCCAGCGTCCGGTCGATTCTAGAGAGGTCCAATTCCTCTCGAATCGGGACCGGACGCGTCCGGTGGTCCATGACCGGACACAGGCAGGGTCCGGTCAGTACAACTTGTTCTTCCTTCGATCGATCGAACGCTGGATCCCCTCCTGACCGGACGCACAGATGCAGCGTCCGGTCACTTCTTCACCAGTAGTTCACCTCCTGTGAACTGACCGGACGCTGGACAGCAGCGTCTGATGCAGTGTCCGGTGCACTTTTTCCAGCAAATCTTCAAACTTCCTTTGCGCTGCCTGTTCCCAATCAGGTCCCAACTTGAATAAGATCCAAATAAACACCAATTGGGACTGATGTGAGTGACCTCTCTCAAACCCTCATATTTTTCAAAATATTTTGCCTTAGGCTATAATTCTTTTTAAGAAAATAGGCAACAAGAGGGCAAATGGAACAAAACGACAAAACAACATTCATGCATATGCAATACTTGTAAGTAAATCTAGTTGCTTGTCAAATTTGATCCAAGGTTAAGCTTCTTCACACGCTTTTCGGCAGTTATCTTAACCATGTTAGACAAGCCCTATATGCATTACTACAAATTAAGCATGTTGTATATTACAATGAATGCAAGGGACAACACAAGCTTAATTTTTAGTGAAGTTACTAAAATCAAGTACATTGAGCTCATTTTGCAATCTACAAAAAGTAGCCTCATCTAGCAATTTAGTGAAGATATCCGCTAATTGATCTTTGGATCTTACACCTTCTAGTGATATATCATTTTTAGCCACATGATCTCTTAGAAAGTGATGCCGGATATCTATATGGTTGGTGCGAGAGTGTTGAACCGGATTATTTGCAAGTTTTACCATACTTTCATTATCACACAAAAGAGGTACCTTTTCTAGAACTACTCCATAGTCTAGCAAAGTTTGCTTTATGTATAAAATTTATGCACAACAAGCACCCATGGCAATGTATTCCGCTTCGGCGGTGGATAAAGCCACACTATTTTGTTTCTTGAAGGACCAAGACACAAGTGATCTACCAAGCAAATGGCACCCCCCGGATGTGCTCTTTCTATCAACTTTGCATCCGGCGTAATCCAAATCGGAATAGCCAATTAATTCAAATAAAGCTCCTTTGGGATACCAAAGGCCAATGCTTGGTGTGTGCTTAAGATACCTAAGGATTCTTTTTACGGCAATTAAATGTGTTTCTTTAGGACTAGCTTGAAATCTAGCACATATACACACACTAAACATGATGTCGGGCCAAGATGCGGTTAAATATAACAAGCTACCAATCATAAAACGGTAGAGTTTGATTAACCGTGTTACCTCCCTCATCTAGGTCGAGATGTCCATTAGTAGGCATTGGTGTTTTTATTGGCTTACATTCATCCATCTTGAATCTCTTGAGAAGATCTTTTGTGTATTTCTCTTGAGAGATGAAGATGCCTTCTATCATTTGCTTGACTTGAAAACCAAGAAAGAATGTAAGCTCACCATTCATTGACATCTCGAACTCCTTAGACATCAATTCACCAAATTCTTTACATAAGTCTTCATTTGATGATCCAAAGATGATATCATCAACATATACTTAACAAATAAAGATATGCCCATCAAGCTTCTTGGTGAATAGTGTGGTGTCGACCTTCCTAATGGTGAAGCCCTTCTCAATAAGGAAGTCCCGAAGGCGCTCATACCAAGCTCTTGGGGCTTGCTTAAGTCCATATAGTGCCTTGGACAACCTATAAACATAATTAGGATATCTAGGGTCTTCAACCCCGGGAGGTTGATCAACATAGACTAGTTCATTAATAAAGCCATTTAAAAATGCACTTTTCACATCCATTTGATATAGTTTCATTTCATGATGTGATGCATATGCAAAAAGGATACGGATGGCTTCTAATCTTGCAACCGGTGCAAAGGTCTCTCCAAAATCCAAACCTTCAACTTGAGAGAACCCCTTTGCAACTAGTCTTGCCTTGTTCCTCACAACAACACCTTGATCATCTTGCTTGTTGCGGAACACCCACTTCGTTCCAATGACTCTTGCACCTTTTGGTCGCTCTTCATGAGTCCAAACTTCATTACGAGTGAAGTTGTTCAACTCTTCATGCATGGCATTGATCCAATCCGGATCTTTAAGAGCTTCTTCTACCTTGGTAGGCTCATAGCAAGAGACAAAAGAGTGATGAGCAATAAATGAAGTAAGTTTTTGAGATTAAGTCATTACACCCTTTGATGGACTCCTTATGATGAGATCTTGTGGATGATCTTGTAGGAGAGGTGTATTTCTCCTATTGACCACTTGAGGAGAAGGTTATGGAGCATTAACATCTTGTGTTTGTACCACCATTTGCTCATGGGAGATATGAGTATCTTTATTTTCCACTCTCCCATCTTTTTCACCATCTTATAGTACATTTGATGAAGAAGGTTGGTTAATGACTTGTACATCATCTTCATCATCTTTTGGCTTGATGTCTCCCACTGGAATATTCTTCATAGCCTCCCTCAATGGTTCATCACCTACATCATTAAGATTCTCATGTGCTCCTTGGGAGCCGTTAGATTCATCGAATTCCACATCATATGTTTCTTCAACCAAGCCGGTGGCATGATTAAATACTCTATATGCTATGGACTTCAATGAGTAACCAACAAGAAAACCTATATCACAATGTCTTTGGAACTTCCCTAGGTATTGCCACTTCTTGTAGATGTAGCATTTGCAACCAAACACCCTAAAGAAGGAGACGTCCGGCTTCTTTCCATTGAGCAACTCATACGGTGTCTTGACAAGGAACTTTTGAAGAAATAGGCTGTTGGATGCATAACATGCGGTGTTGATTGCTTCCGCCCATAGAGCTTTGGGGGTGTTATACTCATCTAGCATTGTCCTTGCAAGAGTGATCAAAGTCCAGTTCTTCCTCTCAACTACACCATTTTGTTGAGGAGTATAAGTTGCGGAGACTTCATGTTTGATTCCAACTTCATCACAATAAGCTTCTATGTTTGTGTTGTCAAACTCTTTGCCATTGTCACTCCTTATCTTCTTGAGCTTCACTTTAAATTCATTTTGAGCTCTCTTGGCAAACTTTTTGAAGCAAGATGCAACTTTGGATTTGTCATAAAGGAAGAACACCCATGTATATCTTGAATAGTCATCCACAATCACAAGACAATAGAGATTTCCTCCCAAACTCTTGTATGTTGTTGATCCAAATAAATCCATGTGTAGGAGTTCTAGCACTCTTGTGGTTGACATGAACGCTTTGGTTGGATGAGTGTTTGCAACTTGCTTACCGGCTTGACATGCACTACAAAGCTTGTCCTTCTCAAACTTCATATCCTTCAACCCTCTCACCAAATCATTCTTCATAAGCTTCTTGAGTGAGCTCATCCCAACATGAGCAAGTCTTCTATGCCATAGCCACCCAAGTGTTGTTTTGGTGAATAGGCAAGTCTTCAAGTTTGCATCTTCGGAGGTGAAGTCAACTAGATATAAGTTGTTGTATCTAAATCCATTGAATATCACTTGATTGTCATCTACCTTGGATACAACCACCTCCTTCTCGGTGAACAAGCATTGGAAGCCAAGATCACACAATTGCCCAACGGATAGCAAGTTGAAGCTTAATGAAGCAACATAGAGCACATTGGAGATGGAATGACCATTTGATATTGCCACTTTGCCCAATCCTTTAACCTTTCCCTTTGAATTATCTTCAAATGTTATTTTCTCTTGTCCATCTACCTCTTCATCTAGTGAGGTGAACATACGAGGATCACCGGTCATATGTTGAGTGCAACCACTATCAATAACCCAATGACTTCCACCGGTCTTGTAGTTCACCTACACATATGAGATTCAAACTTTAGGAATCCAAACTTGTTGAGGGCCCTTCACCTTCTCAACAAGTGACTTAGCCACCCAAATCTTCTTAGGCCTACTCTTGTTGGGGGGTCCTAAGAACATGACTTTCGTCTTTCCACTAGAATCTTTTCTAAATATGTAGTGAGTATTGAAAGCAAAGGGTCTAGCATGCTTGGGCAAGGGTTGTGGTGGTGGAGTTTGACACTCATGAGCAAAGTGGCCTTCTTGTCCACACTTAAAACATCTCTTTGGCTTTGGCTTTGGCTTTGATTGTTGGTGTTGAGCTTAGGCCTTCTTCTTCTCTACACTTGCCATATATCCAATGCCACTTCTATCCATCTTCATGACGGTATTCATGAGTAGCTCACTTTGGAGATGCTTGTCTCTAGCAAACTTGCTCAATCCCACCTTAAGATGCTCTTTCTCCATCTTGAGCTTCTTGTTCTCTTCCTTGAGAATATCATTGTTCTTCTCTTCCTTGAGTTTCTTGTTTTCTTCTTTGAGCTTCTCATTTTCAAGGATCAACTCTTTGTCATGATCAAAAGTTTCTAGCACAATGGTGTTGTGACTTTTCATCTCTTCAAGATCTTTCTTGAGCTTCTCATTGTCACTCTTGAGCTTGACATACTCATCATAGTCATTGTACTCAACCACTTGCTTGCCTTTGCTACTAGATCAATGCTCAATGCTTTCATCAATTAAATCATCACATGAAGTAGCTATATCAATCTTGACAACATGGTTAGTAGCATCATGTGGCTCATTTGGTAAAAAATCTTGAGCAACAACAAGAGTATCATGATTAATCTTAAGAGTAGTGTATTAATCTTTTAGCTTGTTGTGGCTAGTGATGAGTTCATTGTGCACCCACTCAAGTTTATCATGTTTATCTTTAAGCTCTTTCTTGGAGGATTTGAGCTTCATGAGTTTGGATGATATAGCATCATTAGTTTTTCGAAGCTCATCATTAGCCTTTTCCAATGTATCACACTTAGCTAAGAGTGAATCATTTTTAGCATCAAGTTTTTTATTTGTAGCTCTACTCTTTCTAATGATCTTAGTGTATTTTCTTAATATTTTGACAAGATCATCATATGTAGGTGAATCATCATCGCTATCGCTATCATCATCACTAGCTTGCTCATCATCACTACTATCATCACTCTTAGTTACCTTGCGTTCACCCTTGGCCATAAGGCATAGGTGTGTAGAGGATGATAGCGATGGTGGAGGTGAGGTTGCAAGATCAATAGCAATGGCGGCTACCTTCTCATTGTCACTATCATCATCGGATGATCCACTTGATGAATCAATGTCCGTGAGCCAATCACCGACAATGTAGGCCTTGCCACTCTTCTTCTTGTAGAAGTCCCTCTTTTTGCCATCTCTCTTCTTGTATGGCTTGTTCTTTTTCTTTTCATCTTTATCGCTTGACTCATCTTTCTTGCCCTTGTTCTTGAACTAGTCTTTCTTGGGCTTTGTGCATTGATGAGCTAGGTGGCCAAGTTCGCTACAATTGTAGCAATCCATCTCGGAGATTGGCTTTCTTCTTGAGCTAGTGAAGAACTTCTTCTTCTTGCCGTCAAACTTGATGCCACTCTTATTTAGCCTTTTTAGCATCTTGGTGGTCTTCTTCACCATGAGAGCAAGGCTTTCTTCATCATCTTCATCACTTGAGCTCTTATATGCAAGTCTTGCTTTGCCCTTATCTTGGCTAGCTTTGAATGCTAAGTCCTTCTCTTTCTTCTTTGTAGAGGATGAGCCATCTTGTGGCGTGATGTGCATATACATCTCATGAGCATTGATCTTTCCCAAGATTTATGTTGGTATAGTGGCGGAAAGATCACCTTGATGTAGCACGGTCACAATGTGCCCACTAGTCCTTGTTAGAGCACCCGTGCAAGGGTGTAGCTCCCCCTTGATCCGCGCAAGGATCAAGTGCTCTCTACGGGTTAATTCTTCGACACTCCGTCGCGGCGAATCACTTAAAGCCGCTCACAACTTGAGTTGGGTCACCCACAAGCTCCGTCGGGTGAACACCAAGCTCCCAATCACCACCAAGCCATCTAGGTGATGGCGATCACCAAGAGTAACAAGCACGAACTCTCACTTGACCTCGCGAAGCCTAATGAGACGATGGATGCACACTTGTCTACTCTTGATTTACTAATGAGGTTTCACTCTTGGATTCTCAAATCACAAACACCTCACTAGGACCTTGCTCTTCTTGGCACTCACAAATGTGTTTCTCAGCTGTTGGAATGAGCAAAAGTGACTCCACACACGAGTAGAGCTTCTATTTATAAGGCAGCCTAAAAAACAAACCATTATGAGCTTCTACGGGGTGACCGGACGCTCCGGTCGTGTTGACCGGACGCTCTGGTCAGTTCAACCCATGAGCCAGTAGTTATGAGTTGACCGGACGCTGGTAGGGTCCGGTCAGCACTGACCGGACGCGTTTGGTCGCATAAAACCCTTACTGGACCCTTACTGGACTCGACCGGACGCTGAACCCTCGGGGTCCGGGTAGTATTGACCAGACGCGTCCGGTCACACTTTCTCAAGTCTGGACCCTTACTGGAGTCGACCGGACGCTGGCCCTCAGCGTCCGGTCACATTGACCTTCCAGCGTCTGGTCACACCAGACTTGTTCTCCTCGATCAAATGAACTGACTGGACCCTACGGCCAGTGTCCGGTCGCACCGGAGCCAGCGTCCGGTCAGTATTTGACCCTCCATTCACTTCCAACTCTCGATCATTTGTGAATGAAGTTTGCTCCAAAGGATCTTAGGCATTCATAGGAGCTACCTAGAGCTAGGTTTAATAAGTGTGCACCACACCTAACTCACTAGACTCAACTAAGTCAAGCTACCCATCCATACCCCCTTAATAGTAAGGCCAAAGAAAAAACAAAGTCCTAAACTACTCTAAGTGTCTCTCCAACTCCAATCAACACTTAGAACTAGTCATCCTTAACCTTGTCGTCCATCCTTTGAAAACCAAAACAATTTCCATCGTAGGGGCATGACAACCTCGATTGCCCAATCGATCTCCATTACCATGACCTAACTTAATTGCATCTGCAAAACACACGTTAGTCATAGTAATCTTGTATTGTCATTTAATCACCGAAACCCAACTAGGGGCCTAGATGCTTTCAAGGTGAAAGCTCTAGTTTGGTTTTGGTTAATTGATGAAACCCGAAGTGCTAACCTAGTTTATCAAAGTGATTATGAGATAGGTAGCACTACTCCAAGTGATGAAGCAATGACGAAGATCATGACAATGACGATGGCATGGTGATGATCAAATGCTCAAACTTGGAAAAGAAGAAAGAGAAAAACAAAAGGCTCAAGGCAAAGGTATAAAATGTAGGAGCCATTTTGTTTTGGTGATCAAGATACTTAGCGAGTATGATCACATTTAGGATAGATAGCTGTACTATTAAGAGGAGTGAAACTCGTATCAAAATGCGGTTATCAAAGTGCCACTAGATGCTTTAATTCATTGCATATGCATTTAGGATCTAGTGGAGTACTAACACCCTTGAAGATATTTGTGAAAATATGCTAACACATGTGCATAAGGTGTTACACTTGGTGGTTAGCACATTTGAGCAACGGTGAAGAAGACAGAGGAGATGCCAACGTCGGTCAAGTGACCGAACGCTGGATCTGAATGCACCGGACGCTGACTGCCTACGTTCGATCGCACTGATGTGGCGGTACAGTAGCTAGGGTATACCACCGGAAGCTGAGCCATGTTCGGTCAAGGTGGACCGGACGCGTCCGGTCAAGAAAAAATGGATTTGGACCCTTACTGTACTCGACCGGACGCTGATGCTCCAACGTCCGGTCAGTTTAGCTGGATCGTCCGGTCAGCACTTAGCCGTTGTGATCTGACGGTTCAGTTTTAACTCAGAGTGACATGTGGCAAAAATTAGTGGACCAGATGCTGAGTCCAGGGTCCGGTCAGTCTGACCGGAGCATCCGGTCAGAGCACGTTTTACCCAGTGAAGGGGTATAACGGCTCTATTCTGTGGGGGCTTCTATTTAAGCCCTATAGCCGGTTGTAGCTCCAACTCTTGCACATTTTCATTGACATAGCAACCTTGTGAGCTTAGCCAAAGCCCTCCCACTCATCTCCATCATTGATCCATCATCATTGTGAGATTGGGAGAGAATCCAAGTGCATTGCTTGAGTGATTGCATCTAGAGGCACTTGGTATTCGTGTTGCACTATGGATTTCGCTTGTTTCTCTTGGTGGTTGCCACCACCTAGATGGTTGGAGCAGCGGTGGAGGATTGGCATGAGTTGGTGATTGTTCATGGTCGCCTTCGGTGATTGTAAGGGGAGTTGTACCTTCCTCGGTGGAGTGCCGAAAGGTAACTCTAGTAAATTGCTCGGGTCATTGAGTTACCTCACTTATGGGTCGGTTCTTGCGGTGTCCTATCGAGTGGGCGAGGTTTGTGAAACACCTCTTAGCCGTCGAACCACCAAGTATTGGTTGACACAATGGAGACGTAGCGTGTTGGCAAGCACGTGAACCTCGGAAGAAAATCGATTGTCTCTTGTCTTTGGCATTCTCCCGGTGATTGGCTATATATTCATCTTGTGATTGGTTCATCCCCTACACAGCGGTATAATCACCTTACTCACTTATTTACATTCTTACAAACTAGTTGATACAAGCTATTTAGTATAATTAGAATTGAGAGCTTGCTTTATTATTTACATTCATCTAGTTGAGCTCTTTAGAGTAGCAAGGTTGAGAGCTCTTAGTGAGTAGTTACATAGCAAGTTTGGGTGCCTAAGTAATCATTGCAACTAGAATTGTTGGATAGGTGGCTTGCAACCCTTGTAGAGCTAGAGCAAGTTTGCATTATGCCATTTGTCATACTAATCAAATTGCTCTAGTTGATTTGTAGATTTTTAAATAGGCTATTCACCCCCCTCTAGCCATACTAGGACCTTGTCGGGTACCTTAGAATGGGGTACCCCAAGCAAACATCGAAAGGGTCGCTAAAGTCCCATCTAAAAAATAAAAACTAGAAGGTAAGTCATGGGCCCCTCACCTGCCATGACCGAGCCCACTGGGTCCTCCCCCTCCTCGCCTTGAGCCTCGAGCAGGAGGTCTCGGCATCCTGACGCAAACTCCGCTTCGTGCGAGGCTCTCCAGAGAAGGCCTCGGCAGGGAACGCTATCTCCGCCTCGCCCGAGGCTCTCCACAGAAGGCCTCAGTAGGAGGTGCATTCTCCGTATCACGCGAGGCCTCTCGCGTGAGGCCTCGGCAAGGAGTCTGATCTCTGTCTCGCACGAGGCCTCATTCTCCGTGTCGCTCGAGGCCGGCTCGTCCGTAGCCCGTCGCCCCCCGCCTCGGTCGACCCTCTCGACAGCGCGTCACGTCTCATTAATACTTCAACCACTCCCGCAATCTCAGCCGGACGATGGCTCAACGCCACAAAATGGCCGACACGACCCGAGGTCGCATCAGCGTCATACCGGTCAGGACAGGGCACGGTGGGGATTACCGGCCACTGTGTCCTAACACTGTGTTCACGATCAGCGCCATACCAGCTGGGATAGGGTACGACAGGGATTACCGGCTACTGTGTCCTAACGCTGTACCCATGATCAGCCGCCCGCTCAAGGCCTTGGCACTGTACACTAGGGCCTCAGTGATCTTGGGGTTCGTGCCTGCCAAGACCCCCCCCACCATAGTGCAAGCCTCGGCACCGACCAAGTCTCGGCCTCGCGCATAGTCTGTCCACAGTGGCTTGCACGTTCGTCGTCGCGCCACTCCGAGGCATTCCCGAGGCTCCCATGACGCACAGGATCTGATGGGACAACCACGCCACCCCAGTACTCCAAGGATGGACCACTCCTACGACCACACAACCATAGGAACAGGCCACAGGACTCGGACGTGCCACCCCTATTGGCACGATGCCGCATAGTAATACATGTACTGTCCTTGTCCTCCCTTCAACTATAAAAGGAGAGGACTTGGACCACTTAGGGAGGAAAAAGGACACTTGGTAACACACACGCACACATTCCAGCCGCTTGAGAGCAACGTCTCAGACGTCCCACATGACACCCTGCTGAGACCTGGGACTAGTTCCTTCTCTCCCTCAGCTTGTAACCCCCTACTACGAGCACTTTGGTGCAAGGAATACAAGTTCGATCTCTCAGACTAGACGTAGGGCACCGATTGCCTGAACCAGTATAAATCTTGTGTCTCTTTGCATCACCATCCGGAATCGGGAGCACGCAGAACAAATTCACTAGTCGGTTGAGGACCCCCCGGTCCGAAACACCGTCAGTTGGTGCGCCAGGTAGGGGGATCTGCGTGTCAGTTCCATCATCCCAGCAAGTTCCGGATGGTAGACCCTGTATGACCATTGCATCTCGGCACCGTGGTTTGGTTCGGGAGCCTAGAGCTCATGTCTCTAGGGCATGAGTACGACATGGTACTCCTCACTCCTCAAGCCCCACCGTCCGATGATGAAGTTACGCACTGGCAGCCCAGGCGTAGGTGGCGCCCGGGCGGCCACTCTCGCCGAGCTCACCAGGCACGACGCGAGCAAGGCCACCCCGATGCCACCTGAATCCGGGGCGGCACGCCACTCCCCACCGATATCCTATGACCAGCTGTTGGCACAGGGTCCCTGGCTGGGGACCTGTCTAGCCTGAGCTTGGACAAGGGAAAATCATTGGTGGCACGCGGCGATGCCCAGTTGTCAAGCTCTGCTCCACCACTCCCTGAAGAACCGACCCTGACGGGGTAGAATCTGGCGATGGCACCATCCCCATACCCCTTTGGGTTGAGAAATGCCATCGCCTCTTACGCCTACGCATACACTACCACTCACGAGGATCCCTCAGAGCACTGCCAGCGCTTCAGTCTTGACCTAAGCACCCACGCCGACTCCTCGGATGAGGACGAGGCATGGCCTAGAGTGGATTTCTCTAGGCTCCATGACCCTGGGGCTTTGCGCCAGTTCTTGGCCGCAAGCGACTACTGCTTCGGTTACTTCGACTCCGACGATGAAGGCACTTACGACCCCACTCGCGAGTGTTTTCACGTCGGGCTTGGGATGCCGAGGGCGGGCGAAGAGGATGAGGGGGCAGGTAGCCGTTCCCCGCTTCGTCTAGGGATGGGCGCCGCCACGCCCCCACGCAATGTCCTATCGGCCACATGAAATGAGAACGTCGCTCTTGCACGACCTCAGCGCCCGGACCTAGAGCAGCTCCATGAGCTCCAGGCCAAGGTCAAACAAGACCAACTCCTTCTGCAGCAGCTTCGAGACTCTCTCGAATAAGAACAGTGAGGCCACGGCGAAGGCGGGGGAGCCCGACGGAGGGCCCGCGATGTGCATCACCGCATCCATGACAACGAAGGGAGTGAGCAACCCCCAGTCTTTAATCGCGCCAGCCAGAATGTCGCGGGTGCGGCAATGCTGGTCCGCGCAATGCTCGAGCCTTCTACCACGGAGGGGCGGCGGGTCTGCGGCGAGCTCCGCGATCTCCTAGAGACCGCTGCAGTTCAGCAGGCCGAGAGTTCCACCTCCCGACGGCACGGGGGCACCTCGAACCTACCCACGGCACCGCCTCGGTAGGACAGGGAAGCCCCGGCTCGTCCCGAGCCCGACCGAGCGCCAATAGCCCACAGGGTCCCCATGCTTCTGGACCGCCTCAGCAATCGACGCGAGGTGCAGGGAGACCATGAGGTGGTCAGCAGGCGACGATGCCACAACAACAAGGGGCCTGCTCGGGGCTACCACCCACACTGAGGCAGTCGCTACGACAGTGGGGAGGACCGCAGTCCTTCCCCTGAACCGCCAGGCCCTTGGGTCTTCAGTAGGGCCATCCGCGCTGCTCTATTTCCCGCCCGGTTCCGGCAACCGGCCAATCTCATGAAGTACAGTGGCGAGACCAACCCAGAGCTCTGGCTTGCCGATTACCGCCTGGCCTACCAACTAGGTGGCACGGACGATGACCTGCTCATCATCCACAATCTCCCCTTGCTCCTGTCGGACTCGGCGCGAGCCTGGCTCGAGCACCTTCCTCCCTCGCAAATCCACGACTGGCGTGACTTGGTTAGGATCTTCGTCGGGAACTTCCAGGGCACATACGTGCGCCCTGGGAACTCCTGGGATCTTAAGAGCTGTCGCTAAAAGCTGGACGAGTCTCTCTGAGACTTCATCTGGCGCTTCTCCAAACAGTGCACCGAGTTGCCTAGCGTCGGCGATTCAGAGATCGTCCAAGCTTTCCTCTCCGGCACCACTTGTCGGGACTTGGTCCGAGAGTTAGGTTGGAACGTGTCGTGCTCTGCTACCGTGCTTCTCGACATTGCCACCAACTTTGCCTCGGGTGAAGAGGCTGTCGGAGCCATCTTCCCCGACACCGACACCAAGGGTAAGCGGAGGGACGAGGCCCCCGAGGCCTCAGCCTCCCACCTCCTTAAGAGAAAGAAAAAGGGGCACCTAGGGAAGCAGGAGGTCCTGGAGGATGATCTGGTCGTAGCTGCAGAACGCAAGAAGCCCCAAGGCTTCAAAGGCCCTAGGCCCTTCGACGACATGCTCAAGAAACCCTGCCCTTACCACCAAAGCCCGGTCAAGCATGCCCTCGAGGATTGCTCCATGCTGTGACGTTACTACGCTAGGCTCGGGCTCCCCGACAACGACGCCAAGCAGAAGGGCACCGGCGACCGGGATGAAGGCAAGGATGACGGGTTCCCCGAGGTACGCAACGCCTTCATGATCTTCGGTGGGCCCTCGGCATGCCTTACGGCGTGGCAGCGCAAGAGGGAACACCGAGAGGTCTTCTCGGTCAAGGTGGCCACCCCCAGTACCTCGACTGGTCTTGAGAGGTGATCACCTTCGATCGAGATGACCACCCTGACCATGTTCCGAATCCCAAGCAGTACCCACTGGTCGTCGACCCGATCATCGGCAACACCTGACTCTCCAAGGTATTGATGGACGGAGGTAGCGGCCTCAACATCCTCTACGCCAACACCCTGGAGCTCTTGGAGATCGACCGATTGAGGCTCCGAGGCGACGTCGCACCCTTCCACGGCATCATGCCAGGGAAGCGCACACGACCCCTCGGGCGCATCGACCTTCCTGTCTGCTTTGGCACCCCCTCCAATTACCGCAAGGAAGTCCTCACCTTCGAGGTAGTCAGGTTCGGGGGAGCCTACCATGCCATTCTGGGGCGGCCATGCTACGCCAAGTTCATGGCAGTGCCCAACTACACCTACCTCAAGCTCAAGATGTCAGGCCCTAGCGGTGTCATCACGATTGAGTCCACATACGAACATGCATACGACTGCGACGTAGAATGCATTGAGTACGCCGAGGCTCTTACGGAAGCCGAGACCCTCATCACCCACCTCGACCAACTCAGTGGTGAGGTGCCTGACTCCAAGCGTCGCACAGGGGTGTTCGAGCCCGCGAAAACCATCAAACTCGTCCCGGTCGACCCCGCCTACCTCGACGATCGAGCGCTGAGGATCAGCGCCACCCTCGACATCAAATAGGAAGCCGTGCTCGTCGACTTTCTCCGTGCGAACGCCGACATATTCGCATGGAGTCCCTTAGACATGCTAGGCATACCAAGGGAGGTCGCCGAGCATGCCCTAGACATCTGGGCCAGATCCAGACCCGTGAGACAACGCCTACGCCGCTTCGACGAGGAAAAGCATAGGGCCATCGATGAGGAGATACAGAAACTCTTAGCGGCTGGGTTCATCAAGGAAGTGTCCCACCCAGAGTGGTTGGCTAACCCTGTGTTGGTCAAGAAGAAAAATGGGAAATGGAGGATGTGTGTAGACTACACTGGTTTGAACAAAGCCTGTCCAAAGGTCCCCTTCCCATTACCTCAAATCGATCAAATCGTTGATTCCACCGCAGGGTGTGAGACCCTTTCTTTCCTCGATGCGTACTCTGGTTACCATCAAATCAAGATGAAAGAGTCCGACCAGCTCACGACCTCTTTCATCACACCATTCGGCATGTACTGCTACGTGACGATGCCCTTCGGCCTCAGAAACGCAGGTGCCACGTACCAGCGGTGCATGACCCAGGTCTTTGGCGACAACATAGGGCGGACCATCGAGGCCTATGTAGATGACATCGTGGTCAAGACCAGAAAGGCCGAGGGTCTCGTCGATGACTTGAGGACAACCTTCAAGTGCCTTAGGGAGAAAGGCATCAAGCTCAACCCCAAGAAGTGTGTGTTCGGGGTCCCCCGAGGCATGCTCTTGGGATTCATAGTCTCGGAACGCGGCATTGAAGCCAACCTAGAAAAAGTCTCGGCCATAACCAGCATGGGACCAATCAGAGACCTTAAGGGAGTGCAGAGGGTCATGGGATGCCTTGCAGCCCTGAGCCGCTTCATCTCGTGCCTCGACGAAAAAGGTTTGCCTCTATACCGACTCTTGAGAAAATCCGAGCACTTTTCCTAGACCCCCGAGGCCGAAGAAGCCCTCGACAGACTCAAGAGGCTACTCACCAATCCTCCCGTCCTAATACCCCCGGCCATGGATGAGGCCCTCTTACTCTACGTCGCTGCAACGACCCAAGCGGTCAGCGCCGCCATAGTGGTAGAGAGGCAGGAAGAAGGGCATACTCTGCCCACCCAATGACCTATTTATTTCATCAGCGAGGTGCTCTCCGAGACCAAAGCACGCTACCCCCACATCCAGAAGCTGGTCTACACCGTGGTCCTGGCCCGACACAAACTGCGTCACTACTTTGAGTCGCACCCAGTGACTGTGGTATCATCCTTCCCCCTGGGCAAGATAGTTCACAACCGGGAGGCCTCGAGCAGGATAGCCAAGTGGGCTGTCAAGCTTATGGGGGAAACCTTAACCTTTGCGCCTCGAAAAGTGATCAAGTCTCAGGTCTTGGCCGATTTCATGGCTGAATGGATAGATACCCAACTGCCACCTGCTCAAATTCAGACGGAGTGCTGGACCCTGTACTTCGACGGATCCTTGATGAAGACCGGGGCAGGCACGGGTCTGCTCTTCATTTCGCCCCTCGGAGTACACATGCGCTACATGGTGCGGCTCCACTTCGCCGCCTCCAATAATGTGGCCGAATACAAGGCCCTCCTCAATGGCTTACAAGTCACCATCGAACTTGGGGCGCGGCGCTTCAACATCCGAGGTGACTCGCGGCTCATCATAGATCAAGTGATGAAGGAGTCGAACTGCCTCGACCCCAAAATGGAGGCTTACTGCAAGTTGGTACAACGCCTAGAAGACAAGTTCGATGGTCTCAAACTCAATCACGTCGCGTGGAAGTACAACGAGGCTGCCGATGAGCTAGCAAAGATGGCCTCAGCACGGGCCCCAGTCCCCTCGAACGTCTCCACCAGAGACCTCCACAAACCTTCCATCGGCTACACCTCGGCAACAGAGGGGGGCCCACCTGTGGAACCCATGACAAAGCCCGACACCCCCTCTACTGCCGAGACCCCCTCGACCGAGCCCGAGGTCATGGAAGTCAACGCCGAGCCTCCACAGACTGATCAGGACGCGGATTGGCGAGTCCCGTTCCTCGATTGCCTTGATCAGGGGGAGCTTCCTGACGACAGAACCGAAGCACGATGACTCGCGTGCCGAGCCAAGACCTACGCCCTCTACAATGACGAATTGTATAGGCGAAGTCCCTCAGGTGTCCTCCAACATTGTATCAGTGCCGAGGTGGGCCAAGCCCTACTTTGGGACTTACACGCAGGCGCCTACGGGCACCATGCGGCGCCTTGGACGCTCGTAGGGAACGCTTTCTGCCAAGGGTTCTACTGGCCGACGGCGGTCGCCGACGCTACCAAGCTAGTATGCTCCTGCGAAGGATGCCAGTACTACGCTCGGCAGACACATCTCCCGGCCCTGGCCCTGCAAACCATCCCCATCACATGGCCGTTCGCCGTGTGGGGGTCGACATGGTCGGGCCTCTGCAAAAGGCCCCTGGAGGCTACACCCATCTACTGGTATCAATCGACAAGTTCTCCAAATGGATCGAGGCTTGTCCGATCAATCGAAGCAAATCCGAGCAGGCGGTGCTGTTCTTCACTGACATTATCCATAGGTTTGGGGTCCCCAACACCATCATCACCGATAATGGGACGCAGTTCACCGGCAAAAAGTTCCTGACGTTTTGCGACGACCACCACATCCGTGTGGCCTGGTCGGCCGTAGGACACCCAAGGACCAACGGCCAAGTGGAGCGTGCCAACAGCATGATCCTATAAGGCCTCAAGCCAAGGATTCACAACCGATTGAAAAAGTTTGGCAAGAAATGGCTCACCAAACTCCCGTCGGTCATCTAGAGCCTAAGGAACACTCCAAGCCAAGCCACGGGATTCACACCTTTCTTCCTAGTCTATGGGGTCGAGGCCATCCTTCCCACCGACTTGGAATATGGTTCCCCGAGGCTGCAAGCCTATAACGAACAAAGTAACCGCACCACCCAAGAGGACGCCCTTGATCAACTGGAGGAAGCCCGAGACGTTGCGCTACTACACTCGGCCAAATACCAGCAGAGCCTATGATGCTATCAGGCCCAACACGTTCGAGGCCGAGACCTAAAGGTAGGCGACCTAGTGCTGTGGCTAGCACAGAGCAACAAGGGTCGCCACAAGCTGACCCCGCCATGGGAAGGATCGTACATCATCGCCCAAGTACTGAAGCCCAGGACCTACAAGCTGGCCAACGAGAAGGACGAAGTCTTCACCAACGCTTGGAACATAGAACAGCTACGTCGTTTTTATCCCTAAATTTCCAAGCATTGTATATGTCGTTTCTCGAAATACAATTAAATGGCGTTCTTTAGTTGGTCTAAATTTTTTGAGAAACCCCCCGAGCCCATAGTAGGCCTCGGCAATACAGTAACACGGCAAGGGAGACCCGGTTCTGCCTCGGTAGAACCGAGTCTCCCTCGAGGGCTAGGTAGGGGACCCCCCCCTAGGTGTCCCCTAGGTCCCACGCACCATTCTTCAGTTGTTTTTCGCAAAAAATTCCTATGCCAAGACTCTAGCAGGCTCTAACGAATCATTTGTAAAGACTCCTTGGATCAAGGTCTGTTTCCTAAGCAAGAGGCCGGTAGAGTCGTGAGACGGCCTACGCCCCCGAGCTATGGCACTCCCTCACCACCTCTCGCTCAAGGGACAGCTTAGGCCCCAAAGAGGTATTTTGCAAACGAAATCTGATCAGAAGCAGTAGAGGGCAGAGGCTCAGAAACATAAGAAAAATAACTAAGAAACACAAATACTTCGGAAATAAAGGCCTCGACGGCCACAAACGTTTTGATACAAAAATAACCCCCATTCTATCTTTGCATAGCCCCCGGGGCCCAGATCAAGGCTCAGGGCCTTCAACACCAGCAGATGGTAGGGGAGGGACCTCCTCCTCTTCGAAGAGCATCGCCAGCGCCGTGCCAGGGCCTTCCGCCGCTTCCATCAGCTCCGTGACCGCCGCGTCGGCCTCCTCGTCATCATCAAGTAGAACATAGCCATCACTGATGGTCGGGAGGTCGACGCCAAGGTAGTGAGAGGAGATGACGGCCAATGCCCGCTTGACACCCGTGTGCAGCGCCCCTCGGAGCCGCTCGCGCATCTGGCTGCTTAGCGCAATCAAGCGGCTCCCAAGGGAGCTGCCTGACTGAACCCCCTCGACCTCCAAGGCCTCGCAGGCGGAAAGGGCGGCATGATTCAGCGCCTCGTGCTCCTCGATCTCGGTATCGAGCACTGTCTACACCGCGCTGGAAGCCTCGGCGGCCCGAGTGAACTCCGCCTCTGACTCTGCACCGCGGAAAATGGAACGAGGTCGAGCCAGAGAAAAAACAACCTAAGTTAGGGACGGAAGCCCACGGAACTCACCCTTGGCCTTCTGCTCCCAGCGTTGGGTCTCGGCCTGACAGGCCTTGGCCTTCTCCTGCAACCGCTGGGCCTCGACCCGAGAGGCCTCGGCCGCCCTAGAAGCTTCACTCCCCAGCTCTGCGTCATACAAGGAAGTTAGGAAGCGAACATAAGGAGAAGGAAACAAAACAGGGGGACTGGAACTCACCCTCGACCGTCCCCCTCAAAACCACAGCCTTGATTTGCGAGGCCTCAATCGCAACAAGGGCCTCATTCAGAGCGCCTTTGGTCAGCCGGTGCGCACTCTCCTCTGCCCCCAGCTGCCCAGCGAGGGCCTTGCCCGAGGCCGTCGCTTCTTCGGCCCAGGACCTGAAGGCATCCCGATCGCTGACGGTGCGGGTAAGCTCCTCCTCCAGCTCCTTGATCCGTGCCACCAAGGGGGCGAGCTATGTCTGGGCTATGGCCGTCTCGACCTTCGTGTCAGCACAGCGAAGGCGGAGGTCCTCCACCTCCACGCTTCGCACCGACAGAAGCTCATTAGCATTGGCAAGAAGGCCCCTCTGCCACTGAAGCTAGTCCCAGATTCCCCTTTCCCATTGGAGAAAGACCGACTTCCCGAGGGACCGGGTCTCGAGCTCCTGAGGAGGCAGAACAGAGGTCGTCGATTGCGATAAAACCAAGAAAAGAACAATGTCACGCGAGAAAGGAAAACACGAACCTAGCCGACTCCGAGCAGTTCGTCGGCCACCACGGACAGTGCCATCTGTAGCGACCGCTCCACTAGCTCGCGGTACTGCTCAAAGGTGCTCCAGCGCCTGCCCTCGGCCGCGTCCTCGAGGGCGAACAGAGGCTCTCCCTTAGGGTCGTCCCGGCTCCGCCACAGCACCTGCGGGTGATCCCACCCACGAGGCTCGGGTCACACCCGCACAAGGGCCGAGCTTCCCTCATCCCAGAGCAGCGCTGGCTGCTCCACGGCATCGGTCTCCTCATCGTCGACCACCTCCTGCGCCTGGGAAGTATCATCGGAGGAGATCGGATAGACCTCCGCCCCCGGGCGCTCTTTCGCAACAACGGCGGGCCCTGAACCAAGGGCACCACCGAGGCCTCCGCCGCCTGCATCTCCGCCTCCTGCACAGATGGCCTCGCCGCCATCACGACAGCCTCGGTGACCTCGGGGGCTCCGACCTCTGCAATCACGGCCTCGGCGGTCTTGGGGGCTCCGGCCTCCACCATCGCGGCCTCGGCAGACGCAGGGACATCGACCACGGCCACTGCGGTCTCGGCGGTCGTGGGCACCGTGGCCTCCGTCGCCTCAGCCTCGGAGACCCCGGGAGTCTCGGCAACAAAGGGCATGACGGCCCCATCCGACTCGTGAGCCTCGCCCCCACGAGGTGGAAGCGCTCCCTCCCTCGTCTGAGTAGGGGCCGCCTCGACAACCCCTCCTTGGGTGGCTGACCCCTTTGGGTCGACCCTCACCGACGCCGCGCCACGTTGGATGGTGGCTTGTGCCTCCACCACCTAGTGGGCAGAGGAGCCAAGGCTCGCCTTAAGCGCCTTAAGGGGCGCCAAGGGGAGGTCATCCGTAGGCCGCTTCTAACTAAAGAAAATTAACCTACAGGGTTAGCGCGAGACCAAAAAAGCGAATGGAAGACACCATAACCCTGCCAAGAGTACACTTGCCTTGAACGGGGCGGCCCCCGCTTCGCCACGGCAAACCTCATCCGTAGCGGCGGAGGCGGTGGCAGAGGCGTCGCCTCCGTATCCATCGGTGCCTGTCGGTCTTTAGCGGACCCCGGCGCCCCTTTGGTCCTCTACAGGGGCGGTGCCATCGCCTCCACCGCCACCTGCTCCACCACGGTCGCCGAGCCTACCGGGCTGACGGCGCGTTTGCCTAACGCCCGAGCCTCGGGTGTGTCGGCCTCGGCCCCGGAGTGGGCAACCGCCAGCCCCGGGTCTACTTCTCCTCCCCTTCCTGGGGGTGCCGGGCTGCTCGCCGATGCCCCGGGCGCCACCCCCATGATGTCAGGAAGGTGGTCTAGGGGACCTCGCCCTCCCTCGCCCATGTCGTTCCCGTCTGAGGCCTCCGTCGACAACGACATCGATGGGGATTCCTTCAACGGGAGACCATCCTTCCGTTGCTGACGGTGGTGCTTATCCAATTCCTCGCGCGCGAGGATGTGCTTCGTGCGCTTCGCCGCCTTAGCATCCTTTCGCTTCTTCTGCGCATCAGCGTGAGTGCGGTTAATCGCCCGCCGCCCCGTGTCCTCGGGAACGAGCGATGGAGAGGAGCACACGTCCCTTATCCCCTGAAGGAACGACAAACGCGCATAAGGAAACAAGGGATAAGGGGAGATTGAGGAGGCTCAGAGGCTACAGCGGCACTCGACTTACCAGCGAAAGGAACCCCCGCGACGGTCGCATCGCAAAGGGGGTCAAGTTGCCGCCCCTCAACTTCGCATCTACCGTCTCCCCCACCCGATGGAGAATTTCCTCGTCAGAGAGGGCGGAGGAGGACATCTAGGTGCCCTCAATGGGCTCACCCGGCTTCATCTCGAACAGCCGCCGCCGCCGAGCCATCAACGGCAGCACCCTCCGACGGTGGAAGGTGGCCACGACCACAGCTATGGTGAGGCCATGGCCCCGCAGCCTCGCCAGCCCCTACAGGAGCGGCTCCAGCTTTGGCTGGTCGACCTTCAGGACACCCCACTTCCATTTCTCTGGGCAACTCCCCACAATCCGCCCAGTGTAGGGGGGAAGTCCTCTGTCATCGTTGCAGAGGTAAAACCAACTCGTGTACCACCAGCGGTTGGAGGATGCGAGTTGGGCCGGGATGTAGAGGTGCAGGCGGTCCTGACGCACCTAGAGAGTGCAGCCTCCGGCCCTCGATGCCTTCCTCTTACCCGATGTGCCTGTTGGCTTGGTAGTATGCCCCGCCCGGAACAGGTGGAGCCACAACTCCCAATGGGGAGCGATCCCTAAATACCCCTCGCAGACGGCAACAAAGATAGCCGCCTGAGCGATGGAGTTGGGATTAAAATTGTGGAGCTCCACGCCATAGTAGTGCAGGAGCGCCTGCATGAATCGGTCCACTAGGACACCGAGGCCGCGCTCGTGGAAGGAGACAAAGCTCACGACGTAGCCGTCGCGGGGCCTCGGCTCTGGCTTGCCATACGGAGCAATCCACTCCGGCCTACTAGGGTCTATCACCGGGCGGAGGAGTCCACCGTCGACAAGCGACTGGAGCATCTCCTCGGTGACGTCCGACGGATCCCAAGGGTCTGCCTCGACAACGACGACGTTGCCGGCCATGGGTGCGATGGAGGAATCGGGTGCAGCGATGAGTTTTTCTCTCTCCCTCCCACGCTCTCACTTTTTTCTCGCTTTCTCCCTAGGCTCGCTCTTCTCTCCTCTTCTTCCCAGCACCCGTTGCTCTGGCGACGGCTCAACGGAGACGGTGCTAATGCAGGCAAGGTAAGATGAGGAGGGGTGAGACTCCTTGGGTATTTATGCTGGGAGGAGGTGAAACGAACGGACGACGAAATCGGGGAGGTTTTCCCCCCGTCCACCGTGGTTAACCACGAGCCAATTTCGTCGGCCCATGCGCCCATGTCTCCCGCATTAAAATGCGAGGACAGTTATGTCCCGTCCATCATGTCACGCTCGGCCACTATGGCAGTAGGCGTCGTTTCACCTCCCCATGAAACCGCCTCAAAAGGCGCGCCACCCGTTGCCGAGCCAATCGGGAAGATATTTCCCGCGGCCTGTTCCTTTCGTAGGAAGAAACCAGGCTCTGAGCCTATTACGATCCAAGGGTTCGAAGGCTGAACCCCAAAGGGTTTCGATAGCTGTCCAGGATAACAGAGTCAGGGGCGACTACGGGCGATCCTATACGGGGCCGAGGCCTAAGCAAGCAAAACGCTTGGGACGCCTAAAGTCGTGTCCGAGACCGGCAGGAAAGTATCAGAATGGGATCCCACCGTAGGGAGGCATCGAGCCACCGAGGCCCAGCGAACGGCCTCGGCACCCACTAGAGAAATCCTCTGGTACTCTTGGAGTGTGTCTATGGACCGCTAGCCATCCCCTAACGAATGGGGTTCGGACCTTCACTCGGACTACCCGATAATAGCTCACCAGAAGTGCCACCGCTCGTGCCCATCGAGGATAGCGAGGCACATTCCACCCCTCCTTCCGAACAAAAAGGAAGCACGAGGGTCGCATAAAAAGTTAGGGGAACCTCCGACGGCCTTCTCGCTCTATGCAGAGGCTAGGGGGCTCCTCCTACAAATATGCCGAGACCCCACGACCCAGGCTCGTGCCCAAAGGGGCCTCGGCAAACAAACCCTCACGTGCGAGGGGCGTATAAAAAGCCAGGGGAACTCCCGATGGCCCTCTCACATAGAGGCTAGGGACTCTTCCTGCAACCTTGCCGAGACCAGAATGGGCTCGGTAAACAAACCCTACGTCCATACGAAAAGGACATGTGAAGGTCAGATGAAAGGGCCAGGACACCCAAGACAAAGACAAACGGTCCAAAACCGCGCTAGAAGACACGCTACAAACACGATAAAGGGCACCGAGCCCGTTACGGTCTAGGGGTTCGAAGGCTGGGCCTCCAAGAGGTTTTGATAGCCGCCCTAGGGCAACAGAGTCAGGGACGACATCGGGGTGAGCCTACGAATGGCCCAGGCCCGAGCGAACGGTCGCTCGGGGCGTCCTAAGTCATGTCCGAGACCGGCGGGGAAATATCCGAATGGGATCCCACCGTAGGGAGGCACTGAGCCACCGAGGCCAGCGAACGGCCTCGACACCCACTAGAGAAACCCCCTGGTACTCTTGGAGTGCATCTCTGGACCGCTAGCCATCCCCTAGCGAACGGGGCTCGGGCCTCCACTCGGACTACCCGCTAATAGCTCACCAAAAGTGTCCACACTCGTGCCCATCGAGGGTAGCCTGGCACATTCCACCCCTTCTTCTGAGCGAAAGGAAGCGTGAGGATCATACCCAAAGTCAGGGGACCCCTGACGAACCTCTCGCTCCGTGCAGAGGCTAGAGGCCTTTTTCCTGCAGCCTCGTCGAGACCCCCGCAACCCGAACTTGCGCTTGGGGGCTCGGCAAATACAATAAGAACTACTCGTTTAGACGCAAAAATGAAGAAAGCTCCTGGAGGAGTAACTCTACTCCTCCAGGGGCTCGAGGGCTACACCCGGCGGGTGCGCTCGCGTGCACCCATCGGAACCTAAAAAAATAAACCCTAATTCCTATGGGGCAGGTATAAAACAAGCCTCGGCAAACCCTCAGGGGGAGTGCACGCACTCCCCCTGAGGCTCGGGGGCTACTGTCGGGTACCTTAGAACAAGGTACCCCAAGCAAACATCGAAAGGGTCGCTAAAGTCCCATCTAAAAAATAAAAACTAGAAGGTAAGTCATGGGCCCCTCACCCGCCATGACCGAGCCCACTAGGTCCTCCCCCTCCTCGCCTCGAGCCTTGAGCAGGAGGTCTTGGCATCCTGACGCAAACTCCGCTTCGTGCGAGGCTCTCCAGGGAAGGCCTCGGCAGAGAACGTCGTCTCCGCCTCGCTCGAGGCTCTCCAGGGAAGGCCTCGGTAGGGAACACCGTCTCCGCCTCGCCCGAGGCTCTCCACAGAAGGCCTCGGCAGGAGGTGCATTCTTCGTATCGCGCGAGGCCTCTCGCGCGAGGCCTCGGCAAGGAGCCTGATCTCCGTCTCGTGCGAGGCCTCATTCTCTGTGTCGCTCGAGGCCGGCTCATCCGCAGCCCGTCGCCCCCCGCCTCAGTCGACCCTCCCGATAGCGCGTCACGTCTCATTAATACTTCAACCACTCCCGCAATCTCAGCCGGACGGTGGCTCAATGCCACAGAATGGCCGACGCGACCTGAGGTCGCATCAGCGCCATACCGGCCGGGACAGGGCACGGCGGGGATTACCGGCCACTGTGTCCTAACACTGTGTTCACGATCAGCGCCATACCGGCTGGGATAGGGTACGACGGGGATTACCGGCCACTGTGTCCTAACGCTGTACCCACGATCAGTCACCCGCTCAAGGCCTCGGCACTATACACTAGGGCCTCGGCGATCTTAGGGTTCGTGCCTGCTGAGACCCCCCCCCCCACCGTAGTGCAAGCCTCGGCACCGACCAAGTCTCGGCCTCGCGCACAATCCGTCCACAGTGGCTTGCACGTTCGCCGCCGCGTCCACTCCGAGGCATTCCCGGGGCTCCCACGACGCACAGGATCTGATGGGACAACCACGCCGCCCTAATACTCCAAGGACGGACCACTCCTACGACCACACCGCCACAGGAACAGGCCACAGGGCTCGGACGTGCCACCCCTATTGGCATGATGCCGTATAGTAATACATGTACTGTCCTTGTCCTCCCTTCAACTATAAAAGGAGAGGACTTGGGCCACTTAGGGAGGAAAAAGGACACTTGGTAACACACACGCACACATTCCAGCCGCTTAAGGGCAACGTCTCAGATGGCCCACAGGACACCCTGCTGAGACCTGGGACTAGTTCCTTATCATCCTCAGCTTGTAACCCCCTACTACGAGCACTTCGGTGCAAGGAATACAAGTTCGATCTCTCAGACTGGACGTAGGGCACCGATTGCCCGAACCAGTATAAATCTTGTGTCTCTTTGCATCACCATCCGGAATCGGGAGCACGCAGAACAAATTCACTAGTCGGTTGAGGACCCCCGGTCTGAAACACCGTCAGACCTTTCATCAGGTAGCACAGTGCAGTGCGGGCGTCGGTCGTGGGCACAGTGTTGAGCATAGCGGTCGGTAACCCCTGCCCTGTCCTGTCCCGGACGGCATGGCGTCGATGTGACTCACGTCGCGTCGGCCACTCTGCTGTGTCGAGCCGTCATTCGGTAGATATCGCGGGAGCGGTTGGGCACGTTGGTTGGACGTGACGTTCTGTCAGAGAAATCGGTCGAGGCGGAGGTGATGGGGTTGTTGCCGAGCCCCGCCTTGGACGAGGCAGAGAATCGGTTCTCCGTCCGAGGCCTTACGAGCCGGCCTCGAGCGAGACGGAGAATCGGCAACCCGTCCGAGGCCTTCCGGGTGGGGCCTCGGGCGAGTTGGAGAATCGGTTCCCTGTCCGAGGCCCTACGTGCGAGGCCTCGAGCGAGACGGAGAATCGGTTCCCAGTCCAAGGCCCTACGTGCGAGACCTCGAGCGAGGCGGAGAATCGGTAGCCTCAGACAAGGTGGTTAGCCAGTAGTTGTCTCTTGGCTTTGATTTTTAAAGGGTCTAAGCGATTTTTTCGGCTCTTGCTTAGCGGACCCTTTTTTATAGTACCCGACAGAACTAAACACGTGCTAAGACAAGCTACTTACGTATCGTACTGTAGTGCGTTTTCCCATATGAACAAAGAAGAGAAGGTTAGGCTATGTTTAGTTCCTAAAATTTTTCCAAAAAAGTGCTACAGTAGCTATTACATTGAATCTTACGATACGTGCATGGAGCATTAAATGTAGACGAAAAAACTAATTGCATAGTTTAGTTGGAAATCGCGAGACGAACGTTTTGAGCCTAAAGGCAGTCCCAATGGTGTATTGATGATGGTTTCTATCCTCATTAAATGACGTGCCACGTAGGCAAAACGCTGACATGACAACGTAATTAACGAAGAAAGAGAGCAAAAATCCTAGAAATTATTTCCTCACGAAGAAATCAGGCCTTCTCTTGACTCAATGCACCAAGAAACCATAAAATCGTTATTGGGGAGAAACCATCAGTTTCGAGGGAGCTCGTGGCGCACTTCCATTAAAGGAAGAAGATAGATTTAGAAAAGAGAAAGAGAAAATAATTATTACTCATAAAAATCATGGATTGGAAAACAATATTTTTTTAATGTGGTATCCTATGTTATAGAAACTACTAGTTTTATTTATTGGGACTACCCTAATTAATTTATGATTAAACATTAATTGTTAGATAAAAACAAAAATAATACGGTAGATAAATTTCTAAATTTCACGAACTAAATACGGCATTGGCGTTAGGCAGTGAGTGACATGGTCTTTAAAAAAGTTTAGGTGCCCTGCCCACCTCGAATCGACTACTCGCACAGCGGCACAGGGGGTCGCGGCTGCCATGGGATGCTGCTGGCGAGGACAGGGCCCTGTTTAGATTACCTCTAAATTCTAATTTTTTTTACTCTCTCTTCGTTACATCAATTTTTAAACATATACATAGAACATTAAATATAGATAAAAAAAACTAATTGCATAGTTTAGTTGTAAATCACGAGACGAATCTTTTGAGTCTAGTTAGTTTATGATCGGACAAAATTTATCTAATACAAACGAAACATACTACGGTATCTAAATTGTAAAAATTTACAATCGGAAGGCCCAGAGCACTTTCGTTCGCAGCAGGGGTCGTGTCGTGTGTGAACAGGAACAAGCATGAAAACAACAGGGAACCGACCAGACATTGAGGAGAGTTTTACCTGTGTACCATTAAAAAAGATGGCCCTTACCTGCAGGCCACTAAAAAGTTCGGGCGCACCTAGGTGTCATGCACGTAAGTTTTTTTGCCTTCCAAATCATTCCGTCCACTTTCATCTCTAACGGTGTCAAACTGCTGCATAAAAAGTCCAAACTGACCTTAGTTCTGAGCACCACGCAAAAATTTGTCGTTCCTCTTGTGCCACTGACTTCTGCAGGACCTGAACGTGGACTCCGGCTGCTGATGCGCATGCCACTGACATGTGAGCCCTGCATGCCTTAGGCCACTGACCCGTGAGCCCTCCACGCAGTCCGCTAGCCAGAAGAGTAGACGACTGAGAAGATAGCTAGCAGAGTCACTCACTCACGTTAACTTGCATCTCAAACTTGCACAAATTTACAATCCATCTTACATAATTCAACAAAATCTTAAAAAAAATTGAAAATAAAAAACATGACAATAACATTTCTGGTGACAAATAAAAAATCTGAAAAAAACAGCAACGAGCTCGCCTCCGGGCGTCGACGGCGCGCACGGCATATTCGTGTCCAGCGGCATCAGTGGGTTCGGCTACGGCGTCGTCGTGTCCAGCGATCCTCCTTGTGATCACCACCGTCACGCTCGCCATCTACTTCTGCACCCGCACGTCCATGCCTGTGTCCACTGCCGCGCCACGGCCATGACATGGAGCGGGCCAGCGGGGCATCGACGAGGCGACGTTCCCGGCGGTGGCCCAGCGCGGCCACCACGAGCGGCTCGGACGCCTCGGTGCCACACTTGTCGAGGGCCCACGCGGCGTCCACCGCATCGGAGACGGTGGCCTCGGCAGCTCCTACGACGGCGCCCACCCCTCGGGAGACATCGAGCGGGAGGTCAAGCTCAGCAACTACCGCGGCGTGACGCTGGCTGTCCCTTCGCACAACTAGGAACAGGTGTTCGCCTTCTCAAGGGAGACCATCCAGTCGTCATTCGTCGAGGTGTATGTGCACGGCGCAAGCTGTCAGTGACCCCGGCCACGGTCTTCGCCGGGTTGCTGCATGGTCTTCGCTGCGCCGAGAATCCCGGGCGGGATGAGGAGCTGCTGTTGCAGGTACGGCGCTGCGCTGCGAGCGCCCGCCTATACCGCGCCTGCTACCAGGGCGCAGGCCACGACAACACCGAAGGCGGCCCCCAACGCGAGGATGTAGACCAAGGCGAGCGGGGTGCCCTTGGGCCCGCGCCCCGAACGCCATGCCGACGACGAGTCCGAGCTAGATGCAGGCGAGCACGGGCAGCGCCTTCACCGAGAGCGCGACGCCGAGGAACACGCAGAGCGGGAGGAAGGCTGCGCGGCTAGGAGCCGGCCACGGGACGGCAAGCTCCAACAGCAGCACGAAGCCCGGCGCCGCGAGGAACGACGGCCACGCTGCACGGCCTCGCAACACCGCCCCTGCGCTAGCTCCCTTCGCGACGGCCAGGCCTCACCCTGCACCATACCGTCCACGCGACGCCATCGCCCTTCCCGGCCTCGCCCGGCCTGCTCCATCCCTGCCCTAGCTTCGCCTCGCCCCTCTCTAGCACAGCGCCGTCGTCGGCCATCTTATCCCCTCCGCCATCGACCCCGCTCATCCCCTCCGCCGGATTTGCTCACGGCGCTCCTTGGGCGAGCGCGAGCCCAGCCACCGCCCGACGCGCGCCCCAGCCACCGCCACTTGGGCGAGCGCACGGCGAGCATGGAGAGGGGCAGGCGGACGTGCAGAGGTATTGGGAGAGAGAGGGGTAGTTTGGACATCTTCATTGACCGGGCCCACACGTCAAGGTAGCTAAACGGTGAAAATTGGATGGGAGGTGGATGGAATGGTCTAGGAGAAAAAAAAAAGTTACGTGTATGACATCTGAGTGCGCCTAAACTTTTTAGTAGCCTGTAGGTAAGGGCCATTTTTTTTAATGGTACACAGGTAAAACTCTCGACATTGAGAGCAATGACAGTACTAAGCATTTCCATTCATCCATTGATCGCTACGACTAATCTCTGCATTCCATTTGCAAAGCAGGAGCGGACGAGACGAGACGAGACGAGACCATTACCAGACACCAGTCCGCCCACACCACACCACACCACAACAATCCATCGCAGAGCAGAGGACGACTGAGAGCGACGGAGCGAGCCGCGCCAAAACGAACCACCCCCTGGTTTTCCCATCCCACTGTACAGTACAAGCGTCCAAAAAAGGCTACAGCCACAGCCACAGCCACAGCCAGCGAGCCAAGCCACCCCTGCTTCGCTGCTGCTACAGAGCTGCGCTACGACGACTAGTGTCACTAGGCTATGCTAGCCATCTACTCCTCCCGTCCTACGGCTGTGCTACAGCACCCCCTCCAGCAGGGCCCCGCAGGTGAGCAGCCGGGCCAGCCACTCCTCGTCGGCGGGCTCGCCGGCGCCCCCCATCCCCACGTCGACGGCCGGTGCAGGGAGGACCGGCTGCGGCTCCGGCTCCGGCTCCGGCCACGGCCACGGCACGGGCGGCGGGGGCGGCGCGCCGGCGCGGGTGTCGACGGAGGCCATCACGGTGGACGCCGCGGCGGAGAAGGACGGCCCGCAGCTCTCCTCGTTGCCGTTGATGGTCACGAACCCCGGCGGCGGCGAAGGCGGGGCGTTGCCCATGATCTCCGCCTCCAGCCACCGCATCACCTCCGCCACGGCCTCCTCCGCGATGCCCTCGTACCGCCCGTCCTCGCCGTCCTCGCCCAGCAGCTCCTTGCCGTACACGGCCCCAGCGGCTCCCTCGCCCTCCGCCGCCTCCTCGACGACCCTCTTCCGCTTCCGCGCCGCGCCGCCGGCCTCCGCCGCCTCCTGGACCTCGCCCTCCATGATGCCCCCGCGCTGCAAGTGCAACCGCCGGCCCGCACTGCACGGCAGCGGAACTGGACACCGGAATGACCGGACTTAGAGAGGGAGAGAGGCAAGCGGGTAGTTGGCTGGGGGATCGCGGCCGGGTCGGCGCTGCTTGTCACGATAGGCCACACGGCTACCGCCTGGCGGCCTGGGGGTTTATATAGGCCCCGGCCGCGACGTGGCTGCGCGCCCCGTGCCGTCGGATCCGCTTGTACGCGAGACGTGCCGACGCGGGATGGGAGAAACGGACGCTCCCGCTCTCGCACGGCCGGGGGCCACATCCGTCCGCTAGCGCTTTGGCTCTCGGAACTCGCGCCGCGCTTTTCTTTGCTCTTGTTTCTTCTTCGGGGGCCCGCTCGCCAGGGAGAGAGGGGTAGATATAGGAAGAGGAGGTGTCGCTGTCAGTGTCACGAGACGACAAGCGCGAGTCTTGTGGCGCCGCTGACCAGACAAGACCGGGACCGGACCGGACCGGCACCGGCGCCACATCGAAGTGTCGACGACGAGGACTGCTGTAGTAGTCGTGTCGTGTGTGGCCTGTGGACTGCGGTGCGGGTGGGTGCGTGCCAGTTGGGCCGGCGCGGCGCGGCGCGGCGCTCGCCGAAAATAGGAGGCGTGCCCGGCCGGGGGCCGGGGGCCGGGGCAGGTGGGCAAAAGTAATGGCGGGTTGGCGCGTCGCAGCAAGAAACGCCCCGCCCCCATCACCGTCCACCAAACCTTCGTTTCGAATACTGAGCGGCCGAGGGGTACATGCACAGGAGGCACAGGCACAGAAAATTGATGCCACAGCTTGCACAACAGATCCGTTTCCAGGCAAGTATTGCCTGCAGAGTAGCAGTGCGGTGCCCCTGGTTTTGACCGCCCCCGGACGGAGACGGACGGCCTGGGAAGGGAACGTCGACGTCGTCCAGGTCAGAGAAGGTCCGTCCGTCCATCCATCCAACCACCGCGCCCACTCCACTCCACTCCCGGCCGGCGAGGTCGGTCGGTCACGCTCGATCAGATCGACGACGAGACCTCAAGGATCGTCCGGGAAACCGACGCGCCAGTTCGGTTCAAGTTCACACAACTGGGGCGCACGCACATGGGGCCATGGCACACGGCGCTTCGTTTCTTCTTTTTTCCTTTCCTTTCCTTTTCTTTCCGCGGCGAAATTCTTCTCTTCTTTTTCCGCTTTGTGTGAAACACTCAAGCTCGTCGCAGCATAATCGATCCGCTTTACGCTTGCGTTCACATCTACTACTAGCTGTTACAGTGTGTGCTCTGTCTCACTCTACCTGCCGCCGTGGCGCCCCGCGCCGACTGAATCGGGACCGTGTCGGTGTGACGCGGCAGGTCGTCGTCTTCTACTCCAAGTCTCCAGCCTACGGTCATCTCGTCTGACGTGCCGATCCCATGGCGTACGCGGATTGTGCGGCCGCTTGCGCGTCCGGGGCCCGGAGGATATGGGCATCTTCCAAGACGGAAACGGGCGGCGGCACAACCCAACGAGAAACCGACGAACGGCCTGATCGGTAACGACGACCGACGCGGCTACCAGATTGTATCGCCATTTTGCTATCGACCTGCTAGCACAGGACGTCTGATTCAAGGCGCTAGCGTTCGAACGGAGCCCGTATAATGAGCGAGCGAGCATTCTAACAGGCTCGCGAACAAGCGCCCTAGCTGTGGGCCTGCACCGTCTCGGCTGTCGATCGCGCCGCCCTAGATGTCGGCGGCGGCCCCAGCTATTTTCCATATACATTCCATGTACATATCTCGATCTATTTTTGAAACATCTAATTACAGCATTCAAAACATGAAACGTGAAACACTTGAAACAAGCGTTTGAAACCCTTGCTAAAACGTCTGAAAACACTTGAAAATCATTTCAAACATATGTAAACACTTACAACATACGTATTAAACACCTTAAAACATGAAACGTATGCTTGCAACATGAATGTATATGCAACATCTTGATAAAACATTTGCAACATACGTCTGGAACAGATTAAACATTTAGAACATACACTTAAAATATACGTGCATAGCAATTCCAACCGTGCAACATCCTGATAGACTTTTGCAACATCGATATACAAAGCAACATACATATAAAATATCTGAAACACTTGAAACATGCTCTTGCAACATGCGCTTTCAGCAAATCCAGACAAGCGAGCGGGCGTAGCACTGCACAGCGAGATCCGGCGCAAGGCGCCATGAAGGAGGATGGCAGTGGGCAGGCGGTGCCCCCGCCGTGCGGCACCCGCAGTGGAGGCCGTAACGTCGATCGGGCAGGCGTGGCCTCTTGCAGCGAGGCGCCCCCACGCCGGAGATGGTCGCAGCGGGCGGGTGTCGTGCCCGCAGCGAGGGTCCCTGTTGGTGTTTCGAGTAAACACCAACGAGTAAATTTGTATTATTGCGCGTCTGGCCCGGATGGTGTGCTAAGAGGACACGATGTTTATACTGGTTTGGGCGGAATATCCCTCCATCTAGTTCGTTACTTGTTGTTCGTGTTACTAGCATTGAAAAGTTCATAGTAGGGGTTACAAACAGTCGAGAGAGGGACTGGTCCTAAGTCTCTAGTGATGTGTGTTGTGATGAGTTCGAGCTTGAACATGTTCGGATGCTGGCTCCGTGGTCTGAACCGATGTGCATTGGGTCGCTTGTTCGATGCCCCTTAGTGGGATGCCCTGCCTTCTCTTTTATAGACCAAGGGAAAGCACGGGTTACAACAGAAGAAAAGAGAAGAACGAGAAGGAGAGAAAGTCCTTCAGGGTTGCCGGTCCTTTCCTTTTCTTTGTGCGGGCCCCGCTGACATGGCCGGTGGTGACAGGGATAGCCCCACGTCGGCGCCTGTCCGCCTGATGATGCCATGCCCCGGTGTTGTCAGCGGGTCGTGACGTTTCATCCTGCCCCAGTGGGCGACACGACAACCCAGCGTGCTGATCATCGACCATACAGGAAGTAGGCAGCAAGTGACCACGCGCCCAACACTGTAGGCGATGTGAGTCCTCCAGAATTACATGTTGCGGGGACGGGTCGTGTTGAGACGTGACTCCTCCCTGCACGACACTAGAAGTTTGACCTTGGGTTGTACTTTCTGGCCCGTAGTGGTTGGCGGCGACGTGAGCTTCCGTCAGGAGCCATGCCCGAGGGATCGGGCGAGGCGAGCTAACCCTCAGACGTTGGGTGGGGCGGAGTCGGCCTTCAAACATCAGGCGAGATGTAGTCCACCCTTAGACATCGTGCGAGGAGGAGCCAACGCTCAGACGTCGGGCGAGGCGAAGCCAGCCTGCAGACGTTGGGCGAGGCAAAGTCCGCCCTCAGACATCGAGAGAGGCAAAGCCTGCCCTCAGACATCGGGTGAGGCGGAGCCAGCCCTCAAACGTCAAGCGAGGTGGAGTTAGCCCTTAGACATCGGGTGGGGCAGAGTCTGCCCTCAGACGTTGGGCGAGGCGGAGCCATCCCTCAGACATCGAGCAAGGCGGAGTCCACCCTCAGACGTCGGGCGAGACGGAGCCAGCCCTCAGACGTCAAGAGAGGCGGAGTCAACCCTCAGACGTCGGGCGAGGCGGAGTCTGCCCTCAGATGTTGGACGAGGCGAAGCCCGTCCTCGGGGGTCGGACGAGGCAGAGCCCAACCCTCGGGGGTCAGGTGAGATGGAGCCCGCAGCCTCAGTATCCACCGAAGCGGAGCCCACCCTCGGGGTTTGGACGAGGCGGAGCCCAGCAAGAGGTGTAATCATACTCTTGACCGCTCGGATGAATCAACATTGATGGTTATTAGCTCATCCTCTTTGAGTACCCTAGTATTGGTCCCCGACAGTAGCCCCCAAGCCCTCGGGCGATTCGGGAAGAATCACGTGGGAGATTTTTTGACTTGCTAGTGGGTGTGCGCGAGCACACCCGGTGGGTGTAGCCCTCGAGCCTATGGAGGAGTAGAATACTCCTTCGGAGGTTTTTCCGAAAGAGAGGACTCGGAGGGCCCTAACCTTCTTTTGTCGCCCACAGTGTGGATGGTGATTCCTTCTTGCCGAGGTCAAACCCTTCACGGGTATGGCCATGAGATTTGGTGGTTCGTTAGCTGGATAGTTCGATTGGGGTCCCAACATTCTGTTCATGAGGATCCGGCTAGGGTCGGCCTGGCTGAGCCTGTCGATGTTTTATCACCGATAGCCTGCCACGGGGGTACCCGGGATAGTTGTTTGGGCTTCGACGAATAGTGGAACTCGGCGGTCACGTAAAGAGACTCACGATTTATACTGGTTTGGGCCCTTGACTTGGTCGAGTAATAACCTTACGTCCAGTTTGGCGTTAGCCTATTTGCGTCATGTTGCTTTGAGTATTGGGTGTGTTCAGTCGTTTACAAGGGATATCCTCACCAGCCCTTTATAGTCCAGGTGCTAAGAGGAGTTGTTTGTGTTCTACTTAGATACAAGGTTAGGGTCCTAAGGTATGCTTCGGGCGCCTTTCCTTGTATAGTCCGAATTGGAGTTTTGGTCTGGCACGTTGCTTTGCTCCGTGTTCTTCTTGGTGATTGGGCTATGGGCCTTGTTACCATGGTCCACTTCCCTATAGTACAGTCTATGGGGGGCCCGTAGGGTTCCCCATCGACAAGCCCCCGAGCATTTCATGATTGAGCTTCAAGGGCCGAGTTGTTGTAGACTTGATCCAGGTTCTTCTTGAAGTGAAATCTTGAGATGATCTTCTTTGATTCTTCTTCTAACTGATATGCACTTTTACTGAAAAAAGTGCACTCAGTGAGTGCAGCCCCCGAGCCTCAGCTATTTGGCACAAAAAGCTAGAGGGCCTCTCTGTCTTGATGTCCTCTGAGTTCTTTTCCTTTGAATGTAGCCCCCGAGCCTCTTGTTTTTTGGTACAAAAAGCTGGAGGGTCAAAAAATTAAAAATGTACTTTTCTGTGGTGGGTACTTGCAGCCCTCGAGCCTTCTCTGGGTTCTTCTCAGTTGAGAAGAAGCCGATATAAGGTTCTTGATTTGTACTCCTTTGGTATTTGTCGTTTGCTGATCACGGATGGGTTCCGTATACCCATTATTGAGCATCTTCTTTTACTCTTTTTTAGTAATCTTGCTTTTGGGCACTATTCACCTTTGTTGCTTTGCTTTTTTGTTCTTTTCGTCTTTCTTTCTTGTGATCTTTAGCCTTGCTTGCCTTTGGCTTGCTATAAATACCTTCTTCGTTGGTTGTGGTTCCGCCTTGAGTAGGAAATTCTTTCTTCAATTCTTTCCTCATTCGTAGATATGCTGCTGTGTGAGGTTGAGCAGCCCCCGGGCTTTTGTATACTTGATAACTTTCGCGTTGGCAGTTAGAAGAGTTCTTGTGATGTGGCTTCCATGCTTGCTCTATCTGCCTACGGAGGGTTGCAACCTCGAATTCCACTGGGTTCTTTGATGCCACTCTAGAATGATCTCCTTTGCTTTCTTTGTTGAATTTATCAGATCTTGTACTCTGTTGTAATCCTAGTATCTTCTTGATCAGAGGAATAAAAGATTATATTGTCTGAGTTGTTGTCCGACTTGTTTGGAGATGTGTCTGAGCTCTTTTTGTTTCGGTTGCCTCTGTGTAAATGTAACCGACTTGTAGTATATTATTTTCTCAATAACTTTCTTGTGAACGGATTGATAGCCGTTGTGGTGTGAATGGACCATTGCTCTTCTCTGGTGCGTACTGTAATTATTGCTGTAACGGTAACTTTGAAGGGCCTTCCTTTGGTGACCGCATACTTTGGGCCGCGTATTTACCTTGTATAAAGATAATTGCTCTGTTACTGTTGGCTTAACTTGCCTTTGCTATAAAAAATTCCCCAATCTCAGCCGAAACCCTAGCTACGTTGTGCCTTCGATCCCCTGCTATTTCCATCTAAATCTTGTCTTTGTTTTTCTGAGATGGTGGCGAAGAACAAGAGCAAGAATAAGAGCAAGTCTATCGACGAGGAGGCGGCGCTCAAGGAGATCGAGAACACCGAATTTGTTGCGATGCGGAAAATGCAGAGGCAACTCCCCAAGCCGTCAACTTCGGAGGTGGAGTTGGATCTACTTGTTGCTCATGGCCTTCTTTAGGAGAAATGTCTCTCTAATTCTCTGGTCCTGGTGAGCACGATGTCCCTTCTCCCACTTCGAATCAATCTGTTCTTTTTGTTCCTTTCGTGCGGGCGGGGCTCTGTTATCCCCCGTTCGATTTCTTGCTTAAGTTTCTTGGATCCTATGGGATTCAAATCCATCATCTTACCCCTAACGAAGTTCTTTTTCTTTCTACCTTCATGCATTTTTGCGAGGTTTTCGTTGGAATTCCTCTAAATCTTCTTTTTTGTCATTTTTACTGTGTGCGTTTATCAGACGGAAATAATACTCCTTTTCTCGGCTGCTGCCTTATCCAATCCCATCAGGGAGTTTCTTTCCCTTCTCCTACCCTTTCTGATTCTATCAGGAATTGGGTGGAGAAGTGGTTTTATATTTCAAAACATGCTCTTTCCTTTTCTCATGATCTCTCTGTTCTTCCTGTTCCCCTCCCTATCTGGAAGGATAAAATCTCTTCTACTGAGCGTGCTGCTCTAAAGCCTATGCTCGCTCGAGTTGCAGTGCTTAAATAGGCAAGCTTGACTGGCAATTGTATAATTGCTAGTTTCTTGCGTCGCTGGGTGCAACCTCTTAATCAGAGGGTGCATTACAACTTTGAATATACTGGGCCCTCAGATTCTTCCTGACTTGTTCCTGATGTCGAGTTGCCTGAGGAGGTCGTTCTTGAACGCCTGGGGCGTATTCTGTGTGGGTCTCTATGATGCCTACTTGTGTTGAAGAGTACGATGCTGCTCATCCTCCCGAGGTAAGTGGTAATCTCCTCTGAGTTCTTTTGGGTTCTTGCACTTCGTATTCTATTTTTGACTTCTTTCTTCTTCTCTTGTAGGGTTTTGGTCAGGCCTTTAGGCTCGAGGTGGCTGTTGTTGTAGCTGGAGAGGCGGTTGCTGAAGAGCCCACTAATGATGAGGATGAAGATGATGCTGATGCTGCTGCTGGAGCTACCCCTTCTGGGCTAGGTTCTTCATCGACGAGGTTGTTTACTGGTCTTTTTGATGGTCAGAGTTCTTTTGTTGAATATACTCCTGATCCTCAAATTGCTCAATATATCCTGTTATCTAGGAAGCGGTGGACTGAGGCTGCTTCTAAGCAGTCTTTGCCCAAGAGGCGATGTTTAGCTCGTCAATACCCCCAACAGGTAATATTCTCGTAGGTGAGCTTGTGCTGAGCCTTTCCCGAGTTGTTTTCCTAGCTTTATCTTGATTTGACCTGCTTTTGTGTATTCATCCGACTTCTTCTTATCTTCTGATAGATGGTCAGTCTGTCGTTGTTGATGAGGAGGTGACTGATGATGAAGTCCCCCTTAATCTTTGTTCGTAAGTTTTTACTTCTCGAGTGTCCTTGTATTTTGTAAGATTTGCTCTGACTGAGTTCTTTTTTCTGTAGTCATGCACGGGCTCCTTGTGTCCCAAATGTAACAATTGCTTCTGCTTCTGTCCCGGAGGCCATCCCAATCCCCTTCTTTGAGGTGGTTGAGGATGATTTGTTTGTCATGCCACTTCCCGACTTCATTTTCTCGGAGGTGGCTGGTGATTTTAAGAAGGTCATCAAGTAAGTTTTTCCCCTGGTTGTTCTGATTTTGATATCTTATTCTGTTTTTGATAGACCCGAGTTCTTTTTCATTGTAGGCCTTCTGAGGATGCCTCATCTTCTCTAGCCCTTGGGGCTAAAAAAGCTTTACAAGAATTTGCTATTGGTGAGCTCTTGTTCTACCTTGCCTTTCTGTCTCTTGTATAATTTATGTATTCTATATCCTTGTAGACTTATAATTCTGCTTTTTGTAGCTTCTCCTCCTCGTGTTGCTCCTCTTGAGCCATATGTTGAGGAACAGAATGTTGGGGCCCTGGTGTCCTCTCAGGAGGAGCACCGGGTTGTGGATAGTCCCTCGAGCATTTTTGCTGCTGCTCGTCTGCCACTTGGGTCATCTCTGTTGTACTCCCTCGAGGCTGCTACTCGAGTTGATGCAGCAGTGGGTGAGGGTTCTGATAACAACCCTCCCCCTGCTTCTGCTATTGATGCTGACCGACCGTCAGCATCTAGGCCGAGTACTCTTCTGCTAACTCACTCAGGAGAGGAAATGGCTCAGCTTGGCCGAGTTGAACGGTTGGCCAAGTTGGGTTCTTCTTGGGAAACCTTTTTCGGTGCTTATGGCGCCGAGCTCAAGGTATCTGAGTTCTTTTTTGACTTTTGATATTGGTTTCTTCTGCTTCTGTCTCACATATTTTTGCTTTGTAGTCTTTACTTCAAGATCAGGATGTCTTGTTCGGTCCTCATGTGGTGCAATTTACTGCCATTGCTGAGGCTAATTTGAAAAGAAAGGAAGATGAGCTGGCTCAGGCTAAAGTTGTCCTGACTTATGAGAAGGAGCAGCGTGCTTTGACGGAGGCCGCCCTTAATGCCAAGGTGCTTGATGCTGAGAAGGCGCGTGATACCACTCAGGCTAAGAATTCTGACTTGAAGGAGAGGCTGGCTGGTAAGTTAATCTTTTATTAATCGACTGCTTTCCCTTGGTTTTGCTCTTTTTTCTTTTCTGAGTTGTTGATTTGCTTTCTTTCAGCTCTTGCTCGTGAAAAAGAAAACTAGTTGAAAGATAGGGAGGCGATGACTGACACCCTCCGTACTTCACAAAATCAGGCTGAGTCTATAAGTACCCTTGCTGATTTAAAACTGAAAGAAACCCAAGATATTCTTGCTCAGGCAAAATTGATATGATCTGGCGCTGACCGAGATCTTGTTCAGGCCATAAAATCTATTTGAGATCTGTAGGCGAAGTTGAAGGCTACCCATGAGCAATTTTAGGCTCTTTATGTTGCAGTCGCTCCAATCATTGCTTCAGTCTGTCGGCGAGAAGACAGAGATCTGGGCCTTGGAGGCATAATACCGGTGCTTTCTTCCCGATTTTATGATTTTGTAAGGGGTGGCTTTCACCAATGCATCAACAATGTGGTTTCATATGTCTGGGTTGTTGCTCTTGATGCCCCTCTTGAGCGGATTACTAAAGCTTCTGTAACGGCTGAGTTTTCAAGATGGTGGGAGGAGGCCAAAGTAGAGCTTAGTGGTCTATCAGACCAAATCTTGGAACAGATGAATGTGCTTCCTGCTATGCCTCTAGCTCCTTAGACATTTTGTGTAATGAACTTGTGGTTTCTTGTAATATATACTTGTTTCTGTGAATATGATCAGGCTTTGCCCAGCTTTTGAATCTATCTTTGACTGCTATAAGAGGGCTTTGACCTGTCTTTCTTTTACTGCATTTGTGCAATTTCTGAGTAGTCCTTCCACTTTGCGTGACTGGTTTTGTCGCTCTTCGAATAACAATAATCGACTGCATGTTGATATCCAGTTTGTAGAGTTGTTTTTTGCCACCCTTTTGGGCGTGGGATTTGATCATACTGCTTTCTTGAGTAGATAGCCATCCTTGTAGGGTTGTTTCCTACCGCTTTTGGGGCGAGTTGGTCGGCCATTCTTGCTAGATTGTATAATTGTTTTGGCTACTCTTGGGTCGAGGCAGTTGGTCATGCTGTTCTAGGAATATGTAGCCAAGTTGACTTTGATCATGCTGCTTGTTGGGTGAAGTTTGTCGATTGTACCGCTCTTGGGGTAGGCGACCGAGTTGTAAATTTGTAGATGCCGCTTGCTGGGCAAAGTAGTCGATCGTATCGCTCTTGAGGTAGGCGACCGAGTTGTTGGAGTGATTGTGCCGCTCTTGGGGGTGAAGTAGTCAATTGTACCGCTTTTGGGGTAGGTGACCGAGTTATTGGAGTGATTATACCGCTCTTGGGGTGAAGTAGCCGATTGTACCGCTCTTGGGGTAGGCGACCGAGTTTTCTTTGTTGATTGTGCCGCTTGTTGGGTGAAGTTGTCGATCGTACCGCTCTTGGGGTAGGCAACCGAGTTGTATATTTGTAGATGCCTGCTTGTTGGGCGAGGTAGTTGATCATACCGCTCTTGGGGTAGGCGACCGAGTTGTTTTTGTAGATAGCGCTGCTTGTTGGGCGTAGTAAACGATCGTACCAGCTCTTGGGGTAAGCGATCGGACCCATATAGCACAACCGTTTCTAGGTTAGCTATTTGCAGGGTAAGTAAGCAATCGTACCAGCTCTTGGGGTAAGCGATTACGCCCGTATAGCAACAACTATTTCCGGGTTGAGCTGTCTGCAGGGCTGCTCCTTTTTCCCCAACCTGATTACGGGTTGGTTCTGTCCGTTGGACAGGGCTGTCAGTTGTACCATCTCTTTTTATGGTAGAGTGACAAATGCTAGCTTGGGTCTCCTTACCCAAGAAGCTATTTGGCCATTGGCCATCAGTCAAACCATCTCCATATGGTTGAGTGACAAAATTGCCCGTGTAGCGCAACCGTTTCTGGGTTGGCTGTTAACAGGGATGCCCCTTTTATCCCCAACCTAATTACGGGTTGGTTTGTCGGTTCGACAGGGCTTATATCTGAAGTCGTTCTTCTTGAAGAATTTCTGCTTTATTTCTCTTGAAGCTTGAGTACAATATGTTGTACTAATTGTAGAATCTTTTGAGTTGGCTGATATGCCAAGTATTCTTCACTGGTATTTCATCTGGAGTCATCAACTCGTATGTGCCGGGTCCTGTTGCGTTTTTCACGATGAAGGGTCCTTCCCATGGACTGAGTAGTTTGTGTCGTCCATCTTTCTTCTGGATTAGTCGTAGTACTGAGTCCCCTGGCTTTAGTGATCAGGGCAGAGTACTTTTGTCATAATGTCTTCATAGTCCTTGCTGATATCTTGCATTTTGGATTATTGCACTATCTCTTATTTCTTCTATTGAATCAATTTCTAACCGCCTTGTTTCTTTGGCTTCGCCTTCTTCGTATTGTTCTATTCTTGGAGATAGCCAAATCAAGTCGGCTAGTAGTACTGCTTCTGATCCGTAGACCAGAAAGAAAGGTGAGTAGCCAGTGGCTCTGCTGATTTGGGTTCTTAAACCCCATACTACTTTTGGTAGTTTGTCGATCCATTTTCCACCATAATCTTTTAAATCGTCATATAATCTTGGTTTTAAGCCTTGTAATATGAGTCCATTTGTTCTTTCGACTTGTCAATTGGCCTGTGGGTGTGCTACTGATGCAAAGTCGATTTCTATCTCACAATCTTTTGCCCAGTATTGAAATTCTCTTGCTATAAATGGTGAACCAAGATCCGTGATTATTCTGTTGGGCATGCCGAACCTATGCATGATGTCTTGTATGAATTCCACTGCCTTTTCTGCACTGTATTTGACCAAAGGTTTATATTCAATCCACTTTATAAATTTGTCGATTGCCACAAATATGTATTCGAAGCCTCCTTTTGCTTTTTTGAGTGGTCCTACTTGATCCAGCCCCCAGCATGAGAACGACCAAGCTGGTGGTATGCATATCAAATTATGAGCAGGCACATGTGATTGTCTGGCAAACATTTGGCAATTCTTGCTTGTTTTGACGAGTTCTTCAGCATCTTTGAGTGCTGTTGGCCAATAGAACCCGGTTCTGAATGCTTTGCCGACCAGTGTCCTAGAGGCTGCATGATTTCCACAACATCCTGAGTGGATTTCATCCAAGATTTCCTTTCCTTTATCTATTGGAACACATTTAAGTAGTACTCCAGATGATGCTGCTCTTTTGTATAGTTTGTCTCTCACCAGAACGTAGTTTTTGCTTCTTCATATAACTCGGGTTGCTTCTGCTTTGTCTTCGGGTAGTTTCTTCTCTTTGATAAAATCAATGTATGTTTGTCTCCAATCATTTTGTATGACCATGATCTGTCTTGATTGGTCTGGTTCTTCTGCTTGATCTATTTCCATTGGATCTGTTGTCTCCTTCTCCTTTTCTGTGTTCCCGGGTTGTTTGATAGATGGGGCTGTGAGTTCTTCTACAAATATACCAGGTGGTACTTTTGCTCTATCTGATCCCAGTTTGGCTAGCACATCTACTGCAACGTTGGAATCCCTTAGTACACGATGGATTTTGAGCCCTTGGAAAAATTTCTCCAATTTTCTAACTTCTGCACAGTATGCATCCATATTGTCTTTTGTACAATCCCAATCCTTGTTGACTTGATTGATTACTATAGCTAAATCACCGTAGACAAGTAGCCTTTTGATCCCAAGTGAGCTTGCAACTCTTAGACCATGTATTAATGCTTCATATTCTGCTTCATTGTTAGTTGCCTGCCAAAGTATTTGTAGCACATACTTTAACTGTCTTCCTTCTGGTGATATGAATAGCACTCCTGCTCCGGCTCCTCCTAACTTTAGGGAACCGACAAAATACATTTTCCAATGATCAAGTATTGGTTCAGGCCGTTTTTGACTGATTTCTGTCCATTTAGTAATGAAGTCAGATAATGCTTGAGATTTGATTGTTGTTCTTGGTTTGAAGTCTAGGTTGAGAGCACCGAGTTCTACTGCCCATTTTGATATCCGACCTGTTGCATCTTTGTTGCGTAGAATGTCTTGAAGTGGAAAATTGGTTACCACTATAATCTTGTGTTCATAGAAATAATGTCTCAGCTTTCTTGATGATATCAACACTGTATAAAGTAGTTTTTGTACGTGTGGGTACCTCACTTTTGATTCTGTTAGTACTTCGCTTATGTAATAGACTGGTCTCTGCACTTTGTATGCGTGTCTGGGTTCTTCTCTCTCAACCACAATTGTTGTGCTAACAACGTTCTTGGTTGCTGTAATGTATAGCATCATGTCCTCTTTGCCTTTTGGTGGTGTCATTACTGGTAATGATGCCAAGTATTCTTTTAACTTTTGGAATGCTTCTTCTACCTCTTCTGTCCATTCAAAATTTCCTGCCATTTTCAATAACTTGAAAAAAGCTAGCCCTTTTTCTCCTAGTCAGGAGATGAATCTGTTGAGTGCTGCCATGCATCCTATAAGCTTCTGTATGTCTTTAACTTTCTTTGAAGGTTTCATATCCATGATGGCTTTAACCTACTTTGTACTTGCTTCAATTTCTCGGTTGCTGACTAGAAATCTGAGTAGTTGTCCTTATGGGACCCCAAAAACACACTTTGTGGGGTTTAGCTTCCACTGCCACGCTTTTAGATTCTTGAAAGTCTCCTTGAGGTCTTCTATCAATGATCCAGGTTCTTTTGTCTTGATTACTACATCGTCAATGTATGCTTCTGCGTTCCTTCTGACTTGATTCCCCAAACAAGTTTGAATTGCTCTTTGATATGTTGCCACTGCATTTTTTGCCTAAAAGGCATTGATTTGTAGCAATATGCCCCAAAAGGTGTAATGAACGATGTATTGCTTTGGTCTTCTTCTCTAAGGGATATTTGATGATGCACGAGTAGCAATCCAGAAAGGATAATAGGGCTGATCCTGCTGTTGAGTCAATGATTTGATCAATCCTTGGTGGAACATATGGATCTTTTGAGCAATTTTTGTTGAGGTCTATGTAGTCAATGCACATGCGCCATTCTTTTGAATTCTTCTTCTTAACTAGGACCGGGTTGGCAAGCCAATCTGGGTTGATTATTTCTCTGATGAATCTCGCTGTCATGAGCTTGGTGTTCTCTTTTTTGATTGCTGCTTTTCTATCTAGAGCGAATCTTCGTAGCTTCTGCTTAACGGGTTTGGACCCTTTGTTCACATCAGTTATGTGCTCAGCCAACTTTCTTGGGACCCCTGGCATGTCGGCCGGCTTCCAAGCAAAGATATCTTTATTGTCCCGAAGAAAGTTGGTGAGCACGAGTTCCTATTTGGGATCGAGATTTGCACTGATGATTGCCGTCTTCTCCGGGTCACTAGTCAACAAGTCAATAGTCTTGGTAGTGGCTTCTTTTGGTGGTGCAAAGTTGCTTGGCTTCTTAGCTGGTATTTGAATCTCATCCGGGTTCATTTCGTTGGCTAGTATTGCAATCCCATTTCCTTCCTTTATGTCTTATAATCTTTCGGATATTTGTACTGCTTGTACGTCGTAATCATGTGCTTTCTTTAGATCTCCTTTCAATGATAATATACCCTTTGTTGTTGGCATCTTGAGTAGTAGGTATGGATAGTGTGGCACTACCATGTATTTTGTTAAAGCTGGTCTCCCAAGTATTGCGTGGTAGCATGATTTAAAGTCTGCAACTTCGAATTTGATGAATTCTGTCCGGTATTTGTTTGGTGTGCCAAAGGTGACTGGTAGGGTTATCTGTCCGAGTGGCATAGCTCCTCTGCCGGGTACTATTCCATAGAATGGTGTGCTTGTTGGTGTCATTAGTCCTTCACAATCCAGATTTATCCTTCTGAGAGTATCTCTGAAAATTATGTTGAGCCCGGCTCCTCCGTCGATGAGTACTTTAGTTACTGCCACTCCTGTGATAGTTGGACCTAGTACCAGCGCGTAGCATCCTACATTTGCTGCACTGGTGTCGGGTACCTTAGAACGGGGTACCCCGAGCGAACATCAAAGGGGTCGCTTAAGTCCCATCAAAAAACAAAGCTAGAAGGTAAGCTGTGGGCCCCTCACCCGCCACGACTGGGCCCACCAAGCCCTCCGCCTCGCCTCGAGCCTCACGCAGGAGGTCTCGGTGTCTTGATGCAATCTCCGCCTCGCGCGAGGCTCTCCATGGGAGGACTCAGTAGGGAACACGATCTCCGCCTCGCGCGAGGCTCCCCACGGAAGGCCTCGGCAGGGGGTGCATTCTCCGTCTCGTGCGAGGCCTCATTCTCCGTGTCGCTCGAGGCCGGTACATCCACGGCCCGTCGCCCCCTCGTCTCGGCCGACCCTCCCGACAGCGCATCGTGTCTCATTAATACCTCAACCACTCCCGCAATCTCAGCCGGACGAGGGCTCGACGCCACAGAATGGCCGACGGGACCTGAGGTCGCATCAGCGCCATACCGACTGGGACAGGGCACGGCGGGGATTACCGGCCACTGTGTTCTGACGCTGTGCCCACGATCAGCGCCCACACTACACTGTGTCCCATGATCCCCGCCTCGAAAACAACATTGCACGGACAACTTGGCCTGGGTCATTAGTCGCCCACTCGGGGCCTCGGCACTGTGCACCAAGGTCTTGGCTATCTAGGGGTTCGTGCCCACCGAGACCCCCACTGCGGTGCAGCCTTGGCACCGACCAAGCCTCGACCTCGCGCACAGTCCATCCACAGCGATTTGCACGTCCACCGCCGCACCCACTCCAAGGCAATCCTAGGGCTCTTAGGATCGAATGGGACTAGCACGCCGCCCCAGTGCTCTAAGGACGGACCACTCTGACAACCGCGCCGCCATAGGAATGGGCCATAGGGCTCGGACATGCCGGCCCTGTTGGCACGACGCCGCATAGTTAACAACATGTACTGTCCTTATCCTCCCTTCAACTATAAAAGGATAGGACTTGGGCCACTTAGGGAGGACGAAAAAAAAGGAGAACACCTTGTAACACACACACACACGCACACCTCCCAGCCGCCTGAGAGCAACATCTCAAGCGACCCACACGACACCTTGCCGAGACCTAGGACTAGCTCCCTCTCTCCCTAGCTTGTAACCCCCTACTACAAGCACTTCGGTGCAAGGAATACAAGATCAATCTCTCAGACTGGACGTAGGGCATCGATTGCCTAAACTAGTATAAACCTTGTGTCTCTTCGCATCACCATCTAGGATTAGGGGCATGCAGTTCAAATTCACTGGTTGGTTGAGGACCCCCTGGTCCGAAACACCGACAGTTGACATGCCAGGTAGGGGCCTCTGCGTGTCAGTTTCGTTATCCCAGCAAGTCCCGGATGACAGACCCCGTACGACCATTGCGCCTTGGCACGATGGTTTGGTTTGGGAGCCTAGAGTTCATGTCTCTAGGGCATGAGGACGACATGGTACTCCTCACTCCTCGAGCCCTACCAACCGATGACGAAGTCACGCACCGGCAGCCCAGGCACAGGCGGCGCCCGGGCGGCCGCTCTCACCGCGCTCGCTAGGCACGACGCGAGCAAGACCACCCCGACGCTACGCGAATCCACGGTGGCACGCCGCTCCCCGTCAATATCCTATGACCAGCTATTGGCATAGGGTCCCTGGCTATGGACCTGTCTAGCCTGAGCTTGGACAAAGGAAAATCACCAGTGACACGCGGTGATACCCAGTCGTCAAGCTCCGCTCCACCACTCCCTAAGGAGCCGATCCCGGTGGAGCAAAATCTGGCGATGGCACCATCCCCATACCCCTTTGGGTTGAGAAATGCTGCCGCCTCTTACGCCTACGCTTACACTGTCGCTCACGAGGATCCCTCAGAACGCCGCCAGCGCTTCACTCTCGACCTGAGCACCCACGCCGACTCCTCGGAGGAGGACGAGGCATGGCCCGGAATGGATTTCTCCGGACTCCACGACCCTGGGGCTATGCGCCAATTCTTGGCCGCAAGCGATTACTGCCTCGGCTACCCCAACTCCAATGATGAGGGTACCTATGACCCCACTCGCGAATGTTTTCACATCGGGCTCGGGATGCCGAGGGCGGGCGAAGAGGACGAGGGGGCAGGTAGCCATTCCCCACTTCGCCCAGGTACAGGTGCCGCCACACCTCCACGCATTGTCCAACCGGCCGCATGAAACGAGATCCCTGCCCTTGCACGACCTCAATGCCTAGACCTAGAACAACTCCGTGAGCTCCAGGCCAAGGTCGAACAAGACCAACTTCTTCTGCAGCAGCTTCGAGACACTCTCGAACAGGAACAGCGAGGTCGCGGTGAAGGCGGGGGAGCCCGATGGAGGGCCTGCGATGTGCATCACCGCATCCATGACGATGAAGGGAGTGAGCAACCCCCAGTCTTCAATCGCGCTAGCCAGAACATCACGGCTATGGCAATGCTGGTTCACGCAATGCCCGAGCCTTCTACCATGGAGGGGCGGTGGGTTCGCGGTGAGCTCTGAGATCTCCTAGAGACCACCGTGATTCAGCAGGCCAAGAGTTCCGCCTCCCAACAGCACGGGGGCGTCTCGAACCTGCTCACGGCACTGCCTCGACAGGATAGGGAAGCCCCAGCTTGTCCCAAGCCCGCTCGAGCGCCGATAGCCCATAGGGTCCTCGTGCTTCTGGACTGCCTCGGCAATCGACGCGAGGTGCATGGAGACCATGAGATGGTCAGTAGGCGACGACGCCATGACAACGAGGGCCCGCTCGGAGCTACCACCCACACCGAGGCGGTCGCTACGACAGCGAGGAGGACCGTAGTCCTTCTCCTAAACCGCCAAGCCCTCGGGTCTTTAGCTGGGCCATCCATGCTACCCTTTTCCCAGCCCAGTTTCGGCAACCAGCCAATCTCATGAAATATAGCGGCGAGACCAACCCCGAACTCTGGCTTGCTGATTACCGCCTGGCCTGCTAGCTAGGTGGCGTGGATGATGACCTGCTCATCATCCGCAACCTCCCCTTGCTCTTGTCAGACTTAGCGCAAGCCTGGCTCGAGCACCTTCCTCCCTCACAAATCCATGACTGGCGTGACTTGGTTAGGATCTTTGTCGGGAACTTCCAAGGCACATACGTGCGCCCTGGGAATTCCTGGGACCTTAAAAGCTATCGCCAGAAGCCGACGAGTCTCTCCAAGACTTCATCCGGCGCTTCTCCAAACAGTGCACCGAGTTGCCCAGCGTCGGCGACTCAGAGATCGTCCAGGCTTTCCTCTCCGGCACCACCTGCCGAGACCTTGTTCGAGAGTTAGGTTAGAACGTACCACGCTCTGCTGCCACGCTCCTCGACATTGCCACCAACTTCACCTCGGGCGAGGAGGCTATCGGAGCCATCTTCCCCGACAGCGACTCCAAGGGAAAGTGGAGGGACGAGGCCCCCGAGGCCTCGGCCTCCCACCTCCCTAAGAGAAAGAAAAAGGGGCGCCTAGGGAAGCAGGAGGTCCTAGAGGCCGATCTGGTTGGGGCCGTAGAACACAAGAATCTCCAAGGCCCTAGAGGCCCTAGGCCTTTCGACGACATGCTCAAGAAACCATGCCCTTATCACCAAGGCCCGGTCAAGCATGCCCTCGAGGATTGCTCCATGCTACGACGTTACTACGCCAGGCTCGGGCTCCCTGATGACGACGCTAAGCAGAAGGGCACCGGCAATCGGGACGAAGACAAGGACGACGGGTTCCCCGAGGTACGCAACGCCTTCATGATCTTCGGTGGGCCCTCAGCGTGCCTTACGGTGTGGCAACATAAGAGGGAATGCCGAGAAGTCTTCTCGATCAAGGTGGCCACCCCCCAGTACCTCGACTGGTCTCAAGAGGTGATCACCTTCGATCAAGATGACCACCCTGACCATGTTCCAAATCCCGGGCAGTACCCACTGGTTGTCGACCCGATCATCAGCAACACCTGACTCTCCAAGGTGTTGATGGACGGAGGCAGCGGCCTCAACATCCTCTACGTCAATACCCTGAAGCTCTTGGAGATTGACCGGTCGAGGCTCCAAGGCGATGTCGCCCCCTTCCACGGCATTGTGCCAGGGAAGCGCACACGACCCATCGGGCGCATCGACCTTCCCTTCTATTTCGGCACTCCCTCCAACTACCGCAAGGAAGTCCTTACCTTCGAGGTAGTCAGGTTCGGGGGAGCCTACCATGCCATCCTAGGGTGGCCGTGCTACGCCAAGTTCATAGCAGTCCCCAACTATACCTACCTCAAGCTCAAGGTGCCAGGCCCTAGCGGTATCATCATGATTGAGTCCACGTATGAACATGCATACGACTGCGACGTTGAGTGCATCGAGTACGCCGAAGCTCTTGCGGAGGCCGAGACCCTCATCGCCCACCTCGACCAACTCAATGGCGAGGCGCCTGACTCCAAGCGTCACGCGGGGGCATTCGAGCCCGTGGAAGCCATCAAACTCGTTCTGGTCGACCCCGCCTGCCCCGACGACCGAGCGCTGAGGATCAGCGCCACTCTCGACATCAAATAGGAAGCCATGCTCATCGACTTTCTCCGTGCAAATGCCGACATATTTGCATGGAGTCCCTTGGACATGCCGAGCATACTGAGGGAGGTTGCCGAGCACGCCCTGGACATCTAGGCCGGATCTAGGCCGGCGAGGCAACGCCTGCGCCGCTTCGACGAGGAAAAGCGTAGGGCCATCAGTGAGGAGATACAGAAACTCTTGGCGGCCAGATTCATCAAAGAAGTGTCCCACCTAGAGTGGTTGGCTAACCCCGTGTTAGTCAAGAAGAAAAATGGGAAATGGAGGATGTGTGTGGACTACACCGGTTTGAACAAAGCCTGTCCAAAAGTCCCCTTTCCATTACCCCAAATCGATCAAATCGTTGATTCCACGGCAGGGTGCGAGACCTTGTCTTTCCTTGATGCGCATTCTGGTTACCATCAAATCAAGATGAAAGAGTCAGACCAGCTTGCGACTTCTTTCATCACACCATTCGGCATGTACTGCTATGTGACTATGCCTTTTGGCCTCAGAAACGCAGGTGCCACGTACCAACGGTGCATGACCTAGGTCTTTGGCGACAACATTGGGCGAACCATCGAGGCCTACGTAGACGACATCGTGGTCAAGACTAGAAAGGCCAAGGATCTCGTCGATGACTTGAGGATAACCTTCAAATGCCTTAGAGAGAAGGGCATCAAGCTCAATCTCGAGAAGTGTGTGTTCAGGGTCCCCCGAGGCATGCTCTTGGGATTCATAGTCTCGGAACGCGGCATTGAAGCCAACCCAGAGAAGGTCTCGGCCATAACCAACATGGGACCAATCGGAGACCTCAAGGGAGTACAGAGGGTCATGGGATGCCTTGCGGCCCTGAGCCGCTTCATCTCGCGCCTCAGCGAAAAAGTTTTGCCTCTATACCGACTCTTGAGAAAATGCGAGTGTTTTTCCTGGACCCCCGAGGCCGAAGAAGCCCTCGACAGACTCAAGAGGCTGCTCACAAATCCTCCTATCCTGGTACCCCCGGCCAGGGACGAGGCCCTCTTACTCTATGTCACTGCAATGACCCAAGTGGTCAGCGTTGCTATAGTGGTAGAGAGGTAGGAAGAGGGGCATACTCTGCCCACCCAACGACCTATTTATTTCATCAGCGAGGCGCTTTCCGAGACCAAAGCATGCTACCCCCACATCCAGAAGCTGGTCTACACCGTGGTCCTAGCCTGGCACAAACTGTGTCACTACTTCGAGTCTCACCCAGTGACTGTGGTATCATCTTTTCCCCTGGGGGAGATAGTTCATAACCAGGAGGCCTCGGGCAGGATAGCCAAGTGGGCCGTCGAGCTTATGGGGGAAACCTTGACTTTTGCACCTCGAAAAGCGATCAAGTCTCAGGTCTTGGCCAATTTCATGGCTGAGTAGACAGACACCCAACTGCCATAGGCTCAAACTCAGACAGAGTGCTGGACCCTGTACTTCGATGGATCCCTGATGAAAACCGGGGTAGGCACGGGTCTGCTGTTCATCTCGCCCCTCGGAGTACACATGCGCTACATGGTGCGGCTCCACTTCGCCACCTCCAACAACGTGGCAGAGTACGAGGCCCTCATCAACGGCTTACAAGTCACCATCGAACTTGGGGCACGACGCCTTGACGTCCGAGGTGACTTGCGGCTCATCATAGATCAAGTAATGAAGGAGTCAAATTGCCTTGACCCCAAAATGGAGGCTTACTGCAAGTTGGTACGACACCTAGAAGACAAGTTCAACGGTCTCGAACTAAATCACGTCATGCGGAAGTACAATGAGGCCACCGACGAGCTGGCAAAGATGGCCTCGGCATGGGCTCTGGTCCCCCCGAACGTCTTCACCAGAGACCTCCATAAACCTTCCATTGGCTACACCTCGACAACAGAGGAGGGCCCACCTATGGAACCCACGGCAAAGCTCGACGCCCCCTCTGCTGCCGAGACCCCCTTGACCGAGCCTGAGGTCATGGAAGTCAACACCGAGCCTCCACAGACTGATTAGGACACGGATTGGCGAGTCCCGTTCCTCGATTGGCTTGATCAGGGGGAGCTTCCTGGCGACAAAACCGAAGCGTGATGGCTTGCGCGCCGAGCCAAGACCTACGCCCTCTACAATGACGAATTGTACAGGCGAAGTCCCTTAGGTGTCCTCCAATGATGTATCACTACCAAGGCGGGCCAAGCCCTGCTTTGGGACTAGCACGCAGGCGCCTGCAGGCACCATACGACGCCTCGGACACTCATAGGGAACGCTTTCCGCCAAGGGTTCTACTGGCCGACGGCGGTTGCCGATGCTACCAAGCTAGTACGCTCCTGTGAAGGATGCCAGTACTATGCTCGACAGACACATCTCCCGGCCCTAGCTCTGCAAACGATCCCCATCACATGGCCGTTCGCCGTGTGGGGGCTCGACATGGTTGGGCCTCTACAAAAGGCCCCCAGGGGCTACACCCATCTACTGGTATCAATCGACAAGTTCTTCAAATGGATCGAGGCTTGTCCGATCAATCGAATCAAATCCAAGCAGGCGGTGCTGTTCTTCACTGACATTATCCACAGGTTTGGGGTCCCCAACACCATCATCACCGACAACGAGATGCAGTTCACTGGTAAAAAGTTCCTAACGTTTTGTGATGACCACCACATCCGTGTGGCCTGGTTGGCCGTAGGACACCCAAGGACCAACGGCCAAGTAGAGCATGCCAACGGCATGATCCTATATGGCCTCAAGCCAAGGATTCACAACCGGTTGAAAAAGTTTGGCAAGAAATGGCTCACTGAACTCCCGTCGGTCATCTGGAGCCTGAGGAACACTCCAAGCCAAGCCACGGGGTTCACGCCTTTCTTCCTGGTCTATGGGGCCGAGGCCATCCTCCCCACCGACTTGGAATATAGTTCCCCGAGGCTACAAGCCTATAACGAACAAAGTAACCGCACCACCCAAGAGGACGCCCTCGATCAACTGGAGGAAGCCCGAGACGTCCGGCTACTACACTCGGCCAAATACCAGCAGAGCCTACGGCGCTATCAGGCCCAACGCGTCTGAGGCCGAGACTTGAAGGTAGGCGACCTGGTGTTGAGGCTAGCATAGAGCAACAAGGGCCACCACAAGCTGACCCCGCCATGGGAAGGACTGTGCATCATCGCCTAAGTACTGAAGCCCGGGACCTACAAGCTGGCCAACGAGAAGGGCAAAGTCTTCACCAACGCTTGGAAAATAGAACAGCTACGTCGCTTTTATCCCTAAATTTCCAAGCATTGCATATGTCGTTTCTCGAAATACAATTAAAAAGCGTTCTTTAGTTGGTCTAATTTTTCGAGAAACCCCCCGAGCCCATTGTAGGTCTCGGCGATTCGGTAACACGGCAAGGGAGACTCGGCTCTGCCTTGGCAGAACCAAGCCTCCCTCAGGGGCTAGATGGGGGACTCCCCCTAGGTCCCATGCACCATTCTTTAGTTGTTTTTCGCAAAAATTCCTACGCCAAGACTCTAGCAGGCTCTGACAAATCAGTTGTAAAAACTCCTCAGACCAAGGTCTGTTTCCTAAGCAAGAGGCCGGTAGAGCCGCGAGACGGCCTACACCTCTAGGCTATGGCACTCCCTCACTACCTCTCGCCCAAGGGATGGGTTAGGCCCCAAAGGGGTGTTTTGCAAATGAAATCTGATCAGGAGCAACAGAGGGCAGAGGCTCAGAAACATAAGAAAAACAACTAAGAAACACAAATACTTCAGAAATAAAGGCCTCGATGGCCGCAAGCGTTATGATACAAAAATAACTCCTACTCTATTTTTACATAAGCCCCTAGGGCTCAGATCAAGGCTTAGGGCCTTCAACACCGGCGGGTGGTAGGGGAGAAACCACCTCCTCTTCAAAGAGCATCGCCAGTGCCGTGCCAGGGCCGTCCGCCGCCTCCATCAGCTTTGTGACCACCGCATCAGCCTCCTCCTCCTCATCAGGCAGGACATACCCATCACTAATGGTCGGGAGGTCGATGCCGACATAGTGAGAAGAGATGATGGCCAGCGCACGCTTGACACCCGTGTGCAGCGCTCCTCGGAGTCGCTCGTGCATCTGGTTGCTTAGCGCAATCAAACGGCTCCCTAGGGAGCTGCCTGACTGAACCCCTTCAACCTCTAGGGCCTCATAGGCGGAAAGGGCAGCACGCTTTAGCGCCTCGTGCTCCCCGATCTTGGTCTCGAGCACCGTCTGCACCACGCTGGAAGCCTCGGTGGCCCGAGTAACCTCCGCCTCTGACTCTGCACCACAGAAAATGGAATGAGGTCGAGCGAGGGGAAAACAACCTAAGCTAGGGGCGGAAGCCCACAGAACTCACCCTTGGCCTTCTGCTCCCAGCGTCGGGTCTCGACCTGATAGGCCTCGGCTTTCTCCTTCTAGGGTAGGGCCTCGGCCCGGGAAGCCTCGGCCTCCTCCTTCAAGCGCTGGGCCTCAACCCAAGAAGCCTCAGCCGCCCTAGAAGCTTCACTCCCCAGCTCTGCGTCACACAAGGGAGTTAGGGAGTGAACATAAGGAAAAGAAAACAAAATGAGGGGACTAAAACTCACCCTCAACCGTCCCCCTCCAAACCATAGCCTCGGTTCGTGAGGCCTCAGCTACAGCAAGGGCCTCATCCAAGGTACCTTTCGACAGCTGGTGTGACCCCCTGTTCTACCCCTAGCTGCCCCACGAGAGCCACGGCCGAGGCTGTAGCTTCAATGCCTCGGCCCCTGAAGGCATCCCAATCGTTGACTGCGCGGGTGAGCTCCTCCTCCAACTCCTTCACCCACGCCGCTAGAGGGGCAAGCTGCGTCTAGGCTGCGGCCACCTTGACCTTCGCGTCGGCACAATGAAGGCGGAGGTCCTCTACCTCCGTGCTCCACGCCAATAGGAGCTCATTGGCGCCGGCAAGAAGGCCCTTCTGCTGCTGAAGCTGGTCCCAGACACCCCTCTCCCGCCGGAGAAAGATCGACTTCCTAAGGGACTAGGTCTTGAGCTCCTGGGGAAGCAGAACAGGGGTCATTAATTGCAACAAAACTAGAAAAGGACAACGTCGCGTGAGAAAGGAAAACGCGAACCTGGGCGACTCCGGGCAGTTCGTCGACCACCATGGACAGGGTTGTCTGTAGTGACCGCTCCGCTAGCTGGCGGTATTGCTCGAAGGTGCCCCAGCGCCCGCCCTCGGCTGTGTCCTCAAGGGCAAACAGAGGCTCCCCCTCAGGGTCGTCCTGACTCCACCCAAGTACCCGTGGGTGATCCCACCCATGAGGCTCGGGTCATGCCCGCACGAGGGCCGAGTTTCCCTCATCCAAGACCAGCGTCGGCTGTTCCACGACACCGGCATCCTCGGCGTCGACCACCTCCCGCGCCCGGGAAGTATCGTCGGAGGAGATCGGATAGACCTCTGCCTCCCGGGCGCTCTCTCGCAACAACGGCGACCCCTGAACCAAGGGCGCCTCCGAGGCCTCTGCTGCCTTCATCTCCGCCTCCTGGGCAGATGGCCTCGCTGCCATTACGGCGGCATTGGTGGCCTCGGGGGCTCTAGCCTCCGCCATCATAGCCTCTTAGGACGCAGAAACACCGACTGCGGCCACTGCAGTCTCGGTGGTCTTGGGCGCCCTGTCCTCCGTCGCCTCAGCCTCAAAGACCCCGAGGACCTCGGCAACCAAGAGCACACTGGCCCCATCTGACTCGTGAGCCTCGCCCCCGCAGGGCGGAGGCGCTCCCTCCCTCGTCTGTGTAGGGGCCGCCTCGGCAGGCCCTCCTTGGGTGGCCGTCTCCTTTGGGTCAATCCTCGCCGACGCCGCGCCGCGTTGGATAGCGGCTTGTGCCTCCGCCACCCAATGGGCGGAGGAGCCGGGGCTTGCCTTAAGTGCCTTAAGGGGCGCCAAGGGGAGCTCATCCGAAGGCCGCTTCCGACTAAGGAAAAATAACCTACAAGGTCAGCACGAGACCAAAAAAGCGAAGGGAAGGCACTATGACCCTGACAAAAATACACTTACCTTGAACGGGGCAGCAGCCGCTTCGCCATAGCAAACCTCGTTCGCAACGGTGGAGGCGGCGGCAGAGGCATCACCTCCATATCCATCGGTGCCGGTTGGTCCTCAATGGACCCCAGCGCCCCTTCGGTCCTCTACAGGGGCGGTGGCGTCACCTCCACCACCACCTGCTCCACCACGGCCACCGAGCCTACCAGGCTAATGGTGCGTTTGCCTAACGCCCGCGCCTTGGGCGTGTCGGCCTCGGCCCCGGAGCAGGCAACTGCTGGCCTCGGGTCCGCTTCTCCTCCCCCTCCCGAGGGTGCCGGGCTGCTTGCCGACGCCACGGGCACCACCTCCATGACATCAGGAAGGTGGTCCAGGGGACCTCACCCCACCCTGCCCCCGTCATCCCCGTCCGAGGCCTCCGTCGACAGCGATGTCAATGGGAATTCCTCCAATGGGAGACCATCCTTCTATTGTTGGCAGCGACGCTTATCTAGCTCCTCACGCACAAGGATTTGCTTAGTGCGCTTCACCGCCTTGGCGTCTTTCTGCTTTTTCTGCGCATCGGCATGCGCGCGGTTGATCGCCCGCTGCCTCGCGTCCTCGGGGATGAGCGGTGGAGAGGAACGCACATCCCTCATCCCCTACAGGAATGATGGATGCGCATAAGGAAATAAGGGGTAAGGGGAGATTGAGGAGGCTCGGAGGCTACAGCGGCACATGACTTACCAGTGAGAGGAACCCCCGTGATGGCCGCATCGCGATAGGGGTCAAGTTGCCGCCCCTTAGCTTCACCTCTACCATCTCCCCCACCCGACGAAGAATTTCCTCGTCAGAAAGGGCGGAGGAGGACATCCGGGTGCCCTCAATGGGCTCACCCGGCTTCATCTCGAATAGCCGCCAGCGTCGAGCCATCAGCGGTAGCACCCTATAGTGGTTGAAGGCAGCCACGACCACAGCCACGGTGAGACCGTGGCCCCACAGCCTCGCCAGCCCCACCAGAAGTGGCTGCAACTTGGGCTGGTCATCCTTCGGGACGTCGTACTTCCATCTCTCCGGGCAACTCCCCACAATCCTCCTAGTGTAGGGGGGAAGTCCTCCATCATCGTTGCGGAGGTAGAACCAACTCGTGTACCATCGGTGATTGGAGGACACGAGTTGGGCCGGGATATAGAGGTGCAGGCGGTCCTGACACACTTGGAGAGTGCAGCCACCGGCCCTCGTCGCCTTCCTCTTACCTGACGTGCCCGTCGGCTTGGTAGTATGCCCCGCCCAGAATAGGTGGAGCCACAACTCCCAATGGGGAGCAATCCCCAAATACCCCTCGCAGACGGCAACAAAGATAGCTGCCTGAGCGATGGAGTTGGGATTGAAGTTATGGAGCTCCACGCCGTAGCCATGGAGACGAAGCTCACGATGTAGCCATGGCGAGGCCTTGGCTCTGGCTCGCCGTATGGAGCAATCCACTCTGGCCTGGTGGGGTCTGTCACTGAGTGAAGGAGTCCACCATCGACAAGCAACTGAAGCATCTCTTCGGTGACGTCCGACGGATCCTAGGGGTCTGCCTTGACAACGACGATGTCGCCGGCCATGGGTGCGATGGAGGAATCAGGTGCGGCGGTGAGTTTTTTCTCTCTCTCCCACGCTCTTGCTTTTTTCTCGCTCTCTCCCTAGGCTCGCTCTTCTCTCCTCTTCTTCCCGGCACCCGATGCTCTAGCGACGGCTCGACGGAGGCAGTGCTAATGCAGGCAAGGTAAGACGAGGAGGGGCGAGACCCTTTGGGTATTTATGTAGGGAGGAGGCAAAATGAACGGGCGACGAAATCGGGGAGGTTTTCCCCCCGATCCGGCACAGTTAACCACGAGCCAATTTCACCGGCCCACGCGCCTACGTCTCCCGCATTAAATGCGAGGACTGTTATGTCCGATCCACCACGTCACGCTCGGCCACTACGGCAGCAGGCGTCGTTTCGCCTCCCCATGAAACTGCCTCAAAAGGCGTGCCACCCATTACCGAGCCAATAGGGAAGATATTCCCCACGGCCTATTCCTTTCATATGAAGGAACCAGGCTCTGAGCCTATTATGATCCAGGGGTTCGAAGGCTGAGCCCCAAAGGGTTTCCACAGCCGCCCTAGGATAACAGAGTTAGGGATGACCGCGGGTGAGCCTATACGGGGCTGAGGCCTAAGCAAGCAAAACGCTTGGGACGCCCAAAGTCGTGTCCGAGACCGACAGGAAAGTCTCCGAATGGGATCCCACCGTAGGGAGGCACCGAGCCACCGAGACCCAGCGAACGGCGTCAGCACCCACTAGAGAAATCCTCTGGTACTCTTGGAGTGTGTCTCTGGACCGCTAGCCATCCCCTAGCGAATGAGGTTCGGGCCTCCACTCAGACTACCCGATAACAGCTCACCGGAAGTGCCACCGCTCGTGCCCATCGAGGGTAGCGAGGCACATTCCACCCCTCCTTCCGAGCAAAAAGGAAGCGTGAGGGTCGCACAAAAAGTCAGGGGAACCCCCGACGGCCTTCTCGCTCTATGCAGAGGCTAAGGGGCTCTTCCTACAACCTTGCCGAGACCCAGCGACCCTGGCTCACACTCAAAGGGGCTCGGCAGAACAAACCCTCCTTTCGAGCGAAAAGGAAGCGTGAGGGTCGTACAAAAAGACAGGGGAGCTCCTAACGGCCCTCTCACCCTGTGCAGAGGCTAGGGGGCTCTTCCTATAAATACGCCGAGACCCCATAACCTGGGCTCGCGCCCAAAAGGGGCCTTAGCAAACAAACCCTCAAGCGCGAGGGGCGTATAAAAAGCTAGGGGAACTCCCGACGGCCCTCTCGCTCCACGCAGAGGCTAGGGGCTCTTCCTGCAACCTCGCCGAGACCAAATGGGCTCAGCAAACAAACCCTATGTCCGAACGAAAAGGATATGTGAGGGTCAGATGAAAAAGTCAGGGGACCCCCGACCGCCCTCTTGCTCTAGGCGGAGGCTCGGGGGCTCCTCTTATACCCAAGACAAAAGAAAAATGGTCCAAGCCCATGCTAGAGGTTTCATTAAAAAACACGATAAAGGGCACCGAGCCCGTTACAGTCCAGGGGTTCGAAGGCTAGGCCTCCAAGAGGTTTCGACAGCCGCCTTAGGGCAACAAAGTCAGGGACGACTTTGGGGCGAGCTTACAAATGACCGAGGCCCGAGCGAGCAATCGCTCGGGGCGTCCTAAGTCATGTCCGAGACCGGCAGGGAAGTCTCCGAATGAGATCCCACCGTAGGGAGGCACCGAGCCACTGAGGCCCAGCGAACGGCCTCGGCACCCACTAGAGAAACCCTCTGGTACTCTTGAAGTGCATCTCTGGACCACTAGCCATCCCCTAACGAATGGGGTACGGGCCTCCACTCGGACTCACCCGTTAACAGCTCACCGGAAGTGCCCACGCTCATACCCATCGAGGGTAGCCTGGCACATTCCACCCCTCCTTCCAAGCGAAAAGGAAGCGTGAGGGTTGTACCCAAAGTCAGAGGACCCCTAACGGACCTCTCGCTTCATGCGGAGGCTAGAGGGCTTTTTCCTGCAGCCTCGCCGAGACCCCTGCAACCCAAACTTATGCTTATGGGCTCGGCAAATGCGATAAGAACTACTCGCTCAAACGCAAAAATAAAAAAAGCCCCTAGAGGAGTAACTCCACTCCTCTAGGGCCTCGGGGGCAACACCCGGCGGGTGCGCTCGCACGCATCCACCGGAACCTCAAGAACCAAAACCCAATTCCTATGGGAGCGGGTATGAACTAAGCCTTGGCAAACCCTCAGGGAGAGTGCACGCACTCCCCTAGAGGCTCAGGGGCTACTGTCGGGTACCTTAGAATGGGGTACCCCGAGCGAACATCAAAGGGGTCGCTTAAGTCCCATAAAAAAATAAAGCTAGAAGGTAAGCCATGGGCCCCTCACCCATCACGATCGGGCCCACCAAGCCCTCCGCCTCGCCTCGAGCCTCGCGCAGGAGGTCTCGGCGTCTTGACGCAATCTCTGCCTCACGTGAGGCTCTCCACGGGAGGCCTCGGTAGGGAACACGATCTCTGCCTCGTGCAAGGCTCCCCATGGAAGTCCTCGGCAGGGGGTGCATTCTCCGTCTCGCATGAGGCCTCATTCTCCGTGTCGCTCAAGGCCGGTACATCCATGGCCCATCGCCCCCCCGCCTTGGCCGACCCTCCCAACAGCGCGTCGTGTCTCATTAATACCTCAACCACTCCCGCAATCTCAGCCGGACGAGGGCTCGACGCCATAGAATGGCCAACGGGACCTGAGGTCGCATCAACGCCATACCAGCTGGGACAGGGCACAGCAGGGATTACCGGCCACTGTGTTCTGACGTTGTGCCCACGATCAGCGCCCACACTACACTGTGTCCCGTGATCCCTGCCTCAAAAACAACATTGCACGGACAACTTGGCCCGGGTCATCAGCCGCCCACTCGGGGCCTCGGCACTGTGCACCAAGGTCTCAGCTATCTAGGGGTTCATGCCCACCGAGACCCCCCACTGCAGTGCAGCCTCGGCACCGACCAAGCCTCGGCCTCGCACACAGTCCGTCCATAGCGGTTTGCACGTCCACCACCGCATCCACTCCGAGGCAGTCCTAGGGCTCTCAGGATCGGATGGGACTAGCACGCCGCCCCAGTGCTCCAAGGACAGACCACTCCGACAACCACGCCGCCACAGGAACGGGCCATAGGGCTCGGACATGCCGCCCCTGTTGGTACGACGCCGTATAGTTAACAACATGTACTATCCTTATCCTCCCTTCAACTATAAAAGGAGAGGACTTAGGCCACTTAGGGAGGACGAAAAAAGGAGAACACCTTGTAACACACACACACACACGCACACCTCCCAGCCACCTGAGAGCAACGTCTCAAGCGACCCACACGACACCTTGCCGAGACCTGGGACTAGCTCCCTCTCTCCCTAGCTTGTAACCCCCTACTACAAGCACTTCGGTGCAAGGAATACAAGATCAATCTCTCAGACTGGACGTAGGGCATCGATTGCCTGAACTAGTATAAACCTTGTGTCTCTTTGCATCACCATCTGGGATTAGGGGCACGCAGTTCAAATTCATAGGTTGGTTGAGGACCCCCCGGTCCGAAACACCGACAACTGGTCCATTGGTCTTCTCTTGTGAAGTGGATGGGGTACTCTGACCAATCTAGATATCTTGGGGTGGCTGGTTTAGCTGCCATGATGGCTCTGTGAGCTAGTTTTTCTTGCCTTTTGCTTCGTGTGTTAGGAACACCTGAAAATATAACTGCTAATTGGCATTTGGGTTCTTGATAATCTCCTTCAGCTTTCTTTTCCTCCTTCTTGGATTCTTCTTGCTTTTGCTCCGAGTTGTTTTGATTCCTGTTTTCTCTCTTCATGAATTACCGCTGAAAAGTGTTGCATTCATCTAACTTGTGTCTGGTTCCTGGGTGTATGTGACATGGCATGTTCTCTATGTTTTCTGGTGCTCTTCCTCGGTAGTTGTTGCTCCGATAGTTGCTATTACTGTTGTACCCGCTGTTGTTACTGTTGTTGTTATTGTTGTAGTTGCCATTGTAATTGCCACTGTTGCTATTGTCATTGTATCTTCTCTTGTTATCTGTGGTTGCCACCATGTTGTCCTGCCTCGACCTTTTATCTTGCTGTCTGTAATCAGGTCTTCTATTTTCTGGGTTGTCCCTATCAAACCGATGCCAGGTTCTTTCTTCTGATGAAATCAGCTTTTCAACAACCCTCTTGAAATCTTCATTTGTTCTTGGGTTCTCATTGAAATAGTCTTTGTATTGCCAGTTTGCTAAGATTCCTTCCACAAAGGCTTCTATCACTTCTCTGTCGATAATATCATGGACTTGAGCCCTGAATTCTCCAAATCTTCTATAGTATTCCCTTAGACTTTCTCCTCTCCTTTGCCTTACTCCTTTCAACTCAGCTGCGGTCATTGGATGGGTAATAATGCCTGCAAAGTTGTTGCAGAAAGCTTCTTGCAAGTCTTTCCAATATCTGATTGATCTTGGCCTCAATTTGTCAAATCATTGTAGTGGCATTGCTTCGAGGGCCATTGGAAAAAATAGAGCCTTGATGTCATCATCTCCTTCGGCTAACTCAATAGATTGGGAATAAACTCTTAGCCATTGTCTTGGTTCTACTTTACCATCGTACTTGGAATGATTTGCTGGTTTAAATTTGTGTGGTAGCTTCAATGTTTGTAGTCTTCCTGCGAAACAAGGGAATTTGTCGTATGGTTCCGTTCTTCCATAGTCTGGCGATCTTGCCCTTCTGTAATAAGACATGTCTTCTTTTAACTCGGATTCTCCGTAGTCATCTTCTTTATCAAATCTTCTTGATATTTCTTGGCAGCGTTGGCTCAATTCTGGTTTGCCTCTTTCTTATTGCTTTGAGTAATGTTCCTGTCTTCCATTGGCATCAGCACTTTCTGTTGGTCCTAGCCTTTGAAAAATTGATTTTTCGGGTGGTTGCTCTCCTTGTGGCTCTTATGGAACTTCCTCGTTGGGTTGTTTTTCTGGTCCCCCGACTTCTTTCTTCTGGTCTTCCTCTAACTTTCCATTATTCATGAGGGTGTGCAATTCTTTTGTTAATTCTTCAATTCTTTCCCTTTTTGAACTTTTTGCGGCTTCTCTTTCCGCCTTCTTTCTGTTGTATTCCGTTAGTTCCGCCTTGTACTTATTCCAGATTTGCTTCCTTTGTTTAGCCCTGTTCCTTCTTCCAGCCTTCAGTTTATTCTTCTTTAGTCTTACTAGCCTTTGCTCATCATTTTCGTTGCTGTCGCTTTTCTCGTCCGGCGAGATGTTGCCTTCTGATTCATCTAAAGATTTTATATCTGGTATCTGTGGTGGTTCCAAAGGTTGTTCTAACTACTCCACCATGTATACAGTGTACTTCTTCCGAGCTCTTCTTGTATGGTACTTCATCCTTCGTTTGGTTGAGCTGTCGGTAGTTTCTGAGCTGGATCCGAGTTCTTTTCCCTCTTGATAAGGTAGTTCTTCAATGTACGTGCTAGTCTGGGCTTTGCTTGAGGTGAAAGAACCCGACCAATGCACCACACAGTCTTGTGGGGTAACTGTCATGATCATCCCTTCTTGTGCTCCCTCTAGGAGTATTTTTCTTGCTGAGTTCATCTTGTCTTGGGTAAAGTGTTGATAGATTGATGCCGTGTTGTATAGTCTGTACATTCCCGAGTTCTTTTTGGAGTCGTACGGGTTGTATTCCTTCACGATTGTTGTTGCGTCTCTGAGTCCAATTAGGCTTAGCTCTTTCGCTGTGAAGATTGTCTTGGAGTCGGGTTGTATCTCTTTCTCAGAGTCGGTTTCGTATCCGCTTTCTTCTTCATTCCGAGTTGGATCCGAAGTTGAAAGTTTTGTCATCTTCTCGGCAAGTTCATATTCAACTTTGTCATCAAGTTTTTTTTCTTCTCAGAGACGGGTACGTAGCTTGCCATCGCCGTTAGCCTCACAGATCCAGGATCCAAAGACGAAGGTTGTTCCCGCCGGAAAAGCCATCTTGAGGTCGAGGTCCGCCGAGCTCTCGAGAAAAAATTCGTCGAAAGCCTTTACCTGGCGCGCCAGCTGTAGATGTTTTACCACCGATAGCCTGCCACGGGGGTACCCGGGATAGTTGTTCAGGCTTCGAAGAATAGTGGAACTCAGCGATCACGCAAAGAGACTCACAATTTATACTGGTTTGGGCCCTCGACTTGGTCGAGTAATAACCTTACGTCCAGTTTAGCGTTAGCCTGTTTGCATCGTGTTGCTTTGAGTATTGGGTGTGTTCAGTCGTTTACAAGGGATATCCTCACTAGCCCTTTATAGTCCAGGTGCAGAGAGGAGTTGTTTGTGTTCTACTCAAATACAAGGTCAGAGTCCTAAGTTATGCTTCGGGCGCCTTTCCTTGTACAGTCCGAATTGGAGTTTTGGTCTTGCACGTTGCTTTGCTCCGTATTCGTCTTGGTGATTGGGCTGTGGGCCTTGTTACCAAGGTCCACTTCCCTATAGTACGGTCTATGGGGGCCCGTAGGGTTCCCCATCGATAGAGCCTCGATCGTGGGCCGAGATGCCCGTGGTGCCTAGGTACTGGCCGCTTGTGGACCCATCCCTTTCCATCCCTTATCTTAAGGGTGTCTAGAGCGGCCATCGAACCCATTGACGGGCCAACCGTCGAACTCCTAGGCCCAGCCGGGCCATAGAGGTGTTTTTTATCCATATTCCTCTTTTGTGATGAGTCGTGGCCCACCCGGAGAGGTGAAAATGACCGACGAGTTTTCTGAGGGAAAGGATAGGGATTATATGCGCATATCCTGTGGCATGATGTCGTGGCAGATCGTGGTAGGCGCGGAGATCTAGGCGGACGAAGACGGACGGCCTAGGAAGGGAACGTCGACGTCGTCGAGGTCAGAGAAGGTTCGTCCGTCCATCCATCCAGCCACTGCGCCCACTCCACTCCACTCTCGGCCCACGAGGTCGGTCGGTCACGCTCGATCAGATCGACGACAAGACCTCACGAATCGTCCAGGAAACCGACGCGCCAGTTTGGTTCAAGTTCACACAACTGGGGCGCACACACATGGGCCATGGCACACGACACTTTGTTTCTTCTTTTTTCCTTTCGTTTCCTTTTCTTTCCGCGGCGAAATTTTTCTCTTTTTTTTTTGCTTTGTGTGAAACACTCAAGCTCGCCGCATAATCGAGCCTACGGAGGAGCAGAATACTGCTTTGGAGGTTTTTCTAAAACAGAGGACTCGGAGGGCCTTGGCCTTCTTTTGTCGCCCACGGCGTGTATGGTGATTCCTTCTTGACGAGGTCGGACCCTTCACGGGTATGACCATGAGATTTGCTGGTTCGTTAGCTGGATAGTTTGATTGGGGTCCCGGCATCCTGTTCGTGGGGATCTCGCTAGGGTCAGCCTAGCTGAGACGTGATCGTGGGCCGAGATGCCCATGGTGCCTGGGTATAGGCCGCTTGTGGGCCCATCCCTTATCTTAAGGGTGGCCGCTTGACGTGCCGATGCCATGGCGTACGCGGATTGTGCGGCCGCTTGCGCGTCCGGGCCCCGGAGGATATGGGCATCTTCCAAGACGGAAACGGGCGGCGGCACAACCCAACGAGAAACCGACAAGCGGCTTGATCGGTAATGACGACCGACGCGGCTACCAGATTGTACCGCCATTTTGCTATCGACCTGCTAGCACATGACGTCTAATCCAAGGTGCTAGCGTTCGAACGGAGCCCGCATAGTGAGTGAGCGAGCGTCCTACAGGCTTGCGAACAAGCGCCCAAGCTGTGGGTCCGCAACGTCTCGTCTGTCGATCGCGCCGCCCTGGACGTCGTCGACGGCACTAGCTGTTTTCCATACACATCCTATGTGCAACACCCAATCTATTTTTGAAACATCCAATTAGAACATACAACATACGTATGAAAACATCTGAAAAGACATGAAACATATGCTTGCAACATGCAATGTATATGCAACATCTTGATAAAACATTTGCAACATACGTCTGGAACATATGAAATATTTGAAACATACATTTGAAATATAAGTGTATAGCAATTGCAAAAGTGCAACGTCCTTATCTACTTTTGCAACATCGATATACAAAGCAACATACATATGAAACAATTAAAACATGCTCTTGCAACATGCGCTTTCAGCAAATCCAGGCAAGCGAGCGGGCGTAGCAATGCACAGCGAGATCCGGCGCTAGGCGCCGTGAAGGAGGATGGCAGTGGGCAGGCGGCGCCCTCGGCGTGCGGCACCCGTAGTGGAGGCCATAACGTCGATCGGGCAGGTGTGGCCTCTCGCGGCGAGGCGCCCCCACGCCGGAGAAGGTCGCAGCGGGCGGGTGTCGTGCCCGCAGCGAGGGCCCCGCCAGGCCCGGCCCTGAGTTTTTTTTGACCTAGAACAAAGCTAAAATTTTGGACCTTTTTATATGAATATGATAATAGTACTGGTACTACCCATTGATAGCATATACACACACATTTACAAAATGTTGCTAGTAAGCAGTTAACTGAATGCAAAAGCAATGTTCATATGAAATCATTTGTATACATATTAAATTACCTCAAAAATTTCTTCTAACATTCCTTGATGCGAAGTCATCGATGATGGTTTCAATATCAATCTCATCCAACAATCGCTTCTCAATGCATAATGTTGCCAATCCATTTAACCTCTCTTGCGATATTGTAGATCTCAAATAGTTCTTCAACAATTTTAATTTTGAGAAGCTTCTTTCAGCTGATGCCACAGTCACTGGCATAGTAAACAAGATGCGATAAGCAATGGAAGTATTAGGATAACAATCACCTTCTGTAACAAACTCAAAAATCTCCATAGCTGTCATGTCTCTTTCTGGCAAAGCGGATTGCAGAACCCTTAGCTCAGAAATTAGATCATTCAAATCAATGTCAGATGAGCCATTATGAGAGAAAGCTACTGCCAATGTTGTGCAACACAAATTTAGTTCAGGACCATCCAAGGACTTCAAGATTGTTGAACTCATTAAAAACCCAAATATCTCATTAAATGACTCGAGTCGGTCAAATCTACTTTTCAATGATATTTTTGCCATATCAACCAATACCAGAAAATAACTAACTTTAAAATCCTTCTCAGCTTGCAAGATGACTTCCTCACTATTATTTTCATCAAAATGTTTCTTTCTAAGAGCACGACGCTTTATAGGAAATGATGGCACAACACCCATTTCAGATGCAATTTCTTTAGCAATGACCATACTAGAAGCAAACCCATTATTCCTGTAGGTCTCAAAGTAATCCATTATGCCTTCTATCTGTCGCATGGCAGAATCAATGCACATAGATGATGATTGCAATTTTTTGCTCACTTTATTGACAACAAATAAAATGTCATGCCAAATAACCATGCCAAAAATAAATTCAAAGCTGCCAAGAACATCAAATAAATTCTTTGCATCACTCCTATCCTTGGATTCAACATCAGGATCTTCACTTAATGCAAGTAAAGCTGCCCTTAGCCGAGGAGCTTGATATCTAATTGCTGTAACACTTTTAATCCGACTCTCCCAACGTGTGTTGCATAATGATTTCACAGTTAGACCATCAACATGATCAAGCAAAAATTTCCATCTTTTGGTAGAACCAGCAAATAATACATATATTCGTTGCACAATTCCAAAAAAAGTGTCAGCTTTAGTGCAAGACTTGGCCATATCACAAAGAGTAAGATTAAGACTATGACAAGCACATGGCACATATTTGGCTCTTGGATTAATTTCAAGCAGCCGACTTTGAACGCCCTTATGTTTTCCTTTCATATTAGAACCATTATCATAACCTTGTCCCCTAATGTCATCAATATCAAGACCAAGTGACTTAATGGCATCAACCAAAACATTGAAGAGCCCATGACCTGATGTGTCATCTACCTTCAAGAAACCAAGAAAATATTCCTCTATTTTAATTTTACCATCAACCATGTCAACACATCGAACCAATAAACTCATTTGTTCTTGGTGACTAATATCTGGGGTACAATCAAGAATAACAGAGAAATATTTGGCTCTTCTAACAATCTTGATGATAGAATTTGTAATATCAGAGGCCATAAGAGAAATCAACTCATTCTGAATTTTGTGGCTGAGATAATGATAATGAATGTCTTTGTTTTGAATACGTCTAAGATGGTCTTGCATTACCGAATCAAATTCTGCAACCATCTCACAACAAGCTAAAAAATTCCCATTTTGATCATTGTAAAGCTGCTCATTAGATCCTCTAAAAGCCAAATTACGTCTGCCAAGAAATTTCACAATGGCAACTATTCTTAATAATACTAGCCTTAAGCGCTCTTTCTCCTTTGAGATTTGTTGTTGCAACTCTTTGTCAATTGTTTGTTGTTTCCGCAGCCTAATTCTCAATTGATTCCATGAGGTCATATTGGAAATGTGCTCAACACTAATTTCATGCTCCCTTAACCTCTCATTGACATGCCTCCAATCTCTAAACCCATCATTCCCCAATGAACTCTTGCATTTGTTAGAATTAAAAAGCTTACAACAAAAGCAAAATGCTCTGTCCAAGTGTTTGGAATAAACTAACCATTTTCTATCATGTACCTCTCCATTGCTCATTTTTCTAGAGTAATATGCATAGGAAAAATGTCTATCATTGGCATCCCAAGGGAATTCAAGATTCTCTTCTCTTATAGGCCCCTTCTCAACTAATGTATCCTTTGCTTTGTTATCAAGTTTATCCCAATTTCTTGGATCATAAATATCGATAGAAACTGGATCCTCATCAATAATAGTAGGTTCTGTTTCATTTGAATTAAATACGTGCTCATGATCACTCACATTATGTTCATCCACGTCGATGTTAACATTGCCTTCCATATGGTCCTGATCTTCTGGATTAGCATTAGCTGGTTCCTCCGCAGCAACTATCGCCAATGCATCTGGATCTCTTGAAGTGCTTGTATTACTCTTAAGAAATTTATGAAGAGCCCCTCTCTGTGATTCTACCAAATCATCTATTCGCTTTTTCTTCTTTCTTTTGTCGTTGCCAGAAGGATACTTTCTTGATGACATGGTACTGTTAAAATTTAGAGAAACAATTAGTAACAATAATTTTAAATAATATCATTATGCTAGACAAGTAAATTCACAAAGATTAAATAAGTATACACTACCTTAGGGAGTCAAGTGCCTTGCAGATTAAATCACAATTTGCAAATCCTAAATGATGTTCGGCAGTCGTGGTCCCTGAATCACTTATTAATCAATCACAAAATGACAAAAACACTTATTAGATTCAACATAAATACACAATTACATAAAAGTTGGGTAGCGTCGGCTATGTACATGATTAGGGATCCTAGGAAGAGATTCGTACCTGGTTGCTGACTTGCTGCCGCCTCCCTGCTCGAAGCGTAGAATACGTCATTGCCGACTCGTCGTCCTCGCCCTATGCGGACGTGCCCGGCCGGCGATCGACTCGATGCCTTGCGGCGGTGGCGTGAGGATGTCCCTGACGGCCTGACCCTGAGCCGAGCACATCTATGTAGAGGAAGTCCAACAGTCGAAGCCGAGAAATCAGAGACGAGTCGCGTCGTCGTGCGGAGCGTGATCGCGGAGACGAGTTCGTGACAGATGCGTGTGTTACTGGGCTGCTGCGTGCCTGGCTGCCTCCGTATGTTACTGGGCTCTGAGATGCTGAATAATACTAATGTATACTCTACATACCTGGGGAGGGGCCCATCGGCTCCCTAGGCCTGGGACGACTGCCCCTCTCGCCCCTCCCCAGGGCCGGGCCTGGGCCCCGCGCTTGAGAAGGCTACGGCGAGCGGCAATCGTGCTGGAGAAGTGAGCGGCGGGGAACGCCGCGATGACCGTGCGAGTTGGGAAATATCGTTGTCTTTTTTTTAAAAGCATGATGGAAAGTAGAGAGAAACATGCCTATTGAGCTGGTAGCGTGCAGGGCCAACGCGGTATCCGAACGGTCGGACGCCAGCACCACAACATTTCCGTTTTGCAGTCGGCAACCGCAGTGAAGCCAATCTAGAGGTTCTTTATCATCACTGAGGATGATTGCGAGTAGATGGGCCACTGCCCACGGGCCGCGGAGAACGTACGCCCCCCTCCAGTTCCAGGGCCAACTTGTTTGTTCCATTGGATTGGAGCCTCCTCGATGGGCTGTAAAAGAAGGAATTGGACCACGTGTGTCGCCCAGAGAAGCCCATTTAAAAATTTACGCGACTGCCCGCCACGCCCAGACGGCCCAGTCAAAGAACGGATCGAATGAAAATAGGAGCCCTAACGAATTCCACGAGTCGAGCGGAGGGTAAACAGGAAGAAATCAGTTCAAATGCCTAGTGTATCGCCATTTTGTTTCATTCATTCATTCATTCGACGCACAGAAGCAGCGCCCGCTGCTCCCGCCGCCGCTGCCGTGGATCAGCTTCAACAACGACTACTTCCAAAGCCTCTGCGACGGGGAGCAGCACGCCCTCGGGCGGTGGCTCCCTGGCGGCTACGAGCTCCGCTGCTACAGCACCTTCGGCCGCTGGATTCTGCTAGAGGTGAACGACCCCGCGCCCTCCTGCGTCCTAGGGAACCCCTTGTCCGGGAAGTCGATGAAGCTACCGCCTCTGCCATTTGAGTCGACCCGTACGCTCAGTACAGGAACTGATCCGCATTCGGCAAAGTTATCTCGGTGGGCGGCGGGCTCATCGTCGCCGCTCTGTTCAAACCCAGCGTGCGAGAGAACCGACCATCGGGATCTGCCTCCAGCGGCTCGTGGGCGCTACACACCCGCTGCGAACACCCGCCGCGAACGCGGCACGAGTACGTCGCCTTCTTCCGCGGCAAGCTCTACGCGGTAGACAACCGAGGAACCTCTACGCGTTCGACCTCGCCACCGGCGGCGGCGGGAGAAGGCTAGTAGTAAAGGTCGCCCGCGAGAGGTTCGTGATCCAGCAGACGCCGTGGAAGGAGGAGCTGGAGCCCGCCCTCGCGGGGACGCGGAGGAGCAAGAGGCGCACGACGCGGCGACAACGACAAGCTGCTGATGGTCCGCTGGAGCATCGTCAAGGAAGACGGTGTCTACACCATCTTCTTCAGCCCGGTGAACCAGGAACCAGTGATGGGGTTCAGCGTGTTCCAACCGGAATACTCGAACGACGACGATGACAGCGGCGGCGGCGCGTGGGCATGGTCGCGTTGGAGGACCAGTCTCTCTTCGTAAGCCGGAGCTGCTCGGTCGCCCTCCGCGCGTCGGGTTACAGGTACGCCGGCGCCGTGGACGCCGACGGCGACGAAGGGTTCCCCAGCAATGCCAGGTACGACACGTAGGGTTAGGGCGGAAGTGGAACCTTCGCGTCTGCGGCGTGTACGACCTGCGGGACCGGACGGCCGGCCGGATCCGCGGCTCTCGAACGGGGGGAGACGAGGTGGGCGGAGGACAGAGACGGCGGCGATGGCCAACGGACGGAGTTCGTGCCGTCTGAGTTTTGTATGTATTCGCTAGCTGCGTTTAGGTTGAGGGCCACGTGGTTCTTGCCACATGCGTGCAGCTAGCACCAGCTAGCACTAGGCTAGGAGCGAGAGATGACTAGTTCGAAATTTTTCATCAGTCAACAAATCACAAATGTAATGCGCGCTGCTGCGTTGGGATGTATCCGTGGAACCTTCTGATTCGTTGGTTGACGGTTGAATTATCTTTAATTTGTGCAGACCTGTTCTTTATTTAGAGCATCCCCATTAGTAAATCAATGAGTTGTCGCTAAATAAAATTAGAGTTTTGCTATTTATCTGTCATCAGTTTTTTTTAAAGTTGTATCTGTCAAATTTCTATACGTCGGATCATGCTTTGGGATTTAACGGGCCCGATGTGAACATGGGGTTATTACACGGGTCGGATATGTCCACATCCTAATCCTCCATTCATCTCAAATGCGTATGTTGCGTTGAATTTGCGGTCATACAAGAAGGGATTGAGTTCAGAACGATGATATACGTGATAGATTAGGGTTAGCACCAATTGAAGAAAAGGTTGTCCAACACCGGTTGAGATGGTTTAGACATGTCCAATAGAGACCTCCAGAGACACCGGTGCGTAGTGGAATCCTAAGCCAGGATAGTAACGTGAGAGAGGCAGAGGAAGACTGAAGTTGACTTGGTAGATACAATAAAAGGAGACTTGAAATGATGGAATATACCTAAAGACTTAGCCTTAGATAGGAGTGCTTGGAAAATAGCTATTCACGTGCCTGAATCTTGATTGCTTCTGCTGGGTTTACTCTAGCCTACCCCAACTTATTTGGGACTTAAAGCCTTATTGTTGTTGTTGTTGTAGTATGTGTTTTGGTCATTTGATCATGCGTTATTTTGGTCCATTTCTTCGCTTCAATTGTGGAATTGGTGCTCGTTACTTGGGCTGTGTTCGGCTGGCTGGCTGGCTGGTTGCCGGCTGGCCAGCCACCTCACAAAAACACTATTCATGTCCTGCCAGAACAGTATTTTTCTCTCACAACAATCAGCCGGAACAGTATTTTTCAGTTCTGCCGAACATGGCCTTGTTTTGTCCCCTTCCTTCTTTCTTTGCAGGTTTTTGAGCAGGTTCACCATGTTGCGTTGTCCAAGAAGTGGATCAGTTTGTGGAGTGGCAATGATGCCATGTTTGGCGGGGGAAACCTGTGTATTCTTCTTCTTCAGGGATTTCTTGGAAATAAAACACGAACATCTTGCTAGTCTGCTTGAGTATGGGCTTATTCTTCAATTCCTTTAAAAAGACTTTGACAAGTTTTTTTCCGCACAATGATATGGTTTCTTGTATTTCCAGTCTCTAGCTTCTGTCTGTCAGATTTTATAGCAAAATTACTTGACTTATGTTCTTTGCAAATGTCATGCCGTTCGTGGTGACAATGGATTGCTATGATATCATGCATGAGTAGCAGATCCAGGTTCAAGTGTGAATATGTAGTCAGCTGGTGGTTATCTTGTTACAAGTGTAATACTCGTCTATCATGAATTTGAGAAACATGAGATTGGAAAATAGAAACAAGTGAGTAAGTGACGGTTGTTCTTCACCAGAAAACGTTCAACGAAGTGTTGGGAATGTGCCTGCGGATGGAGCTGTTGGGTGTGTCAGTGTGCCGGCAGAGCTCCAGTATTTGTTTGTCCCTTGAAGCGTGTGTTCCTTGTTGATTGATTCAACAACATTCTGAGTTGAGGGCTTGAGGCCGGTCTTCTATTAATGGATGTTGGGTTTGAGAAACCCGTTATGGGATCCTAATATGCATATATTGAATTTGACAGATTTTTGTTTGTAGTATCTGTCAGTTTTTTTCCTGTTGAGCTGTCAGCTTTTGATTGGTTAAAATATGACAGATTTGTTGTTGTCAAATCTGTCATCAGTTGTATAGACTCACCCATAAAATTAACTATATTGTTTGGTTTCTCCAACAATTTTCAAAATCTCATCCCTATAATATAGAAGACAATTTTGCATAAATTGAGATAGGGAATTGGGAGCAGTTTTTTTATTCAATCGTGCTAAAAAAAGTCAAGATTGAAAGTGTTTTTTTACCTCTCTGAGATGCTCTTACTTCCACACCTCCTAGAATCTGAGATGACTGAAATCGCCACGCCATAGGTTCTTGTCCGGTGAGATTTTCCATTCCATGGCTGCCAGAGGATTACTAGTAAAAAAAAGTATGACTGAAATCCCATGTTTTGTGAAGCAGGTGAGAGTTTCCATTCAATGGGCTGCAAGAGGATTACTAGTAAAAAAAATTAAACCAAGCGATTCCTTTTCTCTTGAACGGCTGACTGCTTTTCTCCATTCCAAATGGTGTATGATGTCATTAAAATAAAGGAATTTGATTCCTTTGAAATTCCTGCAAAAATAATCGGATCCAAACAAGCTCTAAACTCGAATCTATATATTTCTTTGAAACAAAAATCATATGCTGATCGTCCGCCGTTGTACCCTTTGCCATTAGGTGGTGGCTATGCATCAAGGTAATTTTCTATTTATTAATAATACCAAATTACTATATAATAAACGGTACGTATATTGTCTCCTAATCTGTGTTAATTTACAGAAGCTGTGCATGTCAACCCCAGCGTTAATTATCTTTGATCTATTGCTACTGTCATCATTTATGCATGGTGCTGACCTGAATCCACTAGATGACCTGAAGGCTCTTGGAAAGATCAAGATAGGATCACAACTGAAGTATGTACACATTTCCCACTTATACACTTGTTTCCCAGAGGAGGAGAAGGGTCTTGTGCTTGCGACGCAAAACATGATTATTTAATATTTATACTAACAGCCAAGATATACTACCCAGTCTAAGCTAGGGACCTAGGGTGTATCATCAGTCTTCAGCAGAGTTGATGAACTTCAACAAGAAACTGTGCAAGTAAAAGTTAATTTTTTTGACTGGAACGGGGGGGGGGGGGGGGGGGGGGGGGACGAAGGGTCCCCACCTGAAACATATTACCACAGATGCCCGGGGGTGAACCCGGTTGGTGGAATAGTCCCGGAAGGGCCACAGTAATGGCATGGCGCCGGGGTTACATTAATTTTTTTGACTGGAACGGGGGGGGGGGGGGGGGGGGGGGGGAGACGAAGGGTCCCCACCTGAAATGTATTACCACAGATGCCCGGGGGTGAACCCGGTTGGTGGAATAGGCCCGGAAGGGCCACAGTAATGGCATGGCGCCGGGGTTACATCGGGAGATAGAGGGGGGAGAATTTGATTACATCAATTGAATTGAACTCCAGAAGTTGTAGATGGGGGTGGCTTTCCTTGGCACTCTGCATTGCCATAACTGGACAGAAGCTCTACGAGCCGCAATCAGGCGATCGGCGCTGGGGGGCAGGTGCCTGAAGACAACCTCGTGGCGGTGTTTCCATAGCTCCCAACAGAAGAGGAGGATGAGGCTTGGGGCTGCTCCGGGATGAGTATCATGTGGCGGCCTGGAGGTCCAAAGCTCACTGACTTGGTGATTCGCTCACAGCCCCACCCAATTCTCTCCCAGAAGCTTTGGGCAAAGGGGCACTCAGTTATGATATGGTCAGCATCTTCACTTCCATTGTTGCATAGCTCGCAGGTATCATCATCGAGTATGTTCTTCTTCCTCAAGTTGGTTTTGCATTGGATCCTGTTTTGCACGAGCAGCCAGGCGAAGAATTTCACCCTCGGAGGGGCGAAGTTGTTCCAAATGAACGCAAAGAAGGTGCCTTCTGGTCCCCTCTGATGGAAGCCTTGTAGATAAGCCCCGTGGCAAGCTTATGGTCGCTGTTCTCCATGCCACATAGCCTGAGGTCGGGGGAGTCACCGAGGTTCACCGACTGGAGAATGCAAGTCATTTCCTGCAGTTCCTCCGTTGCTCTGGCGGTGAGCCGCGGTTGGAGAAGTCGGGGGAGGCCGGTGGTCATCACCTCACGTACCGTTTCCTTTCTGCCGGCGAAGTGGCTGAACAAGGCAGGGAAGGTAGCTGCCAGCGGGACGTCACCCACCCAGTGGTCATGCCAGAATGATGTAGAGCCACCATCGCCAACGTCGACCATGGAGATGCTGCGGTAGGCCGGCAGGAGGTCCCGCAGCGCCTCCCAGTGTGGCCCGGCGACGTCCCCGGACAGGTTGGAGAGTCGGACGCGCTGGCGAGTCCATGCTGGCCCACAGCATCATCGGCTCAGGTGAGTGAACCACTCATCAGTCTTATCGAGCATTCGCTAGTGTTGCCGAGCACCCACTAGCCATGCCGACCACGAACAAACGTTGTCCGTCCCCACACACTATGGCTGGAGCTAAAAGAAGAAGGGAGAACAGAGCATGCACACACAGACACCAGCGTTGGCCGAAGCCCTGTCTGTTCGATGATAAATCTGAGCTCTCTTTACTGAGTTGCCGTATTAGTCTATTTATACAACTCTATCTATCTAGTCATAGTACAGCGCACATGCTATAACAGTAACTAGATAACATACAGGGCTGACTCTGCGCCGGTCACTGCACGTGCCGACGGAGTTCTGCAGCGAGACCGGCCGGAACGCCGACGGAGTTGTTGCGCCTGGACATTTGGGAATCAGAACAATGTGCACAAGGTTGATTCTTTGGGTGTCCGCCTGACCCGAGTGGAAGGCATCGAGGAAGGCCATGATGTCTCCCCGGACGTGCGCCAAGCTGCCTTGTAGAAGCTAGGGCCGACCTCATCCGGCCCGGGTGCACTGTTGGAGTTCATAGACTTCACTACTGTCCATGCTTCAGCCTCAGTAAACGCGGAGGTGAGTGCTTCTGCATTCGCCACCGCTCGCCCTTCATATATGTCCTGAAGACTGAAAGCCCAGGAGGTGGAGTCCTGGTGGCCAAGAATGTTCATGTAGTAGGTGGTGAGCGTGGCGACTTTGTCGTCGTGCACATACAGTTCTGTTCCATCGACCTCCAGGAGCTGAATGCGATTGTGCCGCAGCCTCCCTGATGCACGGGCATGGAAATAATGGGTGTTTGCATCCCCCTCTTTCAGTGCCCTGCATTTCCCCCGCTGCTTCCACCAGGCAGCGCGGTCCTTGATCCACCTGAGCGACTTTCTCCCTGCACAGGAGGCGGAGCCTGTATTCTCCTACAGAAAGTGATCGAGTCTCGTACAGATCCATGAGTAGAATAGTGAAGGAGTAGTTATGGAAGGTAATGGGTGCCTGTAAGGTCCTTCATTTGGTTTTGGTAATTGAGTGACAACTTAGGTGGACTAATTGTATTTAATGTGAGATACACAGGTGATTAGTCCATAAGTATTTATGTATGAGCAATACTTGCCATGGATGTTAAATGGCTCGGAGATGTTGCAAAGCTCGGACATGTGATGAAGGAGCTCATTGCACATGAGACATGACATTGAGTGATGTGATTAAGGTGGAGAAGATCAAGACATGACTTGGCTCGATGGACCAGTTGCAAGTGTGAAGGGCAAGTTGAGTGATGACTTAGCACCGATGGACCAAAGCAACGGTGAAGAGCAAGTGAAGTCAAGATCGATGAACTAATATAATCACGTGATAATATGAAGTGGATCATATCATTGTTGATCATATTGGTGCATGTATTGCATCGATATTGAAGGAGATGGAATAGAATACACAAGGCAAATATATAACCTAGGGCATTTTATTTCACCAGTCATAGGTGTGTAGAGAAGTTGATGACCGGGTTTAGGATAAATAATCATACTATTAAGAGGAGCAAACTTGTTTGCATATTGGTCATCTAGTACCACTTGAGCGATCTAACTTTGCATACGTGTTAGGATCGAGTGGTGATGAGAAAAAAGTGCTAATCCTTTAGAAAAATATTTGTGAAAAGTTAACACACGTGCACAAGGTGGTGATCACTTGGTGGTGTTAGCACATTTTCAAAGGAGATATGTTTGGAGTTGGTGTGGATCAACTCGAAAAAGAAGGAGGAAAAAAGGGCTCACTGGGCTGCCTTTGGGGGGCACCGAACAGGTGTCCGGTGGCACCACCACCCCTAGGGCGGTGCCCACCTGAGCTGTGGCTGAGAGCAGGAAGTTTGGGGCTGGCATCGCCACCCCTGATCCGGTGGCACCGTTACCCCAAGGGCAGTGCCCACTTGGATTCAGCCGAGGAGGGTTGCGTGAGCACGATCACCGGAGTGACCAGTGTTCACCATCACGGAGAGGGCAATGCACCGCCTGGTCACCGTCGCTGGTGGGGCGGTGCCACTACCCCTTTATTCCTGAGAGTAGCCGAGTAGGGTTGGTCACCGGACAGGGCACCACCACCCTATGTTCAGTGCCCCTTCGCTAGTCAAACTAGCCATTGGGGTGACCGTTGGGGGGCACCACCACTCCTAGGGTGGTGCCACCACCGCCGTGTCTGATGCCCTCGTAGAAAAGTGATCTTTGCTCCAACGGCTCTATTTAGCTTGGAGGCTATAAACAGAGGTGGAGCTCTGCCATTTAGCTAGTTGAGCATCCTTAGGACTGAGTGTCCATGCTTGGGAAGTGCTTGGAAGCCCTCTAACTCACTTGAGCTTGATAGTGATCATTCGATTGAGTGAGTGAGTGGTTCTAGTGCGATTGCATCATGAGGTCACATCGAGTGGCACTAGATGATCGAGTTGCAAGCGGTGGTGCATGTTGCTCTTGGAGGTTGCCACCTCCTAGATGGCTTGGTGGCTTATGACTCCATTGAAGCACACAAGAGGATTGTGCTCACCCCACAGAGATCACGAAAAGCAACTCTAGTTGAGCATGTCATTGAGCTACCCTCACTTTTGGGGTAGGTTCTTGCGGTACCCGACGTGCGGGCTTGGCGGGGTGATGCCAATTAGCCGCCGAACCACCAAGTGAGTGGTCGACACAACAGGGACATAGCTTGGTGGTAACCAAGTGAATCTCAGGAGAAAGTCACCGTGTCAACATTGTCTTCATCATCTTCTTGGTGGTTTACATTCCGCACAACATAGGCTTGTATTTACATTTTATACATTGTGCTTGTGTAGTTGCTCTTGGACTAGTTTAGCTTTAGTAGCTTGCTAGTTACCTTCTTGCTTGTGTGGCATTGAAGTAGCTCCCTTACGTGGCTAATTTGGTTTTAGTAACCTTGTTAGTCACATTGCTTAGTTTGTATAGCTAAGTATTTTGCGCTCTATAATTTAGCTTGTGTAGCCTTGTTATTGAGCATTGCTAGTGAGCTTAGATGGCTTTGTGCTTTTGCATCACTAGTTGTGTAGGAGCTCCCCGGTTGTGTGAAGTACTAGTGTATAGGTTTGTGTGACCTTGCTATAGAATTAATTAGGTGAGCTCTAACTAAGCCCGACACCTTAGTTACTTGATTAGGATCTTTTTAAGGTGCTTGTGAACTTAGATAGAGGGGTGTAGTCTTGGCTAAACCGATAGTTTTAATTCCGTATTTGTTTTGTTTATCCGGCATGATTAATTTATGAAGGACTATTCACCCCCCTCTGGTCCGTCATCTTGACCCTATAGTGCGGAGCGATGCTTACGTGCCTAGTCCCTTGCCGCGCATCGAAGAGCCTTGGCCTGAGCCACCAAGGTGCCCACGGCATCCAGGTTGGGCGACACAGTGGATTCCCATGCCAAGGTGATAGTGGGGACAAAGTTGGGGTGATTGAGCCAGGTGTTCTCCAGCCGAAAGGTAGCAGGTTTGGGGATAGCAGTTGGGATAGTGGTGACTAATGGGACATGGTCAGAGGTGATGCCCACTTGCGAGTTGAGGGAGGCATTGGGGAAGGTGGAGCCAAAGGTGTTGTTAACAAGAGCACGATCAAGATGGGCAAGGGTGGGGCGCTCGCGCTTGTTACTCCAAGTGAAGGAGCGATCAAGGAGTGGGAGCTCGAGGAGAGCCATAGAGTCGATGGTGTGGTTGAAATGGGTAGCGAGGCCACCATTGAAGCCAGGGGTGTTCTTGTCATCCACAATGCGCATGAGGTTGTAGTCACCCACCAAGAGCCAGGGAACATCAGTGTCTTCCTCAAGCGATGCTAATTCAGCGAGGAAAAGGTTCGTGTCTCTGTGGTCTATCGGTGCATAGACGTTGGTGACCATGAACACAAAGTTAGAAATTGTCGAAGTGAAAGGAATGGTTAGAGTGTAATGTTTCCTGATCGACGTACCCATAGAGACCACCGAGGGGTTCCAAGCGGTGACCATGCCCCCTCTGGAGCCATCGGTGGGGCATAATTCGTTCATGGAAAGTTGGGGGAGGAAGGATCTGCATTTGTCAGTGTCGAGGTGCTGGAGTTTTGATTCCTAGAAGCACGCAATGTGGGGGTGAACAGCTACTACCGTATCACGGACGAGGTCGCATTTGTCAGTTTGGCCGAGGCCACGCACGTTCCAGGACAAAATGATATACTTGAAGCGCTTTTGATTCATTGGGCAGTGATGACAACAATCTAGCCTACAACATGGCAGGGCAAGGCACTAGACAAGCCTAAACAAAACACAAACATGATGGGGGGAACAAAGGTAGCCACAAGCTCGTGGGACAGCCCGAGAACCGTGGACAACGTCCTACGTGTCGACAAGCACTAAACTACCTTGACCAGTGATGATGAGGGGGAGCACTTCTAGGATCTTGGGCACACTCATGGGGGGAGTGTGCGTGTCGGGGACCAATACTAGGGTACCCGAAGAGGAGGGGCTAATGGTTATCAATATTTATTCATCCGAATAGTCAAGAGCGTGACTACGGCTCCAACCAACCCCTAGGCGTGCGAGCTCCACCTCAACCGACCTCTAGGGAGCCTCTAGAGAAGGACCTCGCCTCACCCGACCCCAAGGCCATGGGCTCCACCTTGCCTGACCCTTGGGTTTGTGCGCCGCCTCGCCCGACCCCAAGGCCACAGGCTCCGCCTCACTCGACCTATGGGGGAGGGCTCCATCTTGCCCGACCCTTGGGTTTGCGCTCCGCCTCACCTGGCCTCTACGGGAGGGCTCCACCTCGCCCGACCCTTGGGTCTGTGCTCTGCCTTGCCTGACCTTTGGGTTTGTGCTCTACCTCGCTCGGCCTCTGGGGGAGGGCTCCACCTTGCCCAACCCCAAGGCCATGGGCTTCGCCTCACCCAACCCTTGGGTTTGCGCTCCACCTCGCCAACCCTCAAGTTTTCGCTCTGCCTCGCCTGGCCTTTGGGGAGGGCTCCACCTCGCCCGACCCTAAGGCCAAGGGCTCCACCTTGCCCAACCCTTTGGTTTGCACTCCACGCTTGGCCTCTGGGGGAGGGCTCTGCCTAGCCCGACCCCGAGGCCATGGGCTCCGCCTCGCTCGACAGAGACCCAGGCTATCGCCAACCACTCTAGGTCCAAGTGTATGAGCCTGGGTCAAAACTCTAACATTAGGGAGGCGACCAGCATGCCTCGATGTAACCCACAACCACAATGGGCCATACCCGAGGATTCACTTCTAGAACAGCATCGGGCGTACCATTGCTGTTCTGCCTAACCCTCGTATGAACACTAGTAGGCATGTCACTTCACCATGATGTCCATCAAGATAGAGTGGAGCACCATGACCGGTAGACGACGCCTGCGCATGTGCTAGTGACGAATAGGGCCATGACGTGGAGCCATCCCTATTGACATCTATAGGGTCAGTGGGACCTACATGAAGGATAAGAAGGACCTAGTGACCCTGAGGGTCTTGGGCTCTCTCTCTGGTTCTTCTTTTTTCCCTCCGCTGTAACCCATGCTTTCCCTTGGCCTATAAAAGGGAAAGCAGGATGCCCCATTAGGGGACATCGGATTGATCCCGGCCAGACCCGATCGAACCACCATGAACCCATCGAACCTCAAACCGACCGTAACACAACACAAGCACATGGCTGAGCAGCAACTGAGCTCTTGGCACCCATTCATTCTTTCCACCAGAGACCTAGGACATGTCCCTCTCTCGCCTATTTGTAACCCCTACTACAAACTTTTAGTGCTAGCAACACGAGCAACATCGATGAATTAGACGTAGGGATATTCTGCACAAACCAGTATAAACCTCATCTCCTCTAAGCACACCATCCGAGCCAGACGCGCAATACAAGAAATTTACTCGTTGGTGGTAACTCAAAACACTAACAGTTGGCACGCTAGGTAGGGGCCTTTTGCGTATCTCGACATCCACACCAGGCCTTAGATAGCAAGTCACAATGTCAGCTAGGTCCTCTACACGCACGTGCTCTACGGGGACCTAGACTTCATCGTCACGACGGAGGGAGAGTTGGAGTTGGCTTCCACCACCATCCAACCTCTCCACTCTACTAGCCTCGACATGATCGCCAAGGTGCTTGAGGAGCTGCAGCTGCACATACCAGAGGCCCACGCCCTCGGGAGTGACTAGTTCCTCGGCTTCGACTATAGGAGGTTAGAGCGCTAGCTCGGCACCTTCCTGGGACCTTGACCATCCCGAGAGGACCTACACCACCTCACCTTATCGTTCGTTAATGTCATTGCATAGGTTGCTGGAGGAGAGCCACTCTCTCTAGAATACCTCATCTAGAGAGCCCCGACGATGCTCCTACTCGGTCTGTGCAATGCCGCAGAGGCCATTGGCCACCTTATGGCGCAATGCACTCCTCCGTTCCCTATGAATGACGAGTTCATGGGAATGATTGAATATGTTATAGAGTCCTTCCATGACCTCCTTGTAGAAGAATCAGAGTTTCCCTCTAGCTCTAACTCTAGCAGGGGGAGCCATCACCCCTCTTATGAATGTTTTATGGCAGGTACCCCCAAGGGACACATCAAAAGCATCCACAAGGAAGAGGCTATCCCAATGAATGACCTCGATGATGAGGCTAAGGGGGATGCAGGGGCCCCACCTTGCCTATGGGTGGAGCAGCTGAAGGCCCGACACCAAGAGCTCGAGGAAGCATGACTCTAGCTTGATCATGACCATGTGGAGCTCGAGCGAGATATCGAGCACCATGGAGATGGTGGGCGCACGCGCCATGGCCCACGATGTGAACCAGAGGATCATCAAGGATGATGAAGCGCTCCCACACTTCACTCGGACAAGGAGGCAGTTGGAGCGATCTTCGATCGCCTCAAGGGCAAGGCGAAGTGGGAAGAGGACACTAGCGAAGGCGTCTCCAACTACCCCAGCAAGAAGAAGAACAAGCATCGATGTGAGGGCTCGCTCATGGCCACCGTCGACCGCAAGGGGATCAGAAGCCCACTGAGGGTACCCCAAACCACTTTGAGAAGCTACTCGAAGGGCTATGCCTAAACCATGCCTTCCTCATCAAGCATCTCTACAAGGACTACAACCTTATAAAGCAATTCTTGTCTGGAGGCTCCAACAAGGGGGAGCATAGGGGGGACCCCAAGCCGACTGTAGATGACACCAAGGGGAATGATGGTAGCTTTCCTCATGATCTTCGAAGGGTCAGTGGCCTATGACTCCAAGCACCGCTAGAAGCTTGCACGCCATGAGCTTTATATGGCTGAGCTGGCCGTGCTTGCCTTCCTCCGATGGTCAGAGTCTGCCATAACCTTTGATCGGACCGACCACCTAGAGAGCGTCCTGCAACTGGGTAGATATCTGCTCGTGGTTGACCCGATCATCGACACGAAGCATCTCACAAAGGTACTGATGGATGGAGGCTACAGCCTCAACATCATGTACGTTGAAACACTCGACACCATGGGCATGACCGATCACGTATCTGACCGACCGGAGCACCTTTCCATGGCATCATGCCTAGAAAAGCACATTGTGCCACTTGGGTAGATCGATCTGCCCATCACCTTCGAGGATCCATCCAATTATAGGACGGAGACCCTCACCTTCGAGGTGGTCGGGTTCCATGGAACCTACCATGCCATCCTAGGACATTCATGCTACGCGAAGTTTATGGCCATCCCCAATTACACCTACCTAAAGTTGAAGATGTCGGGACCATATGGGGTCATCACCATCAGCACCTCCTTCTAGCATGCCTACGAGTGCGAGGTTGAGTGCTATGAGCACACCGTGGCAATCGTTGCCTCCACGGAGCTTGCGACCATTAGGAAGGAAGTCGCTGAAGAAGCGCCCTACCCCAAGCGGTCGACCAAATCTTTTGAGCCTATGGATGGTGCCAAGGAGGTCCTCATAGATCCTAGCGGCTCTAAAGGCAAAGCGGTACACATTGGCACCACACTTTCCTCCGAATAGGAAAGCACGCTCATCGACTTCCTTTACGCCAATAGAGATATCTTTACGTGGAAACCCTTGGACATACCAGACATTCTAAGAGAAGTCACTGAGCATGCCTTGAAGATTAGGCCAAGATCCAAGCTAGTGAAATAGCGCCTATGTCTCTTCGACGAGGGGAAATGCAGGGCCATCGGCGAGGAAATTGCAAAGCTTTTGGTAGCCAGGTTTATCAAGGAAGTATACCCCCTGAGTGGTTAGCCAATCCCATTCTTGTACGAAAGAAGAGTTGGAAATGAAGAATGTGTGTTGACTACATGGGTCTTAACAAAGCGTGTCCAAAGGATCTGTTTCCTTTGCCACGCAGAGACCAAGTAGCCGACTCAACCTTAGGGTGCGAAACCCTTTGCTTCCTTGATGCGTACTCCAAGTACCATCAAATCATGATGAAAGAGTCCGACCAGCTTGTGACATCTTTCATCACCCCATTTGGATCATTCTGCTACATTACAATATCGTTTGGTCTAAAGAACGCTGGGGCTACATACCAGCATTGTATGCTCAAATGTTTCGGGGGCCCCATTGGGTGAACCATTAAGGCCTATGTGGATGACATCGTGGTCAAGTCTAAACGGGATGACCAGGTCATAGCCGACCTTGAGCAGACCTTCGCAAAACTTCGAGCAAACAACATTAAGCTCAACCCAGAGAAGTGCATTTTTGGGGTCCCAAGGGGTATGCTGCTGGGTTTCATTATCTCCGAGCATGGCATCGAAGTCAACCCAGAGAAGATCTTAGCCATCATAAGGATGGGCCTAATTCAAAACATAAAGGGGGTAAAATGAGTTATAGGGTGCCTCGCTGCACTCAGCCACTTCATCTCGTGCCTCGGCGAATGAGGTCTCCCCCACTATCGGCTTCTAAAGAAGGCTGACCATTTCGAATGGACACCCGAGGCTCAGGAGGCACTTAACATGGTCAACCAGCTTCTGACGAAGGCCCCAATCCTGGTCCCTCCAATTGACAGAGAACTAGGCAAGTGGTCAGCCTAGTGGTGGAGCGAGAAGAAGAGGGGCACACCCTCAAAGTGCACCGTCCCATATACTTCATTAGTGAGGTCTTGTCTGATTCCAAGATCCGCTACCCCCAAATCCAAAAGCTCCTATACACCGTCCTTATCGCTAAGAGGAAGCTACGTCACTACTTTGAGTCACATATGGTGACGGTCGTGACGTCCTTCCCCCTTGGTGAGGTTGTCCAAAACTAGGATGCCACGAGAAGAATCACAAAGTGGGCACTTGAGCTGATGGGTCAAGGCATTTTGTATGCCCCCCAGACGGCTATCAAGTCCCAAGTGCTGGCTAATTTCGTTGTAGAGTGGACTGAGGTCCAAATGTCATCGGTAGTCATTGACTAGGAGTACTAGACGATGTACTTCGATGGATTGTTGATGAAGAAAGGTGCCGGCGTGGGGCTGGTCTTTGTTTCACCCCTTGGGGTACGCATGAGGTACATGGTTCGCATCCATTTCCCCTCCTCCAAGAATGTGGCCGAGTATGAGGCACTCATCAATGGCCTATGCATCGCCATCGAGTTGGGTATCCGACGCCCCGATGTCTAGGGTGACTCCCAGCTAGTCATCGACCAAGTCATGAAGGAGTCAAGCTGCCACAACACCAAGATGGCTGCATATTACCGAGAAGTCCACCAGCTAGAGGACAAGTTTGATAGTCTCGAGCTCAACCACATCACGAGGCATCTCAATGAGGTGGCTGATGCGCTAGTGAAAGCAGCGTCTGGCCGAGAGCCAATGCTAATAGGAGTCTTCACCAGCGATCAGCATAAGCCCTCGGTCTGCTATGAGGAGCCGAAACAAGCTAGTGATGGGCCACCTAACCTAGGCTCGAGGGCTAACCAGCCATCGTCTCCATCCAACCCTGAGGTCATGGAGCTTGACGAGGATCCAACAATAGAGCCTGACCCTCTGGCCGACTAGAGGACACCTTACCTTGAGTACCTCCTCCATGAGGCACTGCCAACGGACAAGACGGAGGCTTGGTGGCTCGCGCGTTGCGCCAAGTCTTTTGCCATTATTGATGGTGAACTCTACAGGCAGAGCCACATTGGGATCCTACAACACTACATCCCCTACTAGCAAGGAAAGCAGTTGCTGAGTGATATCCACGGTGCGGTCTATGGTCACCATGTCGTGTCTAGAACCCTAGTCGAAAACGCATTCCAACAAGGCTTCTACTGGTCGACTGCAGAAGCCAATGCTAAACATATTGTGTGCACCTACGAAGGGTATCAGTACTATGCCCGATAGATCCACCTATTGGCCCAAGCACTCTAGACAATCCCCATCATGTGGCCGTTTACGGTCTGGGGGCTCGATCTAGTCAGACCTCTCAAGAGGGCACCCGAGGGATATACGCACTTGCTTGTCACTGTAGACAAGTTTACAAAGTGGGTAGAGGCTCGATCGATCTTTGCGATCAAGTCTGAGCAAGCCATGTTGTTCTTCCTTGACATCATCCATCACTTTGGGGTCCCGAACTCCATTATCATAGACAACAACACGCAGTTCACTAGAAGGAAGTTCCTCAATTCTACGATGAATATCACATCCGTGTTGATTGGCCCACCGTGGCGCACCCCCGCACAAACGAGCAGGTCGACCACATTAACGACATAATCCTACAAGGCCTCAAGCCTTGGATCTTCAACCGATTGAACAAGTTTGGCAGACGATGGGTCACGGAACTTCTCGCGGTGCTCTAGAGCTTGAGGATGACCCCTAGCCAAGCCACCGGCTACACACCATTCTTCATGGTCTACGGTTCTAAGGCTATCCTCCCGACTGACCTTGACTATGGAGCACCGAGGGTCAGGTCGTACAACGAATAGGGAGTCGAGGCATCCCTCTAGGATGCCATGGACCAGCTAGATGAAGCACGCAACATTGCCCTCCTCCGCTCGGCCAAATATCAGCAAGCGTTGCACCGGTACCACAGCCGTCAAGTGCGGGGTCAGGCCTTCAATGTCAGTGACCTGGTGCTCTGCCTCATCCAAAGCAACAAGAACCACCATAAGCTCTCTCCATCATAGGAGGGACCGTACATCATCATGGATGTGCTCCGACTAGGCGCCTACAAGCTCTAGACCATCGACGGTGAAGTCTTCATCAATGCCTAAAACATCGAGCAGCTACATCGCTTTTACCCTTAATAAACGCACACTTTCTCTTATCAGTTTTGCTTTCAAACTCCCCAATCTTTAGTGACACCTGACCCCAGCAAAGACAAGGGGTTAGGCCTTGCTTGGGGGCTAATAAGAGCATATCTATCTGGTAAACAATCTCTACGCCTGACCCTTTCTCACGTATAGACCCATAAGTGAAGTTTGTGGAAACAAACTCTAAGTAAAACTGGTCGGACTACGAGAAACCTACACCTCGACGGCTACGGCGTCTTTGCTCACCAGCGTGATCAGAGTTTTTTCTGTACCCCGAGCTTTTTGGCCTTAGCTACAGAAAGAGTCGGTACGCGTTTAGGAGTCTATCCGCTTAGCAAACATTCTCCGTGCCCGACCCTCTCTCATGAGGAGACCTCGAAGTTAGGCTTGTGGAAACAAACTCTGAGTAAAACTAGTCGGACTGCGAGAAACCTACACCCTAGTGGCTACGACATCTTTGCTCACCAGCATGATCAGAGTTTGTTCGCTCACACCCCGTGCTTTACGGCCTCAATGACAGAAAGGGTCGAAACACACTAACCTTTTTATACGAAAAGGGGAGAAGGGCTAAAAAGCTGTTTGGCCATAATGAAATCTAAGAGCTTGTTCACTTGTTACGAGTTCACCACTTGGCTCATCTGCCTAACTAAATTCTTAGGGAGATGATCTCATCCTCTATCTCCATAGGTAAGTCCTATGTTAGTGGGTCACACAAGTCGATCGAACGGCTTGGCTGCTGCCAAGAGATGGGTAAGGAGCACTAGGATGCCCCATGTGGGTTATGTCGACCCCATTATGAATGACGAACCTGAGTTCCACCTGGACATATTTGGTAAGAGCTCCCTAAACCCATCACTCGAGCAATCCAGGTAAATCTTGTGCCAGTGGGTCACCCAAGACGATCGGACGACTAGTAGCCACTGCCGAGAGACGGGTCACCCTTAATTTACGCATGTTTTCTCTTATTAATTTCCCTATTGAGCCCCCAACCCTAGAAACAGCAAGGGGTCAGGCCTCACTTGGGGGGTTGGCAAGAGTGTCTATTTGGTAGACATTCTCTAAGCCCGACCCCTTTCTCATGTTAAAACCTAGAGGCAAGGTGTGCGAAAACAAACTCTGAGTAAAACTGGTCGGACCACAAGAAACCTACGCCCCAGCGGCTATGACGTTTCTGCTCACTAGCTTGATCAGAGTTTTTGTCCCACACCCTGAGCTTTAGCCTCTATCTTCCCTAGAAGGGTTTGGAGAGGCCCACCTATAGAATCTCTATCGAGGAGAGGCCGGTAGGTCACCCAAGTTGATCAGACGGCTTGGGCCACTGCTGAGAGACGGGTAGGGAGAAGCAGGATGCCCCATGTAGGTTACGCCAACTCCATCACGAATGATGGACCCAATCCCCACACGGACATATCTGGCAAAGAGCTCATCAAACCCATCACTCGAGCCATCGAGGTAACTTTACCAACCCTCGTTTCTACTTTTCTAGTGCATGATCATTCATTCATCCATTCTCATGCATGCATTCATACATTCATTCAAACATTCATCCATACATTCATCCCATACATCCAAGCATTGCATATGCAATTGCTGCATCACAATGCTTCGTGTCTCATCATGAAGCGGTAGTCGTCTCATTCGATTTGAGCGATGACCAACCGAGGTTTGAAGGCCAGCCCATGAAGGGCTTGAGGCCACCTCACGTCAAACAGAGCTAGGGGAGAAAAACATAGATTGAGCCCCAGTGGCCCTTGCCCGACCCCAATCAAAAGTAGACAGGGACATCTCAACCTTCTCATTCGATCCTAACCTTGAGCCGATCCCACAGAATCTCCATCGAGGGGAGGCCAGCGGGCCACCTGAGTCGCTCTCCGGAGCAAAATGGGCATCTACCGAGAGGTGGGTTAAGGAGCAGTGGAATGCCACATGAGAGCTATGTCACCCCGTCATGAACAATGGACCCAAATTTCACTCGAACAGGCCCATTAGCGAGCTCACCGAGCATGTCACTCAAGCCATCGAGGCAAGTGACGCCAGCTCAGTCCCTCCGGTTGTGGAAATCATAGATGGGGTAACAATCACAAAGTTGATCCAACCCTTGACCGGACCCCCGCTATGTGTGGGGGCTTAAGGAAAGTTGGACTCACAAGGAGACCAAATGCATGGTCATAGAGTGCTAGCTCAGATCCTAGGGAGAGGGTACGTGCGAAAACCAAGACTAGTTTTGCTATCCTCTCCTAGATCTTCAGTAACACCCGACCCCTATAATGATAAGGTGTTGGGTCTCATTCGGGGGCTGATAAGGGTATATATACACCCTTTCTAAAATAGTTGCCATGCCTGACCCCTTCCACATGTTAAAAAACCTAGTGGCAAGGTTCGCGGAAACAAACGACTGAGTAAGGCTGGTCGGACTACGAGAAACCTACGCCCCAGCGGCTACGGCACTCTTGCTTACCAGCGTGATCATAGTTTCCCTCCAACACCTCAAACTCCATGGTCTTAACAAATGGAAGGGTCAAAGCACATTAACCTCTTTTCACACATAAAAGGGAGAAAAAACAAATTTGTTCGCACCAAAACAAAAGAACAAATTTGATCAAAGGAAATGACAAGTTTGTTTAAACGATACAGAAGGGTCGGAACTTGTCCGCTTGTTATAAGAATGACCACCTGACCTATCTAACTAACTAACCCCTCTAGGGGAGAACTATGTCTTCTATCTTGTCCACCAGGTCCTACGAAAGGGGAGCCACCACTGTCTCCATCTCCTCCAGCTCGTGGACTTCATAGCTCGGCACGTAGCCATGGCTCATTGCCTCTAGATTGATGTTGTCCCCATAATGAGAATGAGCAATTGTGAAGGACTAATTGACCCCATCATGAAGGGCACTCCTCTCGTGCTGGTGCACCCGAGCCATGGTCTCAATGGCATGAGCCACGAGTGAGCTGGTCCCCTTCGACCGTACCACCTGAAGGTCATCACAGACCACTCTGAGGGCGGCGGTTAGGATACTGAGCTCATCACTTTTTGCCTGAAGATTCCTCCTCACCTCGATGAGGTCCACAGCCAGCCCAACAGAAATGCTCTCGGCCTCCAGCTTCTAGGTCATCGCGCTCTCGAGCTTGGCCTAGAGTGAGCCAACCTTCTGTTGCGCATTGTCATGCTCTTGGCAGGCCTAGTCATGCTCTTAGAAATCCTGGTCATGCTCCTCACAAGCCGTGTCACATTCCAAGTGGAGCCTCTCTGTGGTTTGGTGTAGTTCATCCCGCTCCTTGCGTAGCCGAGTGACCGCCATGGCCTCTAGGCTCGCCCTCTTCTCTAGGGTCATGAGCTTCTCCTTGGCCCCTAGCTTTAGTTCCCTTTCCTTCTCAACCTCGGCCAGAAGGTCAAGGATCCATTGGTGGGTCTCAGCGTCCTTCTGGAGCAACTCATCTTGCTCCTTCCTAACCCTGGCGGCTTCCTTGTTGTCCTTCTATGACCTCGCTAATAGGGCCTCGAACACCTTCTTAGCCTTGTCAACATTCTGACATGCCTCGGCCACCCATGATCGAAGATTGTCTGCTTCCTCGGCGAGGGGAGTCAACTCGACCACCCTCTGCTGGGCGACAACAAGCTGAGCTGTTACCTCCCCACATAGCCATACCTCCTCAATGAGGTGGTCCAAGGCCTCCTTCAGCTGACGAAGGAACTAAGATTTTCCTCAGTTGCGAGCTATGAGGGACTACAGGAAGATGATGGTTAGGATACAAAAATCATATAAAGAAGGATAATGGCAAAAGGTAGGACCAAACAATACCCGGCTGGAGGGGACGACGACATCGCGCAATGCACCCGTGGCGTGGTTCGGGGCCTCGAGCACAGATGCGATCCCTACGTCGAGGCTCTCCCCCTCCATGCTCTCGGTGGCGTCATCATGGGTGAAAAGTGTCGATGTTGGATCCTCCAGAGTTGTCCACCGAAGCAGGGGCTCGCCCCATGGAGGCGAGCCACTACCCACCAACATTAGGGTAGAGATGACTCTCCATCGGCTCCAAGCACCACCGATCTCTCTCGCCGCGATGTCCCCGCCGGGGCACCCCCTCTAGTGATGGAAGGGGTTAGCAATGCGGACACTGACCCCTCTCCTAGCACCATGACTCCTGGGGACCCCTTAGTTACGTCCCCCTCCATTCGGCCCATGCTAGGCGCCGTCACTTGGGCCGCCGATGGCACGGGTCGCTTTGGTGCCTCAGGCACCACTATGGTTGTGCTCGGCTGTGATCCATCTGTCATGGCCGCCACCACCTCCACCTACATTGGCGGGGTCACAATCGACTGTGTTGTGCCCACCACGATCGGTGCCATGAGCATGGTCGGCAGCCCCATCTGCCCCATCATTGGTAGCGGTATCGTGATCATCGTCGTCTGCTCCGTGACCTCCAAAGGTGCCACTTGAGCCCCCACGTCCATCCGTCCCTCCGAGGGCACGAGCGCCACTGTAGGCAGCACCTGACCGGTTGACGACGCAGTCACACTGGCGCTACTCTCACCCGAAATGGGTGCGACACCAGTCGACACCTGCCACCTCAATTGGAGGGTGACGCTCTTCTTCGGCGCCAGCGCCAAAGAATTACGCTGCCTACCAACGCTGCAAAGGATGAAAAGCATAAGTCACGATGAAATCCAACCAAAATAAGAAAAAACAAAGGAACTGATAACTCACCTCAGCGCCGTCGGGTGGCAGATGCGTTTAGGGGTGAACCCCCCGACCTTTGCTCTGACTCATTAGAAAGAGGCTGTTTCGAGCCTGTCCCCTGCTCCTAGGCAAAAGGGCTTGCTCCCCTTGGCTCTTGGGGCACGACGGTAGAGCCACCTGCCTCCACTGGCACCTTGGGTGTGATGGCAGAGCCACCCACCTCTATTGGCTCCAAGGGTAGGCCGATGGTATGGCCCACCTTCGTCGGCTCCCTAGACATACCCTCCCCTCCGTGGAACGGGAAGGATCCCGACGCCTGTAAGGACAAACCAATACCTATCAGCACATCCTCATTCACCATCTTGTCCCACTCAATGTCATTGGCTACCTTGTCGTTGTCACCATCATCACCACCATCAGTGTCCTCCCCTTGTTCCCATGCCTGCAGCTTCCACCGCTTCTTCCTCTTCTTGTCTTCCGTCGCCCTCCTTAGACACTCACCCTCGACATGATTCGCCGTCCTCACGGTCAAATCCCTCGACAATAGCACTAGGTGATCCATGAAGATGAGGTACCTCGGCTAGTCCTGCCCCTCTCAAAGTTAGTATTAAGGGGTTAGGAAATTGATTGAAGAGAAGGCAAGAGAAAGGGAAACTTATGAAGACGACATGGCCTGGCTCCGACCACATCAGAGGATGCCCCGATGCTAGGTAAATGTAATCAAGGGGGCACCTGCGTCATCCTATAAAGGATCCATTGCCTCCTTGATGCATTGTGTGATCTCAGAGTTGGGGAGCGTCCCCTCGGCAAGCGTCGTTCCATCAAACGATGCCTCAGGCACCATCACATATAGCAGGAGCACACGCGTCATCAACGGTGCCACCCCCCGATAATGCTAGACCCTTTCAGGCTATTCTCCTTCAGGATGTGGATGGTGGCGATGTGGTCTCGAATCTTCATCTTGTCCTTCTCTAGGATGCCCCACTTCCTCCATGACTCTAGGGCCTCTTCGATTAGGCGTCTGTTGAACTCTGGTAGAGGAGCGGAGACGTCGTTCTTGAGGTAGAACCACTACAAGTGCCACCCCTTATTGGACGTTAATAGCCGCATCGACAGGTACTCGTTGCCCCGATTGTTTTAGAGTTGGATGCCGGTGCACCCTATCGGCATGCGTAGCTCCTGCCTACCGCTCTTCTCCATCTTCTTCTGGAGGGTGACGGTGAAGAAATACCTCCATAAGTCAAAGTGGGGGCTGATCCCTAGGAATCCCTTGCACAGGGCGACGAACGCCGCCATGTGCTAGATCCCAATGGGATTGAGATGCTGCAGCTCAATCTTGTAGTAGTGCAGCAGCCCCCGAAGAAATCTGTGGGCAAGGGTCACAAACCCACACTCGTGGAAGTGGGTGATGGCAAGTCCTCCTTGTCAGGCAGTAGCCACTCCTCGACCGAGGTCCGCAAATGGAGAAGACCACGATGGATGAGGCCCTCCATGCGCTAGAAGGTGATGTCGGAACAACACCATGGAGCCATTAGAGGTGAGGGTGGATGGATGCAGGCTCAACGGTGGTAGAGATGTGGAGGCAGGAAACCTAAGCGATTGGCGGTGGTGATCGTGGCTACGGAAGCAAGGATGCAAGGTATAGAACTTGAAGGGCTAACCCTTTGGTTTTATAGGGGTGATGGGTGCGAGGAAACCAACCACCCACCTAAATCTCTGTGCCTGCCATGATCAACCATGACGTCTCTCCGTGGGGGCGCACACGCAACCTCTGTTCGTTAACTCAAAAAACTCGTTGGATGTTTGGCCTCTCTAGATGGGCCATGATCCATCATAGGTAAGAGGAATACGAAGCTAAAAACGCTACTACAGCCTGTCTAGGCCTAGGAGCTCAAAGGTTGGCCCATCGATGGGTTGGACAACTGCTCCAGGCGCCTTTTAAAGTGAGGGGTGGAAATAGATGGGCCCACTAGCAGCCAAAACCTGGGTGCACGAGTGCCGCGAGCATCCCAGCCCATGTTCGAGTCTTGGCCGAATTTGATCCATGGTTTTTCCTCAAAGAAAGACAGAGAGCCCTCAGGACCGATCAAACGGACCTGAGAACTATATGGATTGATCGCTGAGAATCTAGAGCCGGTCACCAACTGACCCAAGCTAGATCCTAGTGAATAGGATGTTGGGGCCCCACTTGGACTAGCCCATTAATGACTCACCGAGCACCATGATTCGTCATAGAGGGAAATCATGACATGGCTCGGCCCCTCCATTTTTATCGGAAAAAATGCTTGAGGGAACCCCTGCTATGGGCGGGGGCTTCAGGAAAGTTGGACTCACACAAAGGCCGAACGCTCGGTCATAGAACAATAGACCCCCATAGGGGTTGAAATAAGGAAAGACCTTTTCTGACCTACCAGATCTCACGGCTATACCCCCGAGAGGTCTGATCTCAACGAAAGGGAATCGTCGTCCCTATGTCACACCATGGGCGACAAAAGAAGGCCAAGGCCCTCAGGGTCCTCCTATTTAGAAAAGCCTCTGAAGGAGTATTCAACTCCTCCATAGGCTCGAGGGCTACTATCGAGGACCAATACTAGGGTACCTGAAGAGGAGGGGCTAATAGTCATTAACATTAATTCATCCAAACAGTCAAGAGTGTGACTATGGCTCCAACCGACCCTAGGCGTGCGGGCTTCGCCTCGACCAACCTCTGTGGAGCCTCTGGGGAAGGACTCTGCCTCGCCCGACCCTTGGGTTTTTGCTCTACCTCACCCGACCCTTGGGTTTATGCTTTGCCTCGCCCGGCCTTTGGGGGAGGGCTCCACCTCGCCTGACCCTTGGGTTTGCGCTCTGTCTTGCTCGGCCTCTGGGGAGGGCTCCACCTTGCTCGACCCCAAGGCCATGGGCTCCACCTCGCCTGACCCTTGGGTTTGCACTCTGCCTCGCTCAGCCTCTGGGGAAGGGATCCACCTCGCCTGACCCCAAGGCCATGGGCTCCACCTCGCCTGACCCTTGGGTTTGCGCTCTACCTCGCTCGACCCTTGGGTTTGTGCTCCACCTCGCCTGACCTCTAGGGGAGGGCTCCACCTCATCTAACCCCAAGGTCGTGGGCTTCGCTTCGCTTGGCCCTTGGGTTTGTGCTTCGCCTCGCTCAGCCTCTAGGAGAGGGCTCCGCCTCATCCGACCCCAAGGCCACGAGCTTCACCTCGCCCGACCCTTGGGTTTGTGCTCTGCCTCGCCTGGCCCCTAGGGGAGGGCTCTGCCTCGCCCGACCCTAAGGCCATGGTCTCTACCTTGCTCGACCCTTGGGTTTGCGCTCCGCCTCGCCCAACCCCTGGGGGAGGGCTCTGCCTCACCCGACGCCAAGGCCATGGGCTCTGCCTCGCTCGACCCTTGGGTTTGCTCTCTACCTCACCCGGCCTCTGGGGGAGGGCTCCGCCTCACCGGACCCCAAGGTCGCGGGCTCCGCCTCGCCCAACCCTTGGGTTTGCGCTCTGCCTCACCCAATCCTTGGGTTTGTGCTCCGCCTCGCCTGGCCTCTAGGGGAGGGCTCCACCTCGCACGACCCCAAGGCCGTGGGCTTTACCTCACCCAACAGAGACCCATGCCGCTGCTGACCACTTCAAGTCCAAGTGTATGGGCCTGGGTCAAAACTCTGACATGAGGGAGGCGACCGGCACGCCTTGATGTAACTCGTAGCCACGACGGGCCATACCCGAGGATTCACATCAGGAACAACATTGGGCGTACTAGTGCCGAGTGGATCCCAGGGGGGGCACCCTCGCTGCCCGTCAGGAGGAGTCCGCGTGGAAGGGGAGCCGTCAGAGTCCACTTCCTCCTCCTCGGAGTCGTCAGGTACACCGCAGGACACGTTGCGGCGCGTAGGGGGGGCACGGCGCCATCGATGTCATCCATACCCCCGCGCTGAGGCACAGGCACCGGAGGCACCGGGGAGGGTGGGGCCAGGCCCGCCCCGAGGTGCTTGCGTCGTTGACCACCGCAGGACGAGGGGGGGAACCAGGCGCCTCTGGCCACATGGAGCGCTTGTGCAAGTCCTCTTGCCCCCCCCCCCCCCCCGCCGCCCCACCTTGCACCCTTGCAGCCACCGCCCCACCATCCTGGTTCCTGCGTCGAGGATGCCGGTGTAGCCCGTCCCCTTCTCCCCCCGCTCTGGCTCTCCTCCTCCGCCGACCACCAACCCCCCCCCCCCCCCCCTCTGTCCTCTCTGGCTATCCTATCGGAGGTACGCGACTCCTCTTTCCACCCTGTTAACCTCATTGCCTCCTCTAGCACCACCCTACCGGACTTCCAGCTGAGCCCCCAGGCTCTGGCTGAAACCACCCCACCGGTGACCACGGTCACCGCTGTCCCCAACTCCGACAGCCTCACCACCCCGCTGTCCCCTACCCCCCTACCTAGCAACCCTGACAACCTCTCCACCCCACGCCTGCCTGCTCCCCAGCCTCCTCCCATCCACCGCTCACCTTCCAGTGCTAACCTACCTGGGCAAGTAAAAGTTATGAAGGGGGGACAGTCTTTATGGACAAAGTAATTTTCGAATTCTTAACCGAAACATCCACCAAAATTATGGTTTACTTTGTTGGATGGGAAATTCCATTGTCAGCGCTATAAACCAATCAATGTTGGAGTACCACTGAAGAAATTAATAAGCCAAAAGGAAGCATAACAAAACATGTGAAATTGCATCTTCAAAGTTTCTATTGGATGTTAACTAATAATGACATGTTTCCTGAAATTAGTACTCCATCCAGTGCTGATCTCCATCTACTTCTGAGAAACGTAAAACAATACAGTATGAAAGTAGTATTTTTAGTCCTAGAGGTGTAAATATATATTACATTGTTCTAATAAAGTTCATTCCGAAGGGGTGGCAAACCAGAGCACACCAAAAAGTGTTCTTGTTGAACTTAACCGCGAGCTGTCAAAGCTAATTACAGAGTTAAAGCTACCGCCATTTATAATCTAAATAAACACTTCTGATGGTTATCTTTGCTCTAAACTAGAATCAAGGACCATGTCTGCAGTCCCAAGTTGCTCTTATGCACTAAGATTTTCTATGATACGTTGTATATTCGGCTGTTCTATAGTTTTTCCTTTTGCTCTAAACTTAAAACATGGACCATAAATTTAAAAAAAAGAAGAACATGACCCATGTCTGCTGTCTACACAGCGTGTTTGGATTTCTTACCCTGTTGTCTCTCTTCGATTCTTACACCGTTGCCTTGCTCGGCCTCGCTGGGCAAGGATAGCCTCGCCAGCTTAGGCGAGCCAAATTGGCTCACCTGAGCAAGCAAGGTAAAATCTTGACTGCACAGAAACAAGACAGGTGGCAAAGAGTCCAAACGCTGTGAGTTTTGCTCAGATAGGCAAGGCAAGCGCTGGCCAGGAATCCAAACGCAATCCTAAGACTTTCTGTGATCTGTGAAGCGCTTAGTGCTTACAAGTTTGTTTTTATATAAGGAATGGTTTTTATTTTCTTGATGCATATATGAAAAAATCGTTGGACGTGAAAAAGTTCATGCTAACACTTTTTCGGGACGTCTAGCGCCCGGACATACGGCCCGAAGCCCGCGTACAGACGCCCGCTGTAGTTTCCCATGCTCGGACCAGCAATCCACGCCCTCGCTCGCACAAAAAAACAACACGCCCCCGCCTGCGCCTAGGTTTCACTTGCCCATGCAGGGCCTGCGCCGCCAAACCACACGTGGGGACCGCTTGCGTCTCCTCCGCTTCTCACGTGCATTGCAACATGTGCAACATCTGATCTACTTTTGAAACATCCAGATGCAACACTTGCAACATACGTCTAAAGATAAATGAAACACTTGAAACATGCTTCCGAAACACTTGCAAAAACACATGAAAAACACTTAAAAAACCATTGCAAACATACGCAATATCTAGACAAAACACTTACAACATATGTGTGAAACGTTGCAACATCAAGATAAAAACACTTGCAACAATATGTCCATAAACACAGATGAAACATTGGGAACAGACCTTTGCAACGCACGTGTACAACCATTGCAACATATGCAACATTCTGATCTACTTTTGCAACATTCATCTGAAACAATTGAAACATACCCCTAAAACAAACGAAACACTTAAAACATACGCTTGCAACATGCGTTTTCAGCAGATCGCAAATGGAGGCTCGCCGGTGCGTGGACTTCACTGGAGGCAGCTGCGTCGTCGCCACCATTGACCAAATGGACTCCGCCTACTACAAGGTCGGCGGGGACCCCTTTGTGGCCGCTGGTATCGTGGGCTCGACATGTAGCCCTGCAGCCGGCACCGCAGTCCCCACCACCATCAGATCTCTTGCCGGTGCAGTGGGTCTGGTGGAAGGAGAAGCAAGGCAGAGTGGGGTGGAGGCGCGCAGCGCGCAATGTGGGTGAGCGACCACCCCGCCAGGGGACTGCGCGGTCCAGCCGTGTGCAGCGCGTGGAGGTGGCCTCGCTTTGGGCCACGTCGGGAGAGAGAGAGAGAGAGAGAGTGAGAGAGGAAGAGGAATCTAGGGTGGAGACGTAGACGGTGCGGAGCCAGCGACGTCGACCGGTGGGGTGAAAGCGGCGATGTCGCCTGCGGCGGCCACGGGTACGGAGCAGTGTGTGCGTCGATGGTTTCTTTTTCTTTCTTTCTTTTTGCAATGTGGGCGAGTGGTGCGAGCAGGTTGGTCCATCCAGACGACGCCCAGGTCTAATCATTATCGAACATTTTTTCCTTCCTTCTCTGCCACATTGAATAGCCGTTGAATTCAGGCCCAACATTGGGGGTTTTCACTGCACGCAACAAAATCTCTGCTACTCTAAAAAAAATCTCTGCTAACATTTTTTTCTTCCTTCTCTGCCACATTGAATAGCCGTTAAATTCAGGCCCAACATTGGGTTTTTCACTGAACGCAACAAAATCTCATGTGCCACAACTATCACTGAAAAATCATAGGGGGTGATGTTTAGGGGGGAAATTGCTACACTGCAGTGATAGTTCATTAGTAGTTCATACTCATGCTCTTGAGATTTCGTGCCATTCCTTTGGGCCTCACAACTCATGAGGAAGCATAAACTTTGAAATGCTTCAACTTTGTGGTTCTCCTTTGTGTATCTCTCCCTCTTCAAACAAATCGTCATAACCAACAGGAACGCGAATTCTGTCCGCTAGTGGTTTGCGTTGAGCTTTATTGTCTGATGCAGGTGTCTCCTCCACATCATCCAACTGCTCAGGATCATCCAACACTTCCTTTTGCTCTTGCGATTCAATTTCATCATCGATTAGTGCACTGCCCTGTGAACTTGCATCTTCGTTTCTGCTAATCCGTGGCCGTTTTGTACACCTAAACTGCTTCGGCATTGGATGGCTTGTTGCATGATTTTTTGGAGATAAACTTGTAGCGGAGATTAGCTTTATACTCTCTCCGTCTCAGGATAGCAGGCTCGCGCATCTAGGCTGGGTAGTGCTAAGGAAACAATCAAGAGAGTTATCATGGGGATTAACTTTTAAAATAAATCAGGAGAGGTGTCGATTATATTAAAAAAGATCCTTGAATGGGTAGTGCTAATATAAGGAAACAATCGAGACAACTGACTCAACTATGGACAATGGTCGGTTGGACTAGGACCTCATCAACACGCTCCACACAAGCACAAGATTGTCTCGTACTCAGCCCTACCGAAAACCCAACCGCTCTACCACTCCACAAGGTCCAAGCCATACATATATACCATTTCAATAACTGAAAAAGATCACCCATGCATGTCATGAGATGGAATAGATCAATTAGAGGAAGGAAGAAGATGACAATCCAATCATTCAAGAGGCATATTAGTTTGGAGGTGAGATCTCATAGTGGGCCCCATTTACATATGCGACAGCTGATCCCGTTTCATGTTAAGACAAGAGCAGGGGCAACCGTCCAGGGAAATTTCGGTTTGCTCATTGGACATTCACGGTGACTAACTTGTCCTTTCAAGAATTTTAGAATTATCCTTTGTTTGTATGGCGGTTTCAACTCACCAAGTAGAAGAAAACAATACAAAACGGCAAGCTAGCGTCGCACGTAGCTTAGCTGACAGTTTGTCTCTCTCTCCCCTTCTTGAGAAATTGAAGCTGCTAGCTGCTGCTACTAGGCGGTGTCCAGGTGAGGAGCATTTATCTTCGGTGAAAAAGGCAGAAAGCTAACAACGTATACTATGTTTTATAAGACAAAAAGCAGGAGCAAGTGTATATATAGAACTGTGTAGATGTATATATATGAGAAAACGGGAATTTGTCTATGAGAGAGTGGCTCACACTTGACATATATATTTTTTCCATGGAAAAAGCTATAGAGTATTTTTCAAGTAATAGAGGAGGATGGTGCACAATCTTTCCCATGCATATGTAGGTGTCCATGAATCTATACATACCAACAGGCAACCAGCAATGAGTGGGTACTAAACAGTAATCCTTTTGAGACGACCGAGAAAAGGAGGTGGAAATCTACCTAACAATTGGCACATTTTAGGAAGTGCAACTTTTCAAGCTATTTTCTTCAGACAGGCGTGTAAATATCTTAGCTAGTATTCCTCCGAGCATGTTATTGAAGACTAGAGTTCCTCGTCATCATGGGTCTTATTGAAAGTATGACGTACTAGAATGGTATGTAACTTAAATGACAACTACTGTACTTTATGTTTCATTAAAAATAAATAAATTTGGAGTCTTTTAATTGCTTACTTGAATTAAAAAATAAATAAAAGTGTTGATACTAAATGCGGTCACATATCAGAAAGTGCTAAATCTCCGAGGCCACACACGCCCGATATACACAGCCGAGGGAGGTCTCCACGACGTGGCCGAGACTAGCAAGTCAATGAGGCCGATTTGACGCTCATTCTTCACACGAAACACCCACGAACACCTCATGGGAAGACTTGTCGGGGAGACGCACAACGGGGTTATCATCGCTACACCAAAAGCGAGTAGCATTGTAACAATTTCAATGATGTTTTAGGGGGGAAAGGAAACTATGAATCAGCAAAAGTATTTTTTCAAATAAAAACCAAATGGTACAATGAGAAAATAAACTAGACACTCACGTTATTTGCATAGATCACCTTGTTGTTAAGCCTTAAGCATTCACTCGTGAATGTGAAGGCTGGGATGTTTTATTCCGTAATCTAAAATAAAAGCTATAAGAACATGTAGTTGTGTTTCTTCGCCAACGTGTTGCCGCACGAAATTACAGGCCTGAGTTTTTTTCTACCTTCCATAGAACATTGGAGTGAGAACCAAAAAAAAAGAACCACAGGAACGTGTCGTGTTTCTGCTTGAAACCATCCAGCAGGGTCAGTGCCGGTGGGCTAGCTAGCTAGCTGCGCCGTCGTGCCGTCCGTCGCGCGGGCGCACTCGGCGTCGGCCAGCAGGTAGCTCTGGAACCGCAGCCGCGTTGGCGCTGCGCCCCGCCAATTGCAGACAGGCCCGTTTGTCCGCGGCTCTCCGCCGGCCTCGGGATCCTTACCTAATCAGTGATCGCCACTCGCCGGAAGCAGCAGCCCTTGGCCTATTGGGTCGGTGGTGTCTGTGTTTGCGACCCATCTCGAGCCAACAAGATCCTTACACGTGTTCGGACCGTCCCTTGTTTTCCTTTTTTTTTTGAAAGTCCGTCCCGTTTTCCTTGCTTGCAGTTGCAGTGGTGCCGCCTTTTGTTCTCGTCTCCTACTCTCCGTCACTTGCAGTACTAGCTAGTTTATTTCACTGCTATTGGCTGTTTACCTTTTCTTTTCAAAATACTCCTTCCACTATAAATTATAAAACATTTTGACATTTATAAATACATTTATAAATACGTAGTTTTTGTTATGCACTTGAATATACACTATGTCTAGGTACACAGTAAAAATAACGTACATAAAAAAGTCAAAACGTATTATAACTTAGAACCGGGAGTACATAACAGAGGTCGTCCACCTTTTCTAATTAGCTTAAAATTTTGGGTTGAACTAAACGATAGATGCAACTCAACCTGGGAAAAAAAGGGTACGGTCTCCTATTATTTTATTTGCTATATTGCGGTAAAGCAGCCAAATGTCGTTAGAACTTGAACCGGTGGTGAAGATGGATCTGTGGCGAGCGCGAGCCGAGAGTTGTACGTCTGTGAAAGATTCCGTGGTGCGAGACACGACAACACCCTCGAAACAGGTCCTTAATTAACAGCCTGTTCGGCTGGGGCTGAAACGATCGTATACGATCGTGGATTATTACTGCTGGCTGGTTTTGTGTGAGAGAAAAATACTGTTCTGGCTGAAAATTTACGATCGTTTACGACCAAGCGAACAGGCTGACGATGATGGGTGGCAATAATCGTGTTGGCTTTCCATGTGTGCGTATTAATTGGGGTGCCAATGCGATTTTTTTAATTTTAACACTTTTTAAAAGTAATTTTAAATCTAACACTGTTTTTTTTTCAAAACTAACACTTTTGACGTGCCATGCATGGTGGTGCGGCAGGAGAGTGACGTGGCGAAGACCGGGGCCGCTGACCGGTGACGTGTCAGGGTCTGCCACGCCACCGATATTGGCGCGGCACTGTCGTGCCACGGAGCATGGCGCAACAGGATCTGGACGCAGACAGAAGAACGGCTGCCGTCGGTGAGGATCGGCAGCGACGCGACCCTGGACCGTGGACCCCGGCTTCCTCGACCCCTCGCCGGTGGGCTCCGACCAGGTGCTCTAGTCCGACATAGGGTCACGCAGCACGGTCGACTACTACGCGTCTAACCAGGGTGCCTTCTTCGACGATTTCATGGCGGCGATGACCAAGCTCGAGAGGATCGGGGTCAAGACGTCGGCCACCGGCGTCGAGATACGCCGGGACTGTCGGTTCCCGAACTAGTTGCTACTTAATCTCGCCGGCAGTGCTGCCGCGACACATTGAAACGAATATGAAGCAAATAAATGAAGTCCGTGCGCAAGTTGACAAGCTACCACATAACATTTTCATTGGTTTGACATAAGTTCGACATAACATAACCAACTAAGCCTAGAAGTTTCGAACGCCAATATTCGTTCGACCTAACAAACTAAGACCCAGGAGTGTAAGGATTCATCGGGTGCCTCTGTCTCTTCGGATTTGTTGGCAACACATTGGGAGTGTAGCCAACGTCAGTGTGGTCACGCTGCCGGTGCGTACGACTCGTACCCTGCAAGTATATGATATGCACGATTACTTATAATCTTTATGATCGTTAGTTCATGGAGCCTACGTATTTAAAGAAACTACCTTTGTTAATATCTGTGAGGCTCCTTGGGTAACAAGCGGGAAACCACCTAGCTGAGACATGTCGATCTCGTCCTACGGCCAATCGTCCCACTGGTCGTGCTGTCTGCGGAAGCCCAGGGGGTCATCGTCGTCGTCGTCCTCGGTTGCAGGGTCCTTCTCAACGCTATGATGTGGTGGTGTACGCACCGCGAAAGTGGCACCTGTCACCGGCTGAGAAGAGTCGGCTGGTGTTCTCAAAGAGGCTGAAGACGTGCCACCCGACCACGCCGGGAGTGGCGGTTCCACCCAAGTGTCCATACAGCTCAGCTTCTGAGCTAGCTTCCTACAGCTCTTCTTCACCTTCTGCATAAATAGATGTTAAAGTTAGTGCATTTTCCAAACGCATATACACTAAAGAAACATTTTCGGAACGAACAAGTTTATGTTTACCTCCACAAAAGCCTCGAGAACGCCTAGCCCCTGCCCTCTAGACTCGTGAAGCCGGAACGCTGCTTCGTTAGACATCCTTGACAATTGTGTCGTCTGGGTATAGAAACGCGGTTGGACAATTTTAATACACATACTTAATACCAAATGGATAACAAATTGTACCATTTAAGTATCTTACCACGTATCTTTGAAGCGGGGCTCTATGTAGCTATGTGTCCTCCCTAGTGGCAACGTCGTACACATCTTTGATCACATCTTCCTCTGAGTCCTCGTCAATCGCCTGCTTAGTGTACGGGGGCTTGATATGTGTCCTCATAGACCTGTGAAGCCACTGTAGGTACTCGTCGAAGGTGTGCTGGTCGTGTGGGGGACCCGCATGGATCGGCTGTCATTCCTATTCTGCCACAAGTCGATGTGCGCGTTGTGTGTCATGCGCCAATCCTTGGTCTTATACCTCTTCCTACGGTCATACCTACAACAAAACTATGTTAGTTGTACCACACACACCTCTGAATTGTAGCTTTGTTATTAATAGATAACGCACCCGTGCAATTCTTGGTTGGTGGAGTAAAGCGGTGGTGGGCAGCCTGTCATTCTTCCAAACTGTCTGCAGACCCTGATGGGCAAGTGAATCTCAACCATGTGAAAGAAAATAAGAGGGATGTTGCAGCGATACTCGTCTAACTCATCCCTAGTGACAGGACTCAGATAGTACTCGAGCTCTGGAGCGTCCTAAGGACACCAATGCACCTAAACATTTTATAATTGAGTTAGGTTGTGATATAGTGTACATCAAACAAAACACATGTATGATAGTAAAGAGAGCGTAACCTGGTGCTATGTCAGGACGTCGAGACCATCCGTGTACTCCCTGTACTTGCGCCTCGCATTTCCTCTAACTAACTCTACTTCTGTCTAGATATACAGAGCTGTAGGGAGTGTATCCTACTCGTTCCATTGCTGCATTGAATACAATAATAAAATAGCCATCAATAATTTAATCATATGTAACTGTCTTGAAGAATATAGTGAACCGAAGTACTTACCAGTAAACCAGTATTAAGGGGCCTCCCAACGGGCCATCGTTCCCAACACCAAACCTAGAGTAGGTAGGAGCAACCCCCAAGGTTCATATACCCTGGGGTGCGACGACAGGCAACGCACAACTGTCGATACGTCCATGCTAGGACTGCGCTGCCCTAGCTATACGCCGCTATGTTCTCCCACAGCTGGCGTAGTATGTCAAGGAAGATCCAGCTGATGGTGTTGCCTGAGGCATCTGGGAAGAGGAAAGCACCAAGGAAGTGCCAGAGCCACACTCTAGCGAACCTATCGATCTGAGCCTCCTCAGCCTGTGGGTCCAAGTAATCAAAGCGCTCTGTGATCCAAGATGATGAAACTCCAGAAGTTTTCCTAAAATTCACCAATGAAAATGAGACCCGATGGATGCAGAAAAGTAATGCAAGTATTAAATAGGCTTGAATTGCTCACTTATTTTTCTTTGAAACCTCGTTGTCCAGTAGAAGAAAGTCAGTGAACTGAGCCACCAGCTCCCTCCAGTGATCGTTGTCAACTATACCCGTCACTAGAAGTCCTCCCAACTGAAGACCAAAGATAGCATTCATGTCCTACATGGTTAAGGTCATCTCGCTGTAAAGTAGGTGGAACATGTGGGTCTCAGGCCTCCACCTATTATAAGAATAGAACGATTGTTAGTTGACTCAAATTTGTTATAAGAATGTTTATATACAAAGAAGGCACTTGCACCTGTCTACAGCCACAGTAAGTAGTGCTAGGTCAAGGGGCGGAAGACCGTAGTTGACAACATGGACAAGCTTGAGGAAGCTGGCACGCTGTATATGCGACGCGTAACACTCGTCCCACTAGTGCGTCCTAGTGTGCGTGCAGGGCCTCAAAGTAGTCAAGGCCACCTGTGCGTTGGTGTCACTCAAGATGTGTGCTCGGTGCTGGTTGTCGTACTCCACCTCAAGAATGGGATACAACGGATGTTGCGTGGGAGGGGCCATTCTATTACAAATTGATAAACAAAGGGTTAGATTATTCAAATTAACATTATGTAGCATTGCAAAATTTGAACTACTTGTTATGCAATACGAACACAATATGAAAGCACATGTATATATTCAAAATAACATTAACAGACATATTAAACAACTTCACTAGAAAAATAAGCATTTGATGAAACTTCATCAAGTCATCCAAATCACCGTATCACGCACTACTAAGTACCGACAATCAATCCCTAAACCCAAAATCCTAACTAATAGTAACCTAAACCCTAACTACCTAACCAAAACTACCTAACCTAAACCTAAAATCAATCCCTAAACCCAAAATCCAAACTAACAGTAACCTAAACCCTAACTACCTAACTAAACCTTAACTATCCTAAATCACTAACAAATTCTAAATCACTATCCTAACAAATTCTAAATCACTAACAAATCCTAACAAATTCACTAACCTAACTATCCTAAATCACTAACCCTAACTAAAATAATAATCATAATAACATGAAATTGAGAGAGCCTACCTTGATATGAGCGGGCGGCCGGTGGACGTGACGCGTCGACGTTCGTGGCGCGGCCAGAGTGGGCGGGCGCGTGCGGCATGGGCAGGTGGCCGACGGGGCTCTACGTGGCATGCGGGCGGCTGAGCGGGTGGGCAGGTGCAGTGGTCGGCGTGCAGGCCCAGCATTGGCAAGCGCTACGGGCACGACGACGACGGCGCTTCGGGCAGGGGCGGCCGATAGGATGATGATGATGATGAATCAAGTGAATCATGGGATGATGATGATGATGAGAAGATGGCTCTATTTGTCAAGAGATTTGGCAAGTTCATGGTGAAGAAGGGCTACCATGCTAGAAGAAAGAAGTCTTCATCCAAGAACAAAGAAGAGTTAAGAAGGTGCTTCAAGTGTGGAAACAAAGATTATCTTGTTGCTCAATGCCCATACAATAGCGACAATGATGATGACAACAAGAAAAATAAGAAGAAGGACAAGAACGAAAAGAAAGAGAAGAAGGACAAGATGGCCTTCAAGAAGAAGACGGGTGGTTCATATGTAGTCACTTGGGATAGTGATGCTTCCTCAAGTGATGATGATGATGATAGTGATGATCACAAGACCACCAAGAAGAAGGTTCTTGCAAGCATTGCTATCAATGAGAAGCCTTCTCTCTTTGAATCTTCATCATGCTTCATGGCTAAGGCCACTAAGGTACAATCTTGTGATGATGAAAGTGATGAAGAACATGTTGATGATAATGAACATGAAAATGATAGTGATAGTGATGATGATGAAGCTACTAAGGATGAATTAATTGACATGCTAGAAGATGCTAGAGAACACTTTGATATCAAGAGAAGGGAATGCAAAAGCTTGCGTAAGGAACTAAAAGCCCTTAAGCAAGCCTTTGATGAGCTCAATGCATCTCATGAGAGGCTAGAGGAAGCCAATGAGAAGCTTAGAAAAGCTCACAAAAAGCTTGAAAATGCTCATTCCTCTTTGCTTGATGAGCAAAATAAAAAGAAGCATGTTGAAACTTACAATGTAGGTTTAACTTATGATATAATTGATGAATCACTATCTATGCCTATCATTGTTGCTCCTACTAACCCTTCTTGTAGCACTTTCACTTCTACTTTATCTAGTAGTGATGGTTTCACTTTGTGATGCCTCACTAGTGGTTGAGAATGAGAACCTCAAGAAGGAGGTCACTAAGCTCACTCATACCTTAGCTAAGGCTTATGGTGGTGAGGACCGCTTGCTTATGTTCTTGGGTAGCCAAAGAGCTTCTCTCTACAAAAAGGGATTGGGCTATACCCCCAAGAAAGGCAAAGCGGCCTTTGCTCCTCACAAGACAAGTTTTGTGAAGAACAATGGTCGGTATTGCACTAGTTGCAAGCAAGTGGGTCATAAAGAGCAAGAATGCAAAAACAAGAGCAAAAATGCTAATGTATCTTCCATTAAGCTTGATTCATGCTATATGCTTACTAGGGGTACAAATGGTGTAAAGGCTAAGTTCATTGGTAAACCATGGATGGGCTCAAAGAAGAAAGCCATTTGGGTACCAAAGAGCCTAGTGACTAACCTTCAAGGACCCAAGCAAGTTTGGGTACCTAAAAAGAATTGATCTTATTTTGTAGGTCAATTACAAAGCCAGAGGAAGACATTGGGTTCTTGATAGTGGGTGCACTCAACACATGACCGGTGATGCAACAATATTCAACTCAATGATGGTTATGATAGTATCACATTTGGTGACAATGGCAAAAGCAAGGTCAAAGGGCTTGGTAAGATTGCAATATCCAATGACATGAGCATATCCAATGTGTTGCTAGTAGAAAGCTTGAACTTCAATTTGCTATTCGTGTCACAATTGTGTGATCTTGGATTCAAATGCATATTTGGGGTAGATGATGTAAAGATCATAAGTGTAGATGGCTCTAACTTGATCTTCAAAGGCTTTAGATATGAGAATCTATACTTGGTTGATTTCAATGCTAGTGAAGCTAAATTATCTACATGCTTGTTTACTAAGTCTAGCATGGGTTGGTTATGGCATAGAAGGCTTGGTCATGTTGAAATGAAATAATTAAATAGATTGGTTAAGCATGACTTAGTTAAAGGCTTGAAAGATGTTGTGTTTGAAAAGGATAAGCTTTGTAGCTCTTGTCAAGCCAGAAAACAAGTTGGAAACACCCATCCTAAGAAAAGCATGATGAGCACTAGTAAAGCATTTGAGTTATTGCACATGAATTTGTTTGGGCCAACACAATACACTAGTATCGGTGGTAATAATTATGACTTTATGATAGTGGATGACTACACTAGATACACATTGGTATTCTTTCTAGTGGACAAAAGTGATGTGTTTGCAACATTCAAATTATTTGTCAAAGGCATTCACAATGAATTTGAAACAACCATCAAGAGAGTTAGAAGTGACAATGGTAGTGAGTTTAAGAATACTAGAATTGATGAGTTGTGTGATGAATTTGGAATTAGACATCAATTCTCGGCCAAGTACACTCCTCAATCAAATGGCCTTGTTGAGAGGAAGAATAGAACACTCATTGATATGGCAAGGTCTATGCTTAGTGAGTACAATGTGAGTCAATCTTTTTGGGCCGAAGCTATCAATACGGCTTGCTATTGTAGCAACTGCCTCTATTGTCATCGATTGAAAGAAATGACACCATATGAGCTCTTAAATGGTAGAAAGCCCAACATTGCATATTTTTAGGTCTTTGGTTGCAAATGTTATATCTTGAAGAAAGACACTAGATTGGACAAGTTTGACAAAAAATGTGATGAAGGATTCCTACTTGGTTATTCCACCATAAGCAAAGCATATAGAGTTTGGAATTTGGATAGTGGTACTCTTAAGGAAGTTCATGATGTTGAATTTGATGAAACCAAGGGTTCACAAGAAGAGAATGAGAACTTAGAAGATGTTAGAGGCATTCAACTTTTAAATGTCATGAAAAATATAGATGTTGGTGAATTGAGACCTATGCAAGTGAATGATGATGAAGATGATCAAGTGCAAGTGATCTCCAACTCAAATGTGCAAGATGATACAAATCAAGTTAGTGCAAGTGGATCTCATGATAATGAACAAGATCAAGTGGCTAGTACATCATCTCAACCCAATGATCAAGCAAGTGCAATCAATCAAGTTCCAATCCTCCAACCAACCAATGTTGCAAGAGATCATCCATTGGACACTATCATTGGTGATATTTCAAGAGGTGTACAAACAAGATCAAGATTGGCATCATTTTGTGAACACTTCTCATTTGTGTCATCCATTGAACCAAAGAAGATAGATGAAGCTTTGAAGGATGTTGATTAGGTGAATGCTATGCATGAAGAATTGAATAACTTCATAAGAAATCAAGTATGGGAATTAGTAGAGAGACCAAAGGAACACAATATGATTGGAATCAAATGGGTCTTTAGAAACAAGCAAGATCAAGATGGGATAGTAGTAAGGAACAAAGCAAGATTAGTAGCACAAGGATATACACAAGTTAAAGGTCTTGACTTTAGAGAAACATATGCTCCGGTTGCTAGATTGGAAGCAATTAGAATCTTGCTAGCCTATGCTTGTGCCCACAACATCAAGCTATATCAAATGGATGTTAAAAGTGCATTTCTCAATGGCTATATTAATGAAGTAGTATATGTTGAGCAACCTTCCTATTTTGAAGATGACAAGAAGCCTAACCATGTATACAAGTTGAAGAAGGCATTGTATGGCTTGAAGCAAGCACCTAGAGCATGGTATGAGAGATTGAGGGATTTCCTACTCTCTAAAGGGTTCACAATGGGCAAGGTTGACACCACTCTTTTCATCAAGAAGATTGGAAAAGATCTATTTATATTGCAAATCTATATTGATGATATCATATTTGGATCAACCAATCAAGAATTTTGTGATAAGTTTGGAAAGATGATGGCTAATGAGTTTGAAATGTCCATGATTGGAGAGTTAAGCTACTTCCTTGGTCTTCAAATCAAGCAATTGAAGAATGGTACATTTGTGAGTCAAGGCAAGTATATCAAGGACATGATCAAGAAGTTTGGTATGATTGATAGCAAAGTCATTAGCACACCAATGGGAACCAATGGCAACTTAGATAGTGATGCAAGTGGAAATATGGTGGATCAAAAGTTGTATCGGTCTATGATTGAAAGTCTACTCTATGTGATCGTATCAAGGCCGGATGTCATGTTTAGTGTATGCATGTGTGCAAGGTTTCAAGCCTCGCCAAGAGAAAGTCATTTGAAGGCTACAAAGAGGATATTGAGGTACTTGAAGCATACATCAAATGTTGGTTTGTGGTATCCCAAAGGAGCAAAGTTTGAGCTAGTTGGTTACTCTGACTTGGACTATGCGGGATGCAAGGTTGAAAGGAAGAGCACCTCGGGCACATGTCAATTGTTGGGAAGATCACTTGTTTCATGGTCATGAAAGAAGCAAAGTAGTGTTGCATTATCAACCGCCGAAGCCGAATACATATCCGTCGGTAGTTGTGCACAAATACTTTGGATTAAGGCCACCTTGAGTGACTTTGGAATCAAGTTCAAGAAAGTGCCATTGCTATATGACAATGAAAGTGCAATCAAGTTAACCAACAATCTAGTTCAACATGCAAGAACAAAACACATTGATGTCTGCCACCATTTTATAAGATATCACCAACAGAAAGAGGACATTTGCATTGAGAGTGTAGGCACCAAAGATCAACTTACCGATATATTCACCAAGCCATTGGATGAGAAAAGGTTTTGCAAGCTAAGGAATGAGTTGAACATATTGGATTTCTCAAATATGTGTTGATGCACCCCCATTTACATGACATGCCTCTCCTTCGAGCAATCCAAGGTAAAAGTTGATTAGCATGACATACATCTTTGCTAAGGACATGGTTAGTGCATCTAGTCACATTTTTAATCTTATTAGGACCTTTCAAGTGGTTCTATTTTATTAGGCTCATTTATGAAAATCAAATGAATTTGATGTTTATATGATATCACTATTGCTTCTATGCTTGATTTGATCTAGTGATAGCATATGACATGTTTATGGGTTTGTAAACCTAGTGTTTGATCTAGAAAATGAGCTCTAAGTATTTAACTCAACATGGTATAAGATAACCCTTATTTGAAGGTGTGAAGAAGCTTGTCCTTGGATCAAACCGAGTTAAATATCTTTGGCAGATGATCTAGATTAGACCAAATTTGGGAAAATTATCCTCACCCCATTGATTGACATTGATAATCTCGACCCTACAAGTAATACTATCTATATTTAGAACCCTAGTGGTCATTGATGACAAAGGGGGAGAGAAACAAAGATAGTAGTAAAAAAATAGTGAAAAAGGGAAGAAATATCATAAAGGGAGAGAAAACATAAAGATATCTTGATATATGACATAGGGGGAGAGATATGACAAAGGAAAGGGATCAACTAAAATTTTGAGCACACAAGTAGGGGGAGCAAGCTCATGAACTTGTATGGTGCATTTGAATGTGCATTTCATATGTTTGCTTGCATGGCATAAGTTTTAAATTTAAAATATCCTTGCTTGTGTGATGTATGCTAGTTGTTAGATTGAATGATGAAATGAAATCACTAGATAAATTTCATTTACAAATATTTCCAAGTGGTATTGAACTAACCATGGTGCTAAGGATGGTATATTGGTGCACTCTGATTGGTATCACGTTTCAAAGGTCCATCTTTTATACCTTAGCATCATTTGGTAGACATTGTCTCCTATACTTCCTATCTAATCATATGTGCAAGCTACAATCCAAACTCTTAGCACATATGTAGGGGGAGCAATTGCTATCATTTGGGATTCATGAAACTTGTCCATATCCTTTTACACATGATAAATATGCTTGGACATATAACGTGGATTCAATTGAATTTTAATTCATATCTTTGTATAAGGGTTGTCATTAATTACCAAAAAGGGGGAGATTGAAAGCTCTAGTTTAGTTTTGGTGAATTGATGAAACCCTAAGTGCTAACCTAGTTTATCAAGTGATCATGAGATAGGTAGCACACTCCAAGTGATGAAGCAAATGAAGATCATAGCATGATGATGATGATACCATGTTGATGATCAAGTGCTTGGACTTAGAAAAAAGAAAGAGAAAAACAAAAAGCTCAAGGCAAGGTATAAATCATAGGAGCTATTTTGTTTTAGTGATCAAGATACTTTGAGAGTGTGATCACATTTAGGTTTGATAGTCGTACTATTAAGAGGGGTGAAACTCGTATCGGAATGCGGTTATCAAAGTGCCACTAGATGCTCTAACTCATTGCATATGCATTTAGGATCTAGTGGAGAACTAACACCCTTGAAATTGTTTGTGAAAATATGCTAACACATGTGCACAAGGTGATACACTTGGTGGTTAGCACATTTGAGCAAGGGTGGAGAAGTTGAAAGTGAAATAGAGTTGGTCGCAATAATGCTGGCGTCGATCAAAGGACCGGACGCTGGGTCGCTCAGTGACCGGATGCTGAAGGGCTGTGTTCGGTCGAGTGGTCGGTCAACACAGTGATTAGGGTTAAGCACCGAACGCTAGGCTGTGTCCAGTCAAGCATGACCGGACACGTCAGGTCGGCAAAAACTAGTTTTGGACCCTTACTATAAACGACTGGACGTTGAGAGATCGGCGTTCGGTCAACTCTGTCGGAACGTCCGGTCAACACGTCGACCGTTGAGAGCAAACATTCACTGTTGAACGTAGGAGGCACGTGGCCACCATTGGGCGACCGGACGCTGAGGAGTAGCGTCTGGTTAGTAGGATCGGAGCGTCCGGTCACCCCGATCAATACCCAGTGAAGGGGTGCAGTGGCTCTATTTCGTGGGGGCTTCTATTTAAGCCCCATGGGCAGCTCAAGCTCACTCTCTTGGCCATTTGCATTTATATAGCAACATTGTGAGCTTAGCCAAAGCCCTCCCACTCATCTCCATCATTGATTCATCATCTTTGTGAGATTGAGAGTGAATCCAAGTGCATTGCTTGAGTGTTTGCATCTAGAGGCACTTGGTGTTCGTGTTTCGCTGTGGGATTCGCTTGTTACTTTTGGTGGTTGCCGCCACCTAGACGGCTTGGAGCAGCAAGGATTGTTGAGCGGAGGTTGGTGATTGTCTTCGGCTCCGATCGTGGTGATTGTGAGGGGTTCTTGACCTTTCCCTGGTGGAGCGCCAAAAGGTACTCTAGTGGATTGCTCGTGGCTTGTATGATCCTCATCTTGTGTTGGTTGTGCGGCACCCTATTGAGGGTTTGGCATGTGATGCCAATTAGCGCGTGAACCTCCAAGTGAGTGAATCGCCACAATGAGGAGTAGCTTGCCGGCAAGCAAGTGAACCTCGATAAAAAAATTATTGTGTTCATCATTGATTCTAAGGTGATTAGTCTTCATTGTTATTCATCCTTGTGATTAATTGGTTCCTCCATCTATACAACGGTATTACCTTCTTGATCACTCTCTTTACTTTACCGCAAACTAGTTGACAAGCTCTTTAATGTAACTAGTTGTGAGAGCTTGCTTGCTTGATTGGTGTGGCTCTTTAGTTAGCTTTTGAGAGCACACTAACATAAGGTAGTGTCATAGCTATTGTGTGAATAGATACTATCTAAACTAAAATTGTAGTAGGTGACTTGTATTTTGAGTAGGCTAGCGCAACACTTGCTTTGCCTCATAATTGTCTAACTATTTTGTTAGGTGTTGTTGTAGAAATTTTTATTAGGCTATTCACCCCCCTCTAGCCATTAGGACCTTTCACACTCCCATGGTGATTTCTTCCTTCTCTACCAAGCCCAAAAGGTATGGCCCTCTACTCCTTTTCTCTCTCTCCAAGTCTTCTCAGTATTCCCATGGCTTATACACTTGCAATAGTGAAGTAAACCCACTAGATCTACTTCTAGTTGATCCTAAGAGTCCATCAGGGGCTTGCTCCGTGTCTGAGTCCACGTCGGCCATCTTGATGTCATCGTCGTCATAGTTTAGGGTTTCCTCGCCTACCGCGGCGTTGCCCAGGGAGCATTCGCCTCCCCCATACCTAGCCCCGCCAGTGGATGTGATCAAGCCTCTCGCTCTCCCTTTACCCTTCCATAGGATGCGAGGAAGGAAAGAAAAGGACGCGACACGAGACGCCAGCACGAGGAGACAGAGCTCGGTGGTGGCACGGGGAGGGGGATAGCCGCCGATGCAAGGAGGGAGAGCCGGCATCAGTAGCAGGATGGAAACGACGAGGCGGGGGGAGCAGTGACGGCAACGGTGAAGACGGGGGAGGGGGAGGGCACTCGCGTTGGTAGCCTTGTGCGCTGTTGAGACAGGAAGGAGGCGAGCACGTGAGGAGCGGTGCGCGTGGGGAACCCCTACCTACCTACACGGGTGGCAGCCAGCACCACGCCGACCCCTGAAAATTATTTTCCGTTGTGTGTTGGGCCTTTTCTTTTTCTTTTTTGGGTTTAGGCCCGCGTCTGCTCCCGCCTGCTACCTCGCGCTTTCCCCACCAGCTACAGTGCTACGCTTTCCCGCGCTTGAGGGCCCACCCACCCGCCCATTCGTGCTCGCCGGTTCGTACGACGCATGCATCTTGGTTTTGACCGGGGTAAGAGACGCTCATGATGCAGTGGATGAACGTATGGAGTACTCATATCCAGTGCAGTAGTACTACGCACGTATGTAGGAGTCCAGCCCCACTAGGCTACTACTACTGTACCACTACTCCAAAAATCCAGAAAAAAAACTAGAAAATAATGATTCACTTTCTTCAGGAAAAAACTAGAAAATACTGATTCGCAAAAATAGTAATTACACGGAATTGAACGTAAGACTGGTCTAAGATGTAAATTCCCTACCATAGCACCATATAAGTGTCTTGTGATAAATACAAAATATTTTCTTTATTAAAGCATATCAAACCATTTAAGTTCAAAAAATATCATCTAAATATTACTTGAAAAAACTAAAATATTTCATAGAACATCTCACAAGTATCATGTCAATATTCAAAGATAATAATGAAACATCTCTCTTATACTACTTGAACATCTGTAAACATATCTTAGAACATCAATTGTATATTACACGAACATCAGTGAACAAAAAAAGTGAAAACTATGTAACAGGAAAAGAACAAAAATTTAATTGCAGTTAAATAAATAAGAAGAACAAATGAAATAAATTGATAAAGAAAATGGAAAGAACAAAAATTCAAAATAATATTGAAAGCAAAAAAACAAAAAAGCAAAAAAAACAAACAAAAGAAAAGGTGTCATAGAACATCACATGATACATATATCATAGAACATCCCATATATACTATGTGAACATTAAAAAATACATCATAGAACATCGGATGTATACTATGTGAATATCACATATATACTGCACGAATATCACAAAGTACATCATAGAACTTCACATGTATACTGCGTGAATATCACAAAGTACATCATAGAATATCACATGTATACTACATGAGCACGATAAAATTAATCATAGAACATTACAAGTATACTACGTGAACATCACATGTATCTTGAAATAAAAAGAGTAAAAGATAAAATTATTAAAGTAAATAATTAGAGTAAAATAACAAAAAATGAAAACTTAAATAACAAATGCTAAACATATAGAAAAATAAATAAATAACTTAAATAAGAAAAGGAAAAAATAAAAAAGATCACACGTATACTACGCAAAATATGACATGTTTCTCATGTAACATATGAAATGGAAAAATATAAAATAAAAACTAAAGCATGAAAATGATTAAAAATAAAAAATAGAGTAAAAGAAAAATAGAAAATGAAAAAAAACAACATGAAACATAAGAAGAGAAAAGAGAAGTAAATAGAATAAAAAGAAAGAAAAATAAAACACTTGAAAACAAAACATGAAATTAAAAATAATCAATTAGGGCAAAAGAAAAATGAATAAAATAAAGATAAAAATACAAAAAAGTGAAAAGATGAATAAAAGTCCATAAAAGGATAAAGAAAAATAAAAAAGAAATCAATGAACGGAAAGAAAAATACATCGTAGCATCATAAATGTATACTATGTGAACATTATATGTATGTCACGAAATACTAGAAATAAAAGAAATAAACATATAAAAATGATAAAAATGGATATAAAGTAAAAATGTAAAAAGAAATGAAAATAAAAAAATTATAGAAAGTAGAAAAAGAAAAGAGAAAGAAAAATAGAATAAAAGAAAGAATAGAATAGAATAGAATAAAAAGAAAGGAAAGAAATGAAAGATAAAAAGATAAATAAATGAAAATAAAGAATAAAATATCACTGAAACAAAAAAAATTAAATTGAAGCAAGCAAACGAAACCAAGAAAGGCATCATACATACGTACTTGTATATGTTGCTGCAGGAAGTGGACCGCTAGCGTCACTTGGGCCTTGGCGAAGAGGGGGAGGGGGGCGCGGGGGTCGGCGGAAGGCTGCTGTCCGACTGGTTGGCAGCGATGCTTTCCGGCGCGCGTGAGGCTTCCTGATGATTCTGAGTAGATGGGCCCCTGGCCCTGGAGAACGTATGGCTCTCTACAGTTCCTGGTCCTCCACTGGGCATCAGACCGACCGGGCCAAGTTGTTTAGTCCAATGAAACCCTACTCGTAAACCTCCTGAATGGGCTGTCAACGAAGGAATTGGACCAAAGCCCAGTTTCCTCCGTGACCTCCTCAAATATCTACTCGCCTCTCGTTGCACTTCCGCAGAGCAAGTCGTTGTCGTACTGTGGACTGTAGGTGTACATCTAAAAATCTAATAATAAGTTAATTCTGAAGGGGTGAAAAAACCTGAGAACGCCCAAAAGTCCTCATGCTGAACATAAGTGCGAGCTGTCTAAAGCTAATCACGGTGTTAAAGCTACGGCTATGTATGTATAATCGAAATAAACTCTTTTGTAGAGTAGGTTTTCTTTTCTCTAAACTAGAATCAAGGACCATTTCTGCAGTCCAAAGTTGCTTTTCTACAGTTCTTTCTGTGATGCGCTGAGTGGGTATACATTCTCTGTTTTTTTAAAAATAAGAAATCGTTTTGTTTTCTTGATGCATATAGTATATGAAACGATGATTGCTACGGGGGTTGTACTTTGACGTGAAAAATATTCCTGTCAACAACTTCCCCCTTCCTTCTCTTGCGTTTAGTGTCATACAGATCTCACTGTTTCTAGAAGTATATGTTCTTTCTGTTTTGGACTGTTCCTCTTGTTCTTCTGAGATGAAACGCAAAGTGCAGGATAATGTGCTATTTCTGCCCATGGTTTCTCACTTACATTGTTAGTTCTAGAATGATGGATTTCATATTCAGGCACTCAAACAAGTAGGCCTGTTATGTTGTACTTACAATATGATGAGTAGGTTTTTTAATAAGGCCTTTTTAATAAATGGTAGTTCTAACTTTAAAAAACAACAATGGCAGTTCTTTTGTCTACCAAAAAAGTAAAGGGCCTACATGTAATTTTGCATTGTAACGTGTTTTTCATTTCTCAGCAAATTAGAACTAACTTAATTGATGCAGTTGATTTGAATTCATGACGACTTCTTTTGGCTTTCCTATGCTGGCGAATGATTTACTGGAACCATATGCGGTCCGTACAGAAGGCTTCGAGATGTTGAACCCAAATCCAAAACTCAATTTACTGCAACACAACTTCATGGTAAGCTATCTTAAGTGTTTATGAATCTTTATGTAAGGACTTCTAGTCCTACTTTTTTTTTTCTTTTTCTTTCCTATTTTTTAGCGTTTAGTTCTTTCTCTTTACTCCTGTAATAAATACTTTAACGGATTTCTCCTATAATGAAATGGCAGAGCACCTGTTCTGTTCCATTAAAAAAAATCTTTATATAATAGTTATTTTTTTCTTGGCTCATAGAGCCCTGGATTTACAATTCTAGTCATATATAGTTGCTCTGTTTTTTTTTTTTTTTTGAGAATTCAACGGAGGGGGAGAGGACCCCCCACCTGCTTTCATTTCAACATTAGTTTGCCCAGGAGGGCTGAACAGGTTCGAAATACATAAGTTTTTTGCGCCACCGCGCTTCACAACTTCGCCTAGAATTTACATTGCGCTTGTAAGCAGATTACACCACGCAGTTCCAACATGTTTGCCCTTCTGAGGCAACCTTGCCGCCCACAGGTTGGCTTTGCTCTGCTATTTGAGTTCCCTTTTCAATAGAAATTCTTCAGATAAAAACTAAGTCTGTCCACTACACAAGCATATGTTTTATACAGTTTCAACACATGAATTTTTTTGTACCATAGGATTAAGATCCAACAGTTTCCACCCTTCTTCTATCTCCAGCCTCCAGTCTTCTTCTACCTCTAGACAATCATAAATCACAAGATCACAGATCCACACATCACAGATCACAAGAAATAAATTTTTTCTATGGAAAGACAAACCACATATCGCAAAGGAGGAGGAGGAACGCGCCCCAGATCGCATTCGCGGCGGCCTGCCTTACCAGCTCCCACGATGCTTCTGATGCCTTGGTGGTGGGGTGGAAGGCCCCAGCAAACGGGGTGAGCGTGACGTTCCTCGGCACGCCCGTGAGGAGGGCGGCGGCCTTGCCGGCGTCGCCAGCGACACCGACGGTGAGCTCGCCGTCCCGCAGGGAGAAGAGGCACGGAGACATGGATGATGATGGGCTGGCCTTGGGTGCCGCCGCGGTGCCGGTGGTGCTGGTGAGCTTGGGCGCGGCGGTGGCAGTTGCGGCGATCTTGGGCGTGGGCTTCGACTCGTTAGGTGGCATCAATGGCAACGCGATGGTCAACAACGATCAGAGGATCGCTCTCGGTCGGACGGTGTATGGCTGCTGCTCTCTATGCCAAAGCTCGCTGAGAAGAACAGAGCGGGTTCCATGGCGCGATATATAGGCACGGGAGCGGGGAGGACAAAGGTGGCGGGGCCCTTTTTCATAGATACAAAAAAAAAATCTAAGTGTCTTTTTATACTAAAACACACGTGTGTTGTATAGCATTTCTAAAACTAAAATATACCACCGGGCATTGCAGGAAGCAAACACTCATCAATTCAATATGTACGATTTTCCCCATTTCTCAATAAACCAGTAAACATGATTAGCATGGTCCTATGATTAGTTTCAGACTTTCAGTCATCTATCTAGTATTCACAATTTCTCATGTAAATAAGAATCGATTCATTGTAATCTGAACACTGATAAGAGAACGACAATGAAGTGTTTATTTTCTTTCTAACTCCGTGAACAGTAGTTTGGGAAATGACGAACTCAAAATCCTTCTGAAAAAATTCAAATGCCAAGTAGTTCTCACTAATAGTCTCATGTCCACTTTTACTACGTTAAGAGCATGACTAATAATACCCAGCGTTAGTTGTACGTGCATTTAATTATGGGCAACACTTAGACACGGGCGTCAGTCCTGTCGGACGCGGCATCCCACTCCGCTTCGCCCGCCCCTCTCATAAAAAAAACAAAATTTCCAATTCCGCCTCGCGTCGTGCGGCTGTCCGCCCACCCCACTCCGCCGCTCCGCCGTCGCCATTCTCTGCGGTGCCTCTATCTCACGCCGCCCGGCCCCGTGGCACCTCCATCCCCCGCAGAGAGGAGGAATCCTCCGCCAAGGTACTGATAAAAACCCGCTAGGGTTTGTTTCCGATCTTTCGATGAGAGGTGTGGGATAACTCGATTGATGGGTGGAGACGACGTTCACGGCCTGACTACAGCCTTCCAAGCTGCGCCTTAGCAACCGATACACCACCTCCAATGGCTACCGCGATCTTGTGGAGCGCGTCAACCGACCACTAGGGCACTCGTCCTGCAAGCAATCGAAGAACTAGCAAGAACAAGTATAGCAAGTACTGAATTACTAGATGTAGATGAAAGTTTCAAACTCAATCTCAATTAAGGTGGGGTTTCGAAGACAAGAAGACGGGCGGCTGATCCAGCACGCGCGCTTACAAGCAAGTAGCGAGAACTAAACTTGATCTAAACAAAACCCAATCTGTTTGTGGTGGCTCTAACCCTTATTAATACCTAGGGGAACGACCAAGGGGGTGTTGTGGTCGTTCTCCAACCCTAGGACGCGTCCCTAATGGACCCAACTTGATACATGGGCCATCGCCCCAAAATAGGGTGACGCAGCACCAAAGGCAGAAAAGGTCTCGGCGTTGAAACGACGACTACGGAAGCATGGGATAAGATATATCCATGAGTCCAGATCCATTGGAAGATAGACTTGATAAGCTTTCCAAAAAGTGCTAGAACGTCCTAATCGGAGTCCGTATGAAGTTGTGGCGACCGTCGCCATTTGGGACTGTTTTACAGTCCGAATTCAATTTCCAAAACGTGTTGGACTTGGACTCTTTCTGTCCTTGGAACCAAAGTAACGTGGTGGCCTAGCGGAGGACGTTAGGAATACTTAGATTTGGTCCCCAATCAACTTCATTAACCTTCCATGCTTTCCATATGCAATCAAACCTTTCCTTGATCCATGTAAGTAATTCTGAAAATGAGAATGAACACATTTTATGGTGGAGCACCAATTCATCAAATGCATCAATGATAAACCTCATATAGAATGGTTGCACCTTTGGTATAGAAGTGGTTGGCATGGTCATATTTGAGCCAATGATGTCCTCATCATTCTCCCCTTCTTGACAGCAAACCGTCATCGGTTTGACCTTTGTTGGAGGATGTGTTGTAGGTAAAAGTGAACCATGCTCCCCTTCTTGATATTTATCCTGTTGCATATGGGAAAACTAAGAAAACTTTGCAAGACATCATTAGTGTTAGTGCAGCCCTCAATTTCATCATGGTATTTGAAACATCCTTAATTTTCCTTGAAGGGAAAATCCACATAATGAATTTTAATATGATAAAACCAAGAACTGATTCCATCATATTATCATATTTCAGTCGATGTCACAGTCATACATCGTAAGATTACAAGAATACAAGATATTACATCACTGGGGAACACACCTATTATAGAGTTAATCTAGCGGAAGGCTATCGGGTGAAGGCTCCTCCTTCACGGGCATCATCAGAGTTGGCGTAGTGCAGCGTAGATTCCATCTCCGAACCAAACTTGAGCATAGGCACGAGATCTTCTAATCCTTCTAAAGTCAGCATCTCTGAGAAGCAGGAAATCTGCACACCGCCAGATGTGTGCAGGCCATGGTCAGCACCGATAAACTTTAGTGGAAAAGATAAACAAGGGATCTGGCGATCCTAATATTTGGCTGTGGTTTGCATCCTTAGCGCATGATAAGTAAATAACATTAGTAATATAATAATAATAATATCCAATTTTTAACACATTCACCACCACACCATCCATATCCATCCACCAACCATCCATCCCATACCATCTCCACACCACCACACCACATCTCATCTCACACACTCAGGTCGACAGGCCAACTCCCTCTCGGCCTTGTCTCAACGACCCGTAGCCCCAAGGCTCACGACCGGGTAATACCCCAAACCCTGGAGGGAGGAAAGAAGGACTCATCTCCTATCTAGTTTAAGCAAAACCCAGGAAGGTCCATAGCCGATAAGTCGGCATATGTATCGATCGATCAACCATACACTCTACAGAGGTTTTACATACCCACAAGATTAGCCATCCTCGGAGTCTAGAATCTCCTAGGCAAAATTCTAGTCGCTTGCTAGCCTAGAACGATGCCACCCTACCTCTCAGGCCTGGAACATCCCAAGTCTAGTCTGGGATGGCTGATACTGTGAGTCGTAGACAGAGCCGGGGCCCTCCGGATGTCAAGAGCCAGGTCCACAAGGCCTCCTAAAGTCTCGAAAGGGTGGGGGGGAACCCGCACGCCCCGTACCTCCTTGCACACATTCGCCTAGCAGTAGTGACATTGTTCTACCAAGTAGTCCGACCGTCCCGCACCATATAGGGCGAGTGGGATGTAAAGGATTCCCGATGAGTCTGAGTACTAGTAAGTCCTTAGAGATTGACCAAGCCAGAATGTCTTCATCAGGGTTTCCATTTTACGTGCCACCACAACACCTCTACCCTAGGCTCCACCTCTCCGAGGTTCACGCCCAAGGACACCTCCAATTACCATTTACCCACCACAGGTATTCCATATCCAAGTGCCCAGGTAGCACCACATGACAAGACTCGCCCTAGGCTCGTCGTTATTCCAGCTCGGTCGACACAACCCTCACTCTCCACGCACCCAAGACACACGCAGCACGCTCACACACCACCAAGTCTGGCACCCATAGCCAAACCCTTCCTAGGGGGTTCACCACCAGCATCACATCCCCGATATAATGCGAAGTGGAGTTAATAATAAGTATAGTGGTGTAATATGCAAACAAGTAGGCAAGTAAGCATATATAAGCGAGCAAATGCGCAAAGTAGGGTGACATGGTAGAGTGGGTTGCATCAGGGTAATAATGGCTCAGGTAGTAGCATGCATCAAAGTACTAGCAAAGGAATAATTATAAAGCGCTAGCAGTTCTAGATATTATGCAATGTCTAATAGGGTTCTCTAAAAGAGGGTGCTACCATGACACCTATGATGTTGAGGTAGTAGTGGTACAAATCTTCGTTAGTTGATGTAGTTGATCAGCAAGGTCTCCTCTTCGCAGGGTCCTGTCATCGATCACGTCCTCCTACTCTATCGGGTTCTGATCCAACGTTGTCCTCGAGGCAATTACCTCCCAAAACACACTCAAGGCAAGAGAACAAACAATACTCAAAAAGGCGACAAGACACAGAAGGAACACAAAGAGGAAATGACTTGGCCCTCTCGGCGGATGTCTGATCCCTAGGCCAAAGAAACAAGAGTGGTTGTTCACTAAGCACGAGCTTAAGTCAAGGCCTAGCCTGTACTTCATGGGCCAACCGTGTTGACCTGTACGGCTTCAAGATAAATGGTCCTGACCTTAGCTCATCCTGAGCAAACACCATGGCTTGCGGTCTTGTGATCTGGGCGTCAAGGAGATGACGGGGATCTAAAAGACGGGCCAAGTAAAAAGGAGAAAGGCAAGCAATCTACTCCTCCCAATACTCACGTCATGGAAAAGACGGGACATCGACAAGGAGCGTCGCACAAGAGGGCACGAGTGCTCAGTCCACTCGTAGGATACCAAGACCTAGGCGCACTAAATGCACTAAGACATCCTAGGATTCTTAGCGGTGCGGTTGTCACCGCGAGGACCACAGAAATGTTGCGGTCTATATAGGCACAATCATACAAGGGCTTAAGCATGGAAGAACCAAGAGAGAGGAAAATGGAATCTATACCCTTTCGACCAACTCGTCATGGAATAGACGAAGGTTGGAGAAAGGAGATACAGTCCCACGATCCAAACCAACTCATAGGGCACCACGACCGTGCAGCTAAATGGCATAAGGCTAATCCTATGGCTCGCAGCAATGTAGTTGTCACTGCTGGATCTAGAAGAACGCTATGGTCCAGGTGGTGCAATCATATGAGGTGGCTAGGATAAAATACGAGAAAAAGAGGTGGAGCCCAATGGTCATGGCGAGGCATCTCACGACCACGAGCTTCACCTACATGAGTTGGCGCCCATCATTCTACGATTATCGTCTCCCCATCCGTCCACTAGGTTAGGCCACATAGGGCTCATTGCATGCGGGTAATATCCGCACCAATGTCCAGTCCACAATGGGCGAGTCCTAGGGCCGAATTGGATTACTGATGATTATAGTATGTCAAAGACAACTAAAAGAGAGGGAGCGAGTTACGCTCGGCACTACGGTCATGGTGGGACGAACCCACGACCGAAATGGCCGAACAAAGTACGATCCCTCGATCAGCTCGAAGGCACGGTCCTCAGACGACAACCAACACAAGCAAAAGAACCAACTTGACATAAGAACCAGACCAACATAACCATAACTCGCGGAGTAGCGCGCTTCCATAGCGAAGGGAGTGATAAATAGACCTGCACAAGGGTACGGTGCAGACATTTATAGATAGATAAAGATCATGTAATATAAGTGTAAGAACAAGAGTGTAAGAAAGAGCAAGGAAGGGGCTTTCGTCGAAAGGCGGTTGTTGTTGCCGGACTCAGCTACGGTGGTGGCTCAGACACGCGGCTCAGCGTAGGCCTGCCTGTGGGCGCGCAAATGGTGGAGGCGGTGTGGTTCCGAGGCTCGCAGGACGGCGTGCGGAGGCACGGCCACGCGTCGCCACATGCAAGTGCGCGTGCTCAAGTCCACGGATCATGGCGTGTGTCCACAAATGGTGGGGGTGAAACAAGGCCGGTCTCTAGGGATGGTGTGCGGGCGTGAGTTCGTGCGATAGCTATGGTCGTGAACGCGGTGGCAAGGTTAGAGATCACGATGGTGTAGGAAACAGTTAAAAAGGGTGTGGCGACGGACTCGTCACGGCATCACGCCATGGTCCATGGCAGCGGGTCCGCGCCAACCACGCGGCCGCGGTGTTCTTGTGCTTGTGTTGGGCAAGGTGGGCTCTATTTCCATGGGCACGCTTACACCATGGCGGCGCGGACAAGGGCGTGCTTCTATGGTTTTTGCCTACATGGGTGGTGCTCTGTACATGCTAGTTCATGTGACTGTGGCTTTGGCGAGATGGAGACGGGCTTGATGTTGCGATGCTAGAGCCAGGCATCGTGGTCGTAATCCTATTGGAGGCGAGGAGGACTTGGTGGTATTTGGCTTGGCGGGTGGCTGTGGTAGCAAGGCAGAGGACGTGCTGGTGCGGAACAAGGCCACGGTGGCACGTGAGAACATGGCCACTTGTTGGAAAAAAGCCAATGGTTCAAGCTTGTGTTCGCGTGGGCGCACGGGCACTTGGCCACCGTGCGTGTGCGCTCATCCGGCAGCCGTGGCGAGCGATGGTGCTCTTCTTAGGCGCTCATGCACTGGTGTGCGTGTGGTTGTGTTGTGCATGTGTGTGTAGCTGCAGGAAGGCCTCAGCAGTGGCATGCTGGTGCACAGCCATGCGTGCCAGTGTGCTAGGAGCTGTGCATGTTGAGGTCTGAGGCAAGGCAAAAGGCCATGTTCCCAGGGCAACGGCAATAGGGCAACGTGCGTACATGTCCATGGGTGCGTGTGCAGGTTCGCGGGTGCTCGCGAGCAGGCACCGTAGCAGGGCTATGCGGGAGTGTGCTGCCGCGGCCATGGTGACCGTCGGGAGTGGCCCATGGTGGGTGCGCTAGATCGAGGTCATGGGTGGCCTATGATAGCGGTGTGCCCGCAGCGAAGGCATGGGCTATGCGAGTGCTTAGGTGGCGAGGCGACGCCACGGGCTCCGGGTCATGGCGAGTCGTAGAAGGTGGCACCGCGACGACCAGAACTCACGGCGGGAAGGGCGCGATGCAGCTCAGGGCTCTGGCGATGTCACTGGTGATGGTGGCCAGGGGGCTTGGGAATGGCTGGCTAAGGCGAAGCTCTACGGCGTGCTCTCGCACAACGAGGCCGTCGGAGTCGGACAGGAGGCGCGCGGCACGGTGGCAGACACGGCGCATCACCGCGCTGGTGAGGTGGGGTCCAAAGCGAACTATGGGCTTCTAAGGCCTATAGGTGGTGGCTTCCGACGTTCCATGGCATGGCAGACATGGAACCGGTGGTTGTGCTACCTCTACCTAGGCTAGACGGCCGGAACAGGATGTCGCCGTGGATGGCTCTGGCGACAGCGACCGCGTGTAGGCTCGGTGTGGCGGCGCTAGCGTTCCTGAGCTGGGAGGGCTTGGCAAGGCGACATGCGGTCTCGTGCGCGTGTCCCAGTGCGTTCAGTGAGTTGTGAAGCCAATGGCTTGGCCTTGGGCTCTCCTAGGTTGGGAGAACGCGGTGGCGACCATGGTAGGCTCGCCGGCATCGGGGCAATAGAGGGAGGCAAGGCTAAAGGCTCACCATCGGGCTTGTGGTGCAGATGGTCAAGGTGCCAGGGTCACAGAGGCAGAGCATGGCGAGGTCATCGGGCTCTAGCGAGTCATCCGCGTCGTAGACGATGTCGCGACCATACTAGAGACGGAGTCACGGGCACGACATCGAGGTGGTGGCGTTCCAGCTCAGAGCAGAGGATGACGACACGGAGGGCGATGCCTTTGGCTTCATAGATCGGCGTCACAGTTGTGGCTGCACTGCTGCTCCCGTCTTGTTCATGGCGTCATCCACGATGAGGAGCGGCAGCGCGAGCGGCGACGGCGCTGGCAAGGGGTGGGCTCCTGGCGGTGGCTTGGTCTCAACGCAGAGCTGGAAGGTGGTGCTGCCATGGTGCGCCTCTAGCGTGGTGAGGCTTGGGGCGAGGCTGTGGTGAAGGAGGGTGCAGCGAAGGTGGCGGAGGCTAGGAGGAGCTCCAGAGCGAGGCGGCGTCGGGGGTATTTATAGCGCGCTAGCTAGGGCTTCCAGAGGATGGACAACTGGTGCCTCGACATCCGTACTAGTGGCCACGCGACATTCATCTGATCATGGAGGGAGAAGCAGGGTAGGTGGGTGCTGACGTCGAGGCGGGGCATGGAATCGAGGCGCGCGCGCTCTGCCTTTGGGAGCGGCGGCGGCACCTAGGAAACTTGTGGGCGTGACCTAGGGTTCGGAAGGTGCTGCGCATGGTGGACAGTGATCCTCGACGTCCGTGCGGTTGGGGAGCACGTGGCCTTCATCCAAGGCACAGAGCGGCTGGCGCTGGGCACTGCGGCTGACCGATGGGTCTTGGACGGGCGTTGCGCATGAAACGCACGCGACGCAGAGCGGCGGCGCCTGGTGCACGTGCCTCACTCTGCCACTCGTGCTGGGCTGGGCCAAAGCCTGCCGAGGAGGAAGGCGGCTTGGGCAGGCTGGGCGCTCGGTTGGGTCAGATTGGAAACTAGGCTCCGGTACAGCTGCTGCTTCTATGCATCTCGTAACCAAGGAACAAGCACAGGACCATGCACAGGCGCATGCCAGCCTGCTGCTTGCGGTTGGGTCTAGCCAAGCAAGGAAGTGCGTGCTGTTTTGTTCCGTTCCTAGAGCATGGTAGACACGGAAGACAGCTGCCTACTCACGTGATTAAAGAACCAAGTGCAGTGGCATGCAATATGGTGCAGATGGTTGGATTGGGATTTAGGAGCATCGCCATGGTGACAAGATGGGCTAGCTGGGATAAAAGTTAAGGATTTTTCCTTTTGGTATTTTGCCAACTTGATACAAGGAAGTAAAAGAGACTTCAATAAAGATCATGTGGATTCCAAAAAGATTGAGAAACTCTAGGAAATTTGGAAGGATCCAAGAGTGTTCAAGATGCATTCGCAAAAGAATGTGACGGGAGTTTGCTATGGACTTGTGCTCTCCAACTCGAACAAGACTCAACCCAAAACCGACTCACGAACACAGGCACTCTCCTACAAACAATTCTATATGAGTGCAATAATTTATCTATAAATTGTTCTTAGTTGACTTAGGTTCGACCTAGCATGTACATGATTCACACATTGCAAGAAATTTTTTAAAAAAGTTCATATTTTTGGCTTCTCCAAAAACCCGGGTTGTTACAGTATTGTGGCCCAAAAGGATATTTTAGATTAGAGCAAATATAAACTTTATGCACCAAATATTCTCCTTTGTTGTCATATTTGCCAATTGCATGAAGCGAACAATGATTAAAACTTGGCAAACCAGAATCAAATTTAAGTTTCTCTTTTAGACAATTTAGATTACACAGAATATCAAATTCAATATAACCCAAAGTATTTGAAGATGACAGCAAATTCAGTTCATCTTGTGCACATGTAATAGGATGAAAAAGCTTATCTTCAGCACATTTGTATGGTTCCAAACCAAAAGTATCACACTTATTCGCTACTTGTGGCATATGAGTAAAAGAATCATCAGCACACAACTCCTCTTTATCACAAGGAACAGCGAGTAATTCATTTTGTGACAAAGGAAAATCAGTAGTGGATTCCACTATTTGTTGCTCTTCATTAGCATGCAGAGTGGACAAATTTTGGACATTATGGGTCACATCATTCTTATTCATAGATAATAGAATCTCTTTTTCAGCATTGAGAGTAAGACAAAACAATTGACCAATATGGCAATATGATTTGCTAATTAACAAGGTTCGAATTTTAGAATTGAGCCCTCTCATGAACCTACTCATAACATCTTCCATGCATTCATCCAATCCACCAAACATGATACAAATCTTAAAATCATGGTAGTATTGTTTCACAGTCTTACTACCCTGCTTCAAGTTGTATAATTTTGCAAGCAAATAATCAACATAATATGCAGGAATGAATGCATCTCTAAAAAGAATTTTGAAGTCTTCCCAAGATTCTAGAACTTTCTTGTGCCTACGAATGTGTTTCCATTCTAGCAAAGCAAATTCAGTCAAAACATTGGAGGCAATATAAATCTTTTATTTCTTAGACAGGTCATGCTCATCAAATTCATTATCTACTTTTAGCTCCCAATCAATGTAAGCTTTAGGATCAAACTTACCATCATATAAAGGCAAGTGTTGAATGACATCCTGAATATGAGGGTCTAGTTTCAACAGCTCAAAAATCTTCGTATCACCTACCATGATTAGTAGAAAACAAGAAACACAAAAATAATATGTATCCTCCTATCAACTACTAGGATGTGTCGGTTGTAATTCTCTCAAACTCAACTTGTTAAAACAAGCCGTTACAAGTTCTTACCAAGCCAAACAGGAGGTGATGGCAACCAACAAGTCTGCAACCGTGGAATGAAGTGTATCGGTGCCGCAAAAAAACACCTGTCAAGCTATAGTCGAAATATGTGGAGCTATAGGTGGGCTAAAGCAAGGAAGTACTAGCACCACGTTAGTCACAAAAGCAAGCTGAATAATCATTCAATGGTGGTACTGTGCTGGTTCTAGGCTAAACCATGCTAGAGACATGAGCCTAGGCACAAAGGTAGTCACTGAAAAATAGCAACTAGCACAGCTTGAAGAAAACAACATATTCGGCCCATTCTTTCTTCTCCTTCTCTTGTCTTTTTTTCCTTTTTTCTTCTTTTTTTTGCAGAGGCCTAAATGTTTCTATGACAACCCAAACAATAAGGCTATTGCACATAATCCCTTCGAATTTGGATTTAACAACTCTTGTTAATACCGCAGATGTAGAAATCTCTAAGATGACTATGGAGTGCTTAGATCGAATTTTGCTGCAAGGTCAGATCCGTTGGAAAGAAGACAACTTCAAGTTTTCAGATTATATTTAAACTCCCAAATTGGACATCAAATGGATCCGTGGTGGTAGAAATGCAGCAATGATGTATATGGTGATGGTGGATCTCGTGGTGACCAAAACATGATAGAACTCAAAACTCTAAAGGAATAGACACTAAGACCAGCAACTCGACACAACCGATGCAACCAAAAACTCAATAAACCCTAACTAAGCAGTGCTAGCAAAGGCTCAAGGGTTTATAGGATTGCGGGTAAACCAATCTACTTTTTTTGGCTTTTCTGGACTATAGAAAAAATTAAAAATAGCGAAGGATTCGAAGTCTCTCACCGATAAACCTTGCTCTGATACCAACTGATAAAAACCCGCTAGGGTTTGTTTCTGATCTTTCGATGAGAGGTGTGGGATAACTCGATTGATGGGTGGAGACGACGTTCATGGCCCGACTACAGCCTTCCAAGCTACGCCTTAGCAACCGATACACCACCTCCAATGGCTACCGCGATCTTGTGGAGCGCGTCACCCGACCACTAGGGCACTCGTCCTGCAAACAATTAAAGAACTAGCAAGAACAAGTATAGCAAGTACTGAATTACTAGATATAGATGAAAGTTTCAAACTCAATCTCAATTAAGGTGGGGTTCTAAAGACAAGAAGACGGGCGGCTGATCCAGCACGCGCGCTTACAAGCAAGTAGCGAGAGCTAAACTTGATCTAAATAAAACCCAATCTATTTGTGGTGGCTCTAACCCTTATTAATACTTAGGGGAATGACCAGGGGGGTGTTGGGGTCGTTCTCCAACCCTAGGATGCGTCCCTAATGGACCCAACTTGATACATGGGCCATCGCCCCAAAATAGAGTGACGCGGCACCAAAGGCAGAAAAGGTCCCGGTGTTGAAACGATGACTGCGGAAGCATCGGATAAGATATATCCATGAGTCTAGATCCATTAGAAGATAGACTTGATAAGCTTTCCAAAAAGTGCTAGAACGTCCCAATCGAAGTCCATATGAAGTTGTGGCGACCGTCGCCATTTGAGACTGTTTTGCAGTCCGAATTCAACTTCCAAAACGTGTTGGACTTGGACTCTTTCTATCCTTGGAACCAAAGTGACATGGTGGCCTAGCGGAGGACGTTAGAAATACTTGGATTTGGTCCCTAATTAACTTCATTAACCTTCCATGCTTTCCATATGCAATCAAACCTTCCCTTGATCCATGTAAGTAATTCTGAAAATGAGAATGAACACATTTTATGGTGGAGCACCAATTCATCAAATGCATCATTGATAAGCCTCATATAGAATGGTTGCACCTTTGGTATAGAAGTGGTTGGCATGGTCATATTTGAGCCAATGATGTCCTCATCAGGTACGCTGCTAGCTGCCCCTCCGCCTCCAAGCTCCATGCGCATGCTCGGCGCTGTAGCAGTGCCTCCGTCCCCGCTGCGCCATGCCGTTCTCGTCCTCCACTACGCCCAGGCTAGGTGACAGGAGAGGGGCCCATCGCTGGTAGGGCCTAGGGCATGCGTAGGTGCATCTGGCCACTGTCAGGCTGCGCCACCATCCTCTGCCATCAGTGGCCGGAACCGCCAGTTCTCCGCTATGTTCTGCGTCGCACGGAAGAAGGGTGAAAAATGCATGTTGCAAGCGTACATTTCAAGTGTTTCAGATGTTTCTGAGGTATGTTGCAAGTGTTTCAGATGGATGTTGTAAAACTAGATCGAGATGTTGCATATGTTGCAATTGTTGTACACATATGTTGCAAGCTTCTGTTATCATGTTTCATTTTTTTTGACATATGTTGCAAGTGTGTTTATCTGGACGTTGCGAATGTTTCACACATATATTGCAAGTGTTTTATCCGAATGTTGCATATGTTGCACTGGCTATACACGTATGTTGCAAAAGTACATTTTAAATGTTTCAGCTATTTCAAACGTTGTATGTTGCAATTGTTTTATCTGGATGTTGCATATATTGCAGTGCTCATACACATATGTTGCAAGCGTATATTGTAAATGTTTCATCTGTTTTGGACGTATGTTGCAGCAAATACGTTATGCTGCAAGTGTTCCTTGAGAAGGCTTGCCAAGGGGTGGAGGTGGTCCCCTTGGGCATAGCGGTCCTCACGTGCACGCGGGAAGCGAAGTCGGCGTGGTAGCAGCGCGCGGAGCACAAAGCTATATCCATGGACGTGGCAGCAGGCACGGAGCATGAAGCTGCATCCATGGGTGGGCAATAGGTGTGGAGCACAAGACGAAGTGAAACATGAAGCTGCATACATGGACTGGCAACAGGCACGAAGCATGAGGTGAAATGGATCACGAAGCTGCATCTATGTGCACCATAAGGATATCATTATTGAAAATGGGTGGGCAGCAGGCGCAGGCGTCCGGACGTCTAGGCGCTAGTCTCTTCGTTTAATTATAGTCCATTTAATAACCTACTCAGTTAGCTACTAGAACATACTTCAGCGAGTACGTTCGAGTACGTGACAATGGTGCATGGTGTAGATTTGTGGGCAGAGGTTACTGACGAGATCTTTTGGAAGCTCTCTGTTGATGGTGAATATTCTGCAAACTCAGCTTACAAAGCTCAATTCTTGAGGTCAATGACAACCAACTTTGACATGCTCATTTGAAAAGTTTGGACATCATTGCAATTTCTTTGGATGGCTCGCCATCCAGAATAGACTATGGACGCCGGATAGGCTCTAGGCGAGAGGTTGGCCCAACAATGTTGTTTGTCCCCTCTGTCGTAGAGAGCCGGAACTGTCCTCCACCTCTTTGCTCATTGCAAATACTCCATGCGTATTTGGAAGGAACTTGCCACTTTGATAGGACTCAATGACCTCGTTCTGCCTTTCTAGTCGCAAGTTGACTCACTTTTATCAGTGGTGGACCTCCCTCTCAACCGTATCTTGCAACTCCAGGAAAGAAATGCGTTCTCTGATCATCTTAGTCTTATCGGGAATTTGGAATGAAAGACATGCTCGAATTTTCAATCGCAAAGAGTTAGTTTGTAATCAGCTACTACAAAAAATAAAGAATGAAAGCGGAGTAGGGTGGATCATGGCTGGAGCAAAACATCTTGCGATTTTGACATGCCGACAAGAGAGTTTTTAGACCCTTTTTATAGTTTTTTTGTACAATCTTGTTTCCGGCCTATCTTGGCTTACATTCTTTTTAATATAACAGACAATCCTCATACCTCATTCGTTTTTTTAAAAAAGAACATACTTTATTACTAATATATGATTCAGTTTCTTCTCTCACAAAGTTTTTTTGAGCTTGTGCATGAGCTATCTATAAACTTATAACTCTCTTCTTTTTCCTCTCTCCCCTCTCTACTCCAACTCATCATTTAGCCTACTTACATTCACTTACTCTAAGTCATATAAAACTTAACAAAACATTGGTTGCGCTTCCTTATGTGCCACTCTTATTGCGGGGAAAAAATGCTTTCTTTGTCTTAGTTTACTATACATGACGAATGAGAATTTAAGATATATGATGGGACTAAGCTTCAAACTTTTTTTCTATTGTCAATTTAAGCATGTGGTTGTTGGCTACTATCTCATATTCATGTTAACTCTTATGTTAAGCAGGTAAAAAACTACTAGATTGGGGGGGGAGGGGGGAGGGGGATGCGGCTCCGCAGCCTCCGCTTGGTTGACGCCGTTCGGGAGGACTCAGCTCCCGTTGCCTCCAAGTGGTTTGGGTGGACTCGGCTCTCCACACGATCTGCAAGTGGGTTCCACGTGTCAATCATGTATTCTGTGTCGCACAAGGCACACTTTGCGGCGGTGTCGCAGAAAATTTTATTCCTAAATTGGGTTCCTATCATGTGCATAGCTTTGGCTCCTTATTAGCATAACACTGACGAGGAGCATGATAGAAAACAAGTTACCCGTTACCCGTGTTATCTCAAACTTACTATGCTCCCTCCACAATTCAAGGAGACAATTGTGGAGTGGGCTTGCACCTTGCCTCCCACCCATGCTTGTAGGTGCGAGCTGTTCATTAAACGTCATGCAAACTGGCGACATACACTTGTTACATAAACTGACTCTAACACATCTTTTTGATGGAATTGGAGGGGTTTGCACCCCTACAGGAGTTTTATTGAATTGAAATCATAAAGAGTACAGGAAGAAAAAAAAAACAGTTACAAGAAGACTCTAACACATCTTACATTCCTAAAGTTTTTTTCTATTACAATAGAACGTTCCTATCACAACTACAAACACATGTGTACCATACAAACAAAGCATCCTTCTTCTTTAGTTAATTAATTAAAAAAGTTGGCACTGTCAGTCATCAACAGCGTCCAGCTAATCTACGAAGTTGACTGTTCACTGGCCAACAGGGCATCGTCCGTTCCCCGGTGCCGCCGTGCAGTTGCTGTCAAGGGATGGCGACCATTCCAAGCATCCATCCATCCTGAAACCGGAGCTATCACTGCTCTTCTCCTCCATCTCTCCAAAACAAACGTGATTAGCACTGACTGGGCTTGCAACCTGCATGCTAACACTGATGCATGCCCGCTTTAATGAGTGTGTTGACCTTTTGTTAATGACTCCGCCGATCCCGATTAACCAACCCCCGTTCACATGAAAAGGCAACGCAATGATTTAATAGTATCTTTTTTTAATCTTTTTTTTCACGCGTAGAATTAGTCAAACACCCTCCACAACATGCTCACCGACACCCTCCCGGTTCTCTAATCGCGTAGTACTGTAGTACGTTAGCGTACACTTGCTTTGCTGGTTACAAATTGGGCAAGTTGGAAATTCAAAACAGAGCAAATTGAACAAACACACAACACAAAAATGGAGAGAGTACAGTACTACATTGCATGCCACTACAAATTATACATTCGGTTACTTTGGATTACATGGTTAAAAGTAACAAACCACCAAATCGTACTTGCACTACCAACAAGAAGATGAATGAAAAATAAAAAAATGTCACTACAAAAGAAAAGGAAGAGAGAGAACAAATCGTTCAAGCCTCACACTGCAGAACAGAATGCATACCCTCCTTTCACTGGCTCCAGCACGTCGCTCCTCCGACCCCGACGACCTCCCCCGCCAAATTTGGTAAAATTCAAACACAAAAAATTTACAGCGGCCGGCGTTTGATTCGATTCTGTTTCCTTGGGTTTCTTTTTACCCGACTGGACAGAGAAACTTCATCCGACGTGAAAAGCAAAGCCACCTTTTGTTTTTACCCGAAATTTTTTTTGCAATGCGGCCCCTCGGAGGCTGGCGACGTGACTAGAAGGTCCACTTCCAGATCTTGACCCGGATCCTGACCTCGCACACGCGCGCGACGGTGGTCGCCGCGGCGGGCGGCGCCGCCGCCTCGTCGACGGCCGCCGCGGGGGCCGGAGCGTCGGCCGCCGCGGCCTTCCCTAGCTTCTTCTTCTTGGCGGCCGGCGCCGCGGGCGCGGCCACCTTGACGCCGTCGCAGTGCACCTGGATGCCGATCTTCTTGGTCTTGAGCCCGCCCACCCTGACGCCGGCCTTGGTCTCCAGGTCCAGGGTGATGGGGAACTCGCCGGACTTCTTGATGTCGGAGGCCGCCGCGGTGGGGTCGACCGTGAGCGCGGACGCCGAGACGGTGGCCTTGATGACGGTGATGTTGCCGGCGTCGGCCGTGAACCCGGGCACGGTCGCCTCGCCGAGCGGGACGGCGTTGGCGGCCGTGGCGGCCGTCACGGTGAAGTCGTCGTAGAGGTAGACGAGCTTCTTGTTGGGGTTCTTGGCCGTCAGCGTCACGTCGATGGCGTCGCTCAGCGCGGGCGCCGTGGCGGACGACGACAGGCTCAGCTTCGTCACGCGCGCCACGGTCAGCGTGAAAGCCGGCCGGTGAGGGCGGTACAGGAGGTAGAAGGCGCCGCCCACCACGGCGGCCAGGAAGGCGAGGAGGAGGATGACGAGCACCGTCCAGAAGAAGCAGCAGCAGCAGCTGAACGGGCAGGACCGCCCGCCGCGCCGGCGCTTGGCGGCCGCCTGCTGCGGCCGGTAGATGGGCCGCTGGTACATCTTGGGCGGGCCGCCGGCGCCGGCGCCGTTGCCAGCCGCTGACGCCGCCGGGGGCTGCGGGGTGGGCTTGCCGTTGGAAGACATTGCTCTGCTCTGCTCCGCGCGCCGCAGGGGACGGACGAGCTCCGCAGGCGGGGCGGTGTGGGGTGGTTCTTGGAATTGGAAGCTGCGGTGTCACTGCGACTCCGTGAGTTTGGCGGTGAGGTGTAATGGAGGAGAGAGATCTATAGGCGCGAGGCGAGGAGGGTAGGGGAAGACGAGGAGGGGAGGTGGAGAAGGTGAGGGATATGGGACAGGGCACCTCACGGATGGTTCGACCTCACCAAATCATTTGTTGCTGCCGCTGCCGCTTTTCCTTGTCCTCTTCGTCTTCTCTTCCTTCACCTCACCTCGCCTGATTGGTAGCGGGTATTTTTCCCGGGAATTTTTTCTCTCGCTAATAATTGCTAAACAAGTAGCATTTTGCAGATTAATCCCTGTAGTATTTTCCAGTACTAGTATAGTATATTCTACTAGTAGTGCAGTAGCATCAGGTTTGGTTGGGCAAATCAACTCAGTGCTGATGCCAAGTGTTGGTAAAATATCATCGGAATGTATTATGAAACACGCACAGTTTGGTACAACTTAGACATCGTCGAGGGGGAAAAATGGTTTGGTAAAACTTGCCTTAGAAAAATTGCGTGCTAAAATAAAGGCCAGTTGCGAAGCATGAACAGCTCTGCAAACTGTTGGTTTTCAAGCAAGCAAGAGTTGCCATTTTGTTTGCCATGTTTTTGGTGGCTCGGATAGAACGAAATTGGCAAGGATGGATGGAACCCAAAACACTGTAGTTGATTGTTTCTGTTGCTTGCAAAGTCCACCAAATCTAGTGCATCTTGATGCCGTCACTTGAGTTGTTGTTTCTATAGGATCAATCTGCCAAGTTGGCGTCACCTTTGTGTTCTTAGATCAGAGAAGCCGGCCGGTAACTGGAGATGCAGATGATTAAGACATGGCGCCAATGTTTGCGGTTAAAGGCTTAAGGGAGTTAAGGCTAACTCCAGAAGTAGCAAAAGCTGTATCTTTAGCTCCAAAACTAACTTAACTCGACAAGTGCAGTTTTGTCTTGAAACATTGGCAGAAAGAGGACGTGAAAATTCACTGGCTGCCGTGCTTGACCTGCTGCATCCTTCAAGTTGCAGAGGAATCGTAGCAGTAGTATAGTATTGACACGTGATACGAGCCTGGGTAGAAACTTCTAGGATCAAGCACGCAATTAAGAATTAACAAGTCTACGGATGCTTGCTTAATTTGGCCCTTTTTTTTTTACTGGCATGAGCCGAGAGCAGAGGCCTTTCCAATCTCGCTCGCTGTGTTCACTGTTCAGGCATGATGGGCAAGGTCGTGTGCCCGTGCACTACCGTCTCACCGGTCCTTAATTTTTCACAAATCTCCTGGACATTAGAAAGTATCGTGGAACCCATCGTTTGCCCATGGATACATCAAGAGAAGGATGAATGACTGTGTAATTCATAATAAATAAAAAAATAAAATATATGGATGCAAATACACGGACACGATTTATGAATATGCACGCACATTCTATCTCTATAGTCGCTTCCGAGAGTAGTTATAATATTTTCTCCATCTCTAAATAAATTAATTTCTAGATTTGTCTTAAGTCAAATGTTTTTAAAAAGTTGACCAAATTTATAGGAAAGAACATCAAGACTTATGACACTAAATTAGGATCATTAATTGCACCTTGCACAATGTTTTCATAATATGCTCATTTGGTGGCACAAATGTTTATACTTTTTCTATAAATTTGGTCAAACATACAAATAAGTTTGACTTAAGATAACTCTAAAAATTAGTTTATTCAGAACAGAGGGAGTATGTTAAATTCTTAAAAGATTATATATGCTCGATCGATATTAATTGCTTCAGTTAAAAAAATATTCACGTAAGAACTGGTCCCGGCTAGCTCATCTTAACTGTATCGCTACTAGTACGAAGCTTCTAAGCCTTTTATATTTCTTTATATATTTGAAAAAAATGCTAGTACTCATATTCTCTCCGTCCAAAAAAAAGAATGTAATTCTAATCGAGAGTAGTCAAACTTTCTTAAATTTAACCTATTTTATAAGAAAAAAAATATCAACATTTGTGTCTCCAAATAGATTTAATATAAAAATATATTTTATAATACATCTAATGGTACTTATTTATTGATAAAAAAGTTAAGTTAAAATTGTATTTTGTGAGACCTACAGTACAGGCATAGGCCCTCAAAACCACGGGTCACACTCACCACTATAAACACACACACACCCTAACTCTACGAGCACCTCTAAAATTGTATTTTGTGAGACCTATAGTACAGACATAGGCCCTCAAAACCACGGGTCACACTCACCACTATAAACGCACATGCACACACCCTAACCTTATGAGCACCTCCGAGGAATTGAGTTAAATCGGCAACTCTGAGGCGCCTCGCTATCAAGAGACACGTCGCGTACCACTGAAAGAATAGCATCGTTAAATCCTAAAATAAATCTAGAAAAAATAAGAGCACTCATATCAAGTTGGGTGGCCAGGCTCCACCACAATCATTTCGCTAAGTTGAAATTGTATGACTCCTAGATAAATGAGAATTTGATTTTTTTTTATAAAGGAAATTCTAGATAACCAGTAGCCAGGCTCAGTCTATATATTGAGACAATGTATGCAGTGTCGAAGGGGGTAGACGGGTAGTTGAGCCCAAGTATGAAATTAATGGAAGAAGAAACTAATCTCGTGCTTCTGCCTCCCATCTCCTAGTCCTTGCAAAGAATTCAATGAACATAGCAAGTACAAATTCATAGCAGGCTCCCATATATCCGTGTGCACTGGGCAACATCCATGCAAAGCCTTTGCTTCGGTCTCTTGTCATGCATGCACTCTGGTCCACTGTCCAGCACGTTCGGTCGTCACGTACACACTTGTACTGTATCACATGAGCATTTCCCTGCTTCACAGGGTATATGTATGCATGGTGGGGACACATGCATGCTTTTCTTTCTCAATGAATTTTGCATAGAACACACACACACACACACACACACACACACACACACACAGAGAGAGAGAGAGAGAGAGAGAGAGAGAGAGAGAGAGAGAGAGAGAGAGAGATTACTGCTAATTAGTCGTGTAATGTTTGGTAGAGTCAACCCGATGTTTGCATTAGTTAATGCCCAAGTTTTAGGGTGATTAAGCTGAGCATTACATGTATTATCTACTATAGTGTTGCAGGCTATACAGCATGTGCTGATGTGATGGGCGTCCACGTCATATTTGGCGTCCAAATCCAACCAGCAGCAGCGGTAATTAAGCAGACACGCTTACGATACCCCAGCAATCACCGTCACACTAACTACCGGAGCGAAAGTGACGCAGGGAGCCAGACAGCCAGTGACATCTGGCATGCTTGCTTGCTTGTTTTTGTTGCTTCCATTCTCATACGCTCGTACTATATGTGGTGTGGCGGTTATGCTATTTGTGTGTTGGCCGGGGTTCTTGTCCTTGCTGGTGCGACGTCCCCGGCAGTCCAGCTGTAGCGTGGCTCGATCGCACCCGCACCTGAAACTGGGCCACACACCAGGCCCAATATTAACGTCGAGGTGGTTGCTTGCGACCTCTACTCGCTTTTTTTTTTCCTTTTCTTTTCCTTTTCACGAAAGGAGAGAGCTTTGTTCAAACTAACAAGTCATCATGGCCTTGTTTAGTTCCCTTCAAAATTCCAAGTTTTTTCACTCTCTCTCCATCACATCAATTTTTAGCCGCTTGCATGGAGTATTAAATGTAGGTAAAAAAAATAACTAATTACACAGTTTAGTTGGAAATCACGAGATGAATCTTTTGAGCCTAGTTGGTCCACGATTAGACAATATTTATCAAATAAGACAAAAGTGGTACTATTCATCAGGTTGAAAAAACTTTCAATCTAAACGTGGCCCATGTCTTTATTCACACACCAGAGTAACAGAGCTTCATCACAATCCGCATCTTGGTAAAAGAACACACGACTTTGACGCAAACTCATTCGTTAGCGGATGCATCAACAAAATTGGCCGTCTTACCCTCTAATCTATCCATGCGTGTCATAAGCATATTAACAACAGTCAAGAGATTATTATCACTAATCGTTCTTTGATAATGCAACATCTTAGCATAATCAGCATGAGTAGGGTAAGGATCATCTACCTCTTCATTAATATTTACCTCCGGTGCAACGGATGTAAACACATCAGGATCACCGAAGATGAGCTCACGGTATTGAGAAACCTTGCCTCGCCGATCCTTAACGTAGCTCGCAAGGAACACTTGAAGATCGGCGGAGAACTTGGCCTCAATCTTTTGACGAATATCCTTGGGAAGCTCTTCGATAGATGTCGGATTCTTGATGTTCCCTTAGTTGAAAGGATTGGTGTGATCCCCCTTCTCCATGGTCTTCTCGTTGTTCGACATGCTACTAGTAGATTGAATCTTATTTTTCTTCTTCCCCAGCGGAGGCGCCAAAAAGTATGTTGACGCCAATGTGGGTTATGTACTAACAAGGGCTAGCACGCCCAAGGTCACACAAGGACAGCAAGAACGCAACGAATCGACGAAACCAACCGAGATATCAGTTAGGCTGATTTTGAGCCCGTTCTTCGCATGGTAAACTTCCGAGTGCCTCCTGGGAAGACCCATCAGGGAGGAGCACGTGGAGGTTGTCCTAGGATCGGCAATGTCACTTAGAACACCGCCAAATCTCATCAAGAAACGTGACGAACATCAAGGTAGAGAGAAAGTTAGGGCAAAAGGGTAGGTGTTGTGTTTTTTTGACGACTGAAAGTTGGAATACTCAATAGCTGAGGGGTCTTGTACTTTTTATCAAAACCAACTAGTTGAGGGGCTACAATTGGGGATACATTATGTGTTGGGGACCCAGTATCATGTTTAAGGCCTAATTACATAGCCTAAGGGTTCGCAAAATGATATTTGGAGGGCCATTTGTAGCCTTTGATGGCACTTTTGTAAATACAAACCCCTTCAGATCCATTTGTAGCTCTACCATTTTTGTAAATACTAGCCCTATCATAAAAAATAAAGAGAACCTTCCCTCCCACCTCCCCTATAAAAGGGAGAGAGAGGCAGGGGGAGAAGAGACTCGACCTTGGCTTATCACTCGCTTAGCTCTCTCTCTTCCTCTCTCATTCGCTCTCCCATGTTTGGTGGCTAAACCAACATCATGCACTCCTAGTACTCCTAAATCTCAACAGAGTACTAATCCCACTACTAGTTTTACATTTCCAATAACAGAGTACTATAAAGATCCAGAACGGAAGAACCTTAGAAACCTCAATCCCCAGATATTAATCTCCAGCTTAGAACTACAATATGCTCCTATCTGGTTGAAAACATTGACACTCTAAAACTTCCATTGCCCTATTTACCGTAAGGGTAGTACTCCGCTAAATACGATAGTAGTTGTGTGCTTTCACCTTGCAAAGGAAGGCCTACCGGATTAGTGGTAGGGTTAGGCAGATGTGGGGTTTGGGAGCGAACTTCTGGCACAATGATTGAAGAGAGGATTAGAGATTTGGAACAAACCTCAGCACCCCTTCTCGCACCCATGGGTACTGAAAGGCCGGTCAGATGACCATTGGTGAAAATTGTCCTCTGCCAGATGTGGTAGAAGTAGCGCACTCCAACACCAGCTCTGCTCTACCCTTGCCAAAGAAGGTCTACCGGATTAGGGTTAGGGTTAAGATATGGAATTTGAGAGTGAAATTTGGGAGCGGCGATTGAAGAGAGGATTATGTGGCAGAACCGCCCGAAATAACGCACTTACAGAAGCGCTTGTCTTCCACTAGACACTAAGCACGCCGAAAGTGAGCCACATCAGGCAGTTCCATCGAGCACACCCTATGAGAGAACCAAAAAATCCACATTTTTCCATCAGGATTACAAATGAGAGAAATAAAGCTTACATCATTCTTAACCATTTCTTACATCACTTTTAATGCAACATCAAAGTTATGAACAATTTAATTTAACAGCGAAATATAAACATGTGATCAGAGTTACAGCGAAAATAAATAGCTATTCATGACATGATGAAGCATTGATATATAAACTATGACAACAAATTATAAAACTTCTATTTATAAAAATATTTAGCGAGAGTTATAAATAAAAAATATGATCGCAGCGTAAAGGAATCCTCTCTGAGCCCACCAGGAGGGATCCACACATAAGAGTCAGCTCTAGCATCCGTCTGTCACCTACAACAGGGGGAAATAAAACCTTGAGTACTCAATTGTACTCAGCAAGACTTATCCGTTAGGAGAAAAGAAAAGACTCCAAGGAATATGTAAGGCTATCTGGCTCATGGGTTTATTACATCCGCAGGAGGCATTATTAAGCGTGCATCCTTATATTAAATTTTATTAGCAGTCATCATTAGTTCATTAACTACCCATTCTATGTAAGCACCTATGCTACTTTTAAGCAGGTGGTAAGCAATCAGAACCAATTTCCATCTTTCATATTCCAGGTCTTAATACAGTGCTAGACTGTAGACAAGTCATACTGGATTACTCGGCGATTCATGAATCAATGTGCATAGCTGGGTACCCCGAAACACACACCCTGCTTGTACCCCAGGCACAAGCAGGACCAACCCACCACTCTCCTGTCGAGGGGTCCAGGTCTCCGTCCAAACTTGAACTCTAAGCCCCCACACATGAGTCCTGGACTTAGTGTGGTGCTTAGACTTCCACCATCCCCGCCTCCAATCAGTCAGTCCGGAAAGAGCCAGAACCCATGACAAGAGAGCAACGAGCCTTCCTTGCTCCCATAAACAAGTATGTGCTTAGGATAATAAGTTTGTGACTTACCTAGAACCCAATGCAACGGTCGGTCCTTAACCGACATGGACAGGAAAAACAATGTAACCAAGCTATGCCCTGTTGGCCGTAGGACACAACCTCTTACACCCACCCATACTCATACCATATCCCTGCCCGGTCTCCATTTTCCTTTCACCATTTTATTATGAGAGTGATAATAATAATCACCTATTGTGAGTAACAACAGGTTACTCACGTTACCGAAAATCCTAAGCATAGCAGCTACTCGACCTATGCTAGTAGGACTCATAGGTAGGTATATCTATACATGTAGTTTCCATAAAATGCCTGTAACATAAATGCACATCACATATATATATATATATCTAGTGATAATTCAAAATAAGGGTTATGCACCGGGGCTTGCCTGGGTAAGATATAACCAAGTTAACTTTCATCTTGGTGGCATGATCGTCAAGTCACCATCTGCTTCTGTTACTCCCGATGACTCCGTGATCCAACATTGTTCCTATTATGAAATACGTGGATGCAACGTAGGGACGTAAATAATCAATGGCAATCGCAACTCTTAAAAATACGATTACACCTCTCAAGCTAACGAGCTAGCGCTGGCGATTAACGTACTAGGCCACGTATCCAAGTTGTCGAACTAGGCGCTAATTTCCCACAATGTTTTAGTTATAAAATCCCTAGGTGTTTCTTTATTCCTTTTTATTTACTATACATATAAATTAGGGTTCATTAGTTACCTTAGCAAACTAATTATTATGAAGCTACAAAAATTACAGATGGCACATAATAATACTATGGAGCTACTATAAAATTTTCATGGACAAAACTATTACCTATTTGCCACAAAAATTCCTACAAATATCAATCTAAATAATACTAAATACTCACAATTGATTTAATAGCCGCTGGTATCAACACATATATATATATATATATATATGAACTAAATACACTAACAGATAGAGCACAATTTTAGAAACCTCACAATTTTATATGATTTACCAAAGTTCAGATCAGAATTACAAATGAAAAGCTATTTCTATTTTCCACGAAAAATCTAAACCGATTTTGGCCCACGAGGCGCAACGCGCGCGCGAGTGCGCGACGGCCCATAGGCGAGGCGCTGCCCACACGCGGAGGCGGCCCATGGCGACGAGGCCTATGCGTGCTGGCACATATGCAAAAATGCCCCTGGACTATGAACATAACAACCCACAGTCCACGTTACTATTTCTAGAGACAACACTTATGCAAAAGAACCCTTAGACCTTTCTCCTCTTTACAACGGTGAGACCCTCGGCCATCCCCGCACACTCCGGCGTGTCGAGCAGTGGCATAGGCGCCTACGCTGGCCACACGGGACCCCCGCTGACCTAGCTACGAGGCTGACGCTCACCTAGGGTTCGACGCGAGATGTTGGGCGACGATTGCGCTAGATGGGACACTGTAGAAGGACCTCTCCACGATGGTGGACACCCTGCGGTAATGGCGACGATGTTCAGGTGAGTTGCAGCAACAATCAAGGTGGTAGGACAGTGGGTGAGCAACGATAACTCACCAATGACCTTACCAAGAAGCCGGCTCAGCCGGAGACGACCCGAGCAAGGCTGGCCGCATGCGCACGGCGAGGTGAACGATGGACCACAAAGGCACGGCCATGTTAGTGGCGAGGAGGCGGCACAAGAGCTGCAACTAGCGTGCGCATGACGAAGAGGAAGCCAAGACAAGCTAATGGTGCAACGGAATTGGCGCGGGGTAAAGTGGTGGAGACTAGCCACGACGCGGGTGGTGATGGGCCTTAACGGCACGGCGACAGCAAGATTCCAAAATTGGAGCTTGTCGTGACATGAGTCAAGACAGGGTGGGGTCGGCTGGAGAGGGGGCGTGAAGGCGGAGACGTGAGCACGAGGAGTTGGTGAGAGGTGCTCGCTCTCTGGCTTCACCGTGACACGACACGACGACGGCGGAAAGCAGAGGGAGGGAGAGACCGGGCGCAGTAGTGGGTTTGGCTCGTCCATGCCTTGGCAGGATGTGGCCGACCAGACTTAAGGCGGTGTCTGCGCACCCGCAACACGACACTGTGGCCAGACCACGTGCGGCAGTGCGCGAGCGCGCGTAGAGATAGGTGGGGACGCGGCATGCACGACCACAGCGCCATTAAGGCGGGACGACGGCGCAGGGGAGCCCACGTGCAAACTAGGACAAGGCAAGCGGCAACAGTATAGCATCACAGTGGCATCGGTAGAGGCAGCATCGTGACACAAGGTGGGTGGCAGTGCGGACATGATGGCGAGTGAATGGCGCTGGCAACGACTCCGACGTGGTGCATGTGGGGCAGTTGACAGCAGCAGCAGCGGTTCCGTGTGGCGGGGACAGTGGCAGCCGAGACTTGGCTAAGCCAGAGGCGGCCGCGGCTGACCTTGGCCAAGACTAGGTGACGCGACTATAGTGGCAGCAGCGTGGCACGGCTGACCGCACGGGACAACGATGATGCAGGTGAGCGACTGGCGCGGTGGCACCGCACGACAAGGCTAGACGGCCAGGGTAACCGGCCAGGACGGGGCAGTCGCGGTTGACCATGCACGACAGTGCGCGAGCGCATGCACCCGAGCCTAGCGACACCGAGGCGCCGCGCGATGGTGACCGCGCACACATGGCCAGGCAACCGAAGCAAGTGTCGTGCACAAATTTTAAAGCATCGACCATGACTAAACCGTTGATCCAATCCCCAAACCATTTTTGCTATACCAAAGAGGTTATATTAGACTACAAAAACAAGCCATAATACTACCCTACTGCTTAACCCAATCTCACACAATAAATTGCCAAACATAGCAGTGTCTAACTGTCAACAAACTTCAAAAGTTTTCTAAGTTTTAAGTTGAACTCTATTTCAAATTGCATTTCTAAGCCATTGGAAATCTTAGCTAGTAATATCATTTTTCGACCATAGGTATTTCATTGTCATCTACAAAGTTTGTACTTCAAACTTTATTTAAGTATCACATACATGCTCTATAGCATTTTTGCTTAATAAAAATTGGTTTTAAACCCTAAGTGATACAACATGACTATTAAATTAACTTTTGTTTTGCACTTCCATTTATCTTTTTGAGTTACAGAAATTGATCTACACTCTTTATTACATGCACTGACACATAAACATGAGGCTCATGACATAGCTTAGCAAGTTGTTTAAGCGGTAGCACCGAGGGTGTTACAGATTAGGGATTTGGAGAGTCCTTGACCCCTCACACCCGTGGGCACTGGAAGGCTGAGACCTCCAGACGGCGATGACCAGGCCCAAGAGGAGAGATAACACGTTGCCGCCGCCGCTGACATTTTGGAGAAAGGAGATGGTTCGTTTTGGCCTTCGAGTTTGTTCTCGGTCCAGCACAACTTGCTCTTTTTGAGCCCTTCAATTTTCTGTTTAGAACCCCATCTTGTTGTTATTATTAGCTAGAAAGGACTTATGTCCAGCGGAATCTGAAATCGGTGGCAGATGGACCAATTTGAGAGATTGCGTGCTCTCACCGATGGCATTATTTCAAAATGCAATATTTTTTGTGAGAGGATTCAAAATGCAATCGTTGCATACTTGCAAGGTAATACATGAGGTCAGAGCGAGGTTTCATGGGCCATATAGCCCAAAACAAAGAAACCGACCCAACCGGACCAAAGGTGCAAGACCAAGGCCAATTTGCTAGCACATGGAGTCGCAAAGTTGCAGTTTTCCTGACCATTGAGAGCCAATCATCATGAATGAAGAATATATGTAGACAGCTCATGAAATCTTCTCTCATGCCCTACAAATAAAGATGAAAAAATTGCACTGTGCAACAATTGACCCAACTAGCCAACACCGAATTTTGGTACCAAATTACTTCAAACTATAAGAAAACTGTTTTAACACAAATCCTCTCACATAAACACCTTTCTTTTTTACCTTGCACTGCCATCAAGATCACATAGCACTCACATAGATGATTTGGAAAAGGGCAAAAACAAGGTAATTCAAGTGCGCAGCTAACACTGGCAGACTACAAATCCACAAATTAAATCCTTTATTTTCTACTCCATAAAAAAAACAACGCAACTAGCACCCGCATGTCTGGTGCGAGCACGCGTTCGGACGTCCCTCGGGACCATCCGATTGAGATAATAGGAGTCGTCCAAATCTCATCGAATAAAGCAACGACGGAAATAAAGCGGTCCTATCCGATGCAATAGAACGAGCGCGCCCCCGCTAGCGGCCCGTACCCCGCTGCGCCGCCGTGCCTCGTCGCGTCACCATCCCCCGCCATGCCGCCATCCCCTGCACGCCCGTTGCCCTCCACGCCCCATCCCCACCGTGCTCCATCACCCGAATGTCCAATGAGAAATTTTTCATCGGAAGATTTGTTGCACCACGGAGCAATGCGAGATGCAACATCAGAAGTATTACTTGTTTGCAACATCAGAACAAGTCTACTGCAACATCAGAACAAGATTACCGCAACAACATAACAAAGCTACTGCAATGCGAGATGCAAGATCAAAAAAGGCGACTAATGCAACAAAGAAATATTACTTGTTGCAACATCAGAACAAGGCTACTGCAACAACAGAACAAAGGCCAATGCGAGAAGCAACATCAGAAAAAAGAAACTAATGTAACAAAAAATATTACTTGTTGCAACATCAGAACAAGGCTACTGCAACAATAGAACAAAGCGCAATGTGAGAAGCAACATCAGAAAAAAGAGACTAATGCAAAAAAGAAATATTACTTGTTGCAACATCAGAATAAGGCTACTGTAACGTGAGATGCAACATTAGAAACAAAAAAAAGAGGTTAATGCAACAAAAAAAATATTACTTGTTGCAACATCAAAACAAGGCTACCGCAACAGAGCTCGCCGGAACCCTAGCCACCGCCGCGTCCCTCAGATCCAGAGGAAGAGGAGGTGGAGGGCTTAGATCCAGAGGAGCAGGAGGGTGAGCACTCTGACCTAGAGGAGGAGGAGGAGGAGGAGCTTAGATCCATAGAAGGATCGACCTACCTCGTTGGAGCCGCCACGGTCGTCCTCATCTCCGGCCGGTGGGCGAGGGAGGGAAGGAGGGAGCGGGGCGGCGGGACGGTAGCGAGCTATGGGGCGCGGTGTCCATCCCGAGGGCGCAAGCAGGCCCAGAGAGCGGAGCGGCAGTGAGTGGCACGTGAGGGGAGCGGAGTGGGTCACGGGATGGCGGAGAAGCAATGAGTGGCCGCGGGGGAGTGGGGTGGGTCACGGGATGGGATAATGATGTCGATGGGATAAGGAGTTGGGGTCACGGGTCCGCGTCTGGACGCAAGTTGGGGGTGGACGCCCTGTTCGTATCAATTTCGTAAAAAAACTATAGTACAGTACAAAGTCAAACAATTCTAAATTTGATCAACTTTATACAAAAACATCAATATTTATAACATTAAATAAGTGTATACATTCGTCATGAGATAGTTCTAGATGAATTTTAAAAAAAAATTATTAATCGATGTTCGCCCGGAGACAAGTGCGGTCACGTCCGAACGCTGTCACTGTCATTTCAAAGGATCATTTTATCTACACTAGTTTCTCCATTGCATCGTTAACTTAGGAACAATACTACAATAGTAACTCTATACAAAGCTAAGCGAGAACCGCCGTGTTAGTAAGGTTAGCACCATTACAGCTTATTATCACCCTCCATGAGGGTATGTTTGATCGATACAAATAACTAGTAATTAGTTAGGTCTAAAAATTAGCTTAAATTAGTTATGGTTGACTAACAGCTAGTTGAAGACTTATTAAAAGAATCAATCCACTTATTAACCTTCCTGTTTAAATGCATTGGAACTAGTTTATACTAATTTTTATCTAGCTAACAATTTTATCCAACAGACTCGAATTAATTCTGATTGTGCATTAATTGCAAGTGGTAAAACTTTGAGCAATGTGATAGCACCCAAAAGCTAGAGGGGTGTTTAGTTACCCCAAATTCCAAATTTTGGCGCTATGTAAAAAGAAGATTCCCCGTCATATCAAATTTGCGGTACATGTATGGAGTACTAAATGTTGACGAAATCAAAACTAATTGTACAGTTTGATTGTACTGTCAAGGGCACTGTAGTTTAAGGTAGCTGGCCCTCGACTACGAAGCTCGTAGTCTCCGGCTGAGTCTTCCAGGGCGGAGGTTATACCCCTCTCAACCGGCTGGGCTTAGGAGGCGTGGAGGAAGAAGAGAATAGGAGATTAATCTTGCTTAATTCATTCTTCCCTGCTTACAGGAATAAATAGCCAATGGCTCAACCAACTATGGAAGGAATTCCCCTAATTATAGGACTAACCAAAACAGCCTCTAATCCAATCCCTGATTTCTAGCCACTGGAGGTTGCCCCTTCAGGCTGGTGGACCACGCGCTCTGCGCGCTCAGCCGCGCGGCATACGTCGCGGGCGTGCCTGCGCCTTGCGTACGTCCGTCCACACATGACATCTCTCCCCGCCTCGAAGTCCAGCTCGTCCTCGAGCTGAAAAGCCGGAAACCGAGAGCGGAAGTCATCCAGATCCTCCCAGGTAGCAGCAGATGGTGGCTCGCCCTACCATTCGACGAGCAGCTGGCGCACGCCCCTGGCGATCCGGGCCTTGGCGACCTTGGCTGGTGCAGGAACAGCAGCCCCGTGCCGTAGTGGGGGTAGTGGTGGAGGGGTAGCCGGCGGTGTTCCGATGAACTTCCTGAGGACGCCGATGTGGAACACGTCGTGCAACCGTGCTCCGGGGGGCAGCTGGAGGCGGACAGCCACCTCGTTGATCAACTCCAGGACCTGATACGGCCCGATATAGCGAGGCTTGAGTTTCCCCTTGGGCGCGTTGGGGAGGGACGCCGCAGCGCGCTGCCGAAGGCGCAGCCAAGCCTAGTCGCCGACCTGGAAGGACACCGGGCGATGGTGCCGGTCGTAGATGCGCTTCTGTGCCGCCTGAGCCTGCTCCAGGCGATAGCGGACGTCGTCGAGGAAAGCAGCGCGCTCCTCCATCTCCTGAGCCACCGTGGCCACCCGCGTCTCGCCCGGCTCATAGGAGTGAATGGTCGGGGGATCCCGGCCGTAGACCACCCGAAACGGCGTGTCGCGGAGAGAGGACTGGTAGGCGGTGTTGTAGATGTACTTCGCCCATGGCAGCCACCTGAGCCACTGGCGCGGACGGTCACCGGAGAAACAGCGCAAGTACATGACGATGACGCAGTTGGCGGCCTCGGTCTGTCCGTCCGTCTGCGGATGGAAGGCGGATGACATGAAGAGCTTTGTCCCGGTGAGCCGCATAAGCTCCTGCCAGAACGCCGACGTAAACACCGGATCACGGTCCGAGACAATGGACTGTGGGACACCATGGAGGCGAATGATGTCGGCGAATAAAGCCTGGGCGACGGACTCCGCGGTGTTGGGTGTGCCAACGGGATGAAGTGGCAGTACTTGCTGAAGCGGTCCACCACGGAGAGGATGACTGTCTTGCCCTGCACCTTGGGCAGCGCCTCGATGAAGTCGATGCCGATGTCGGCCCAGACCGCGGATGGCAATGGTAGCGGCTGCAGCAGCCCCGCCGGCCGGAGGTGGTCCGACTTGTACTGCTGGCAGGTACGGCAGGCCTGCATGAACTCCTGCACGATGCGGTGCATGTTGGGGAAGTGGAAATCTCACCGAAGTCGATGGAGAGTGCGGTGGATGCCTTCGTGGCCATCGTTGTGGACGGCTGCCACGACCTCCTGGAGTAGCGGCGACGCGGGTGGGATGTAGAGGCGGCCGTCATAGGTGACCATGCCATCCACCAGCGCCTAGGGGGCAGCGCGGGCACCCGCACGGACCTCGGTGTAGAGGGCGACTAGGGCCGGGTCGGTGGCCTGGGCATGGCGCAGACGGTCGACGAGGTCGAAGTGGGGGCACCGAGATTGCCATGACCTCCCCCTCTTTGGTGTAGCGGTGGGAGAGGGCGTCAGCGACGATGTTTGTGGCGCCGGAGCGGTACTCCACCGAGAAGTCGAAGCCCAAGAGCTTGCCGACCCAGTGGTGCTGAGGGATCGTGGCGAGGCACTGGTCGAGGAGATACTTCAGGCTGTAGTGGTCCGTCTTGACGATGAAGCGCCGCCCCCAGAGATACGGCTGCCAGTGCCGTACGGCCTGGACGAGTCCGATAAGTTCGCGCTCGTAGGCGGCCAGCGCGCGGTGGCGGGGCACCACTGGCCGACTGAAGAAGGTGATCGGGTGGCCTTCCTAAGTCAGGACCGCCCCAAACCCGATGGTCGACGCATCGCACTCGACGGTGAACAGCTTGGTGAAGTCCGGCATGGCGAGGACAGGGGCGGCCGTGATGGCGGCTTTGAGAGCCGCGAACGCCGAGGCTGCCGCGTCGTCCCAGGAGAAGCCCTCCTTCTTGAGGAGCGCCGACAGTGGTGCAGCAAGTGCCCCGTAGCTGTGGACGAACTTGCGGTAGTAGCCCACCAGACCGAGGAAGCCGCGTACTGCCCGCACCGAGTGCGGAGCCAGCCAGTCATGGATCGCCTGCACCTTGGCCGGGTCCATGGCCATCCCCTGCGCGGAGATGATGTGGCCGAGGTAGGCGACGGAGGGGGCTCCAAAGGAACATTTGGAGCGCTTGACAAAGAGCTGGTGGCATCGCAGTTCGTCGAGGACGGCCCGAAGATGACGGAGGCACTGTTCGCCTAAACAGCCGTTTAGCCCGTTTACACACCGTTTAAACGCTACACGGTGGTACACCGTTTCCGTTTAATCGGTTGTTTTGACCGTTTAAACGACCGTTTTTCCCGTTTAAACACCCGTTTTGCCCGAATAATAGGCTAAACGGTAGGTGACCGACTGTTTACCGTTTAGCGTTTAGGATAACACTGACGGAGGTGATCTGCCCATGTCCTGCTGTAGATAAGAATATCATCAAAAAATACCAGGATGAAACGACGGAGAAACGGCCGGAGCACGTCATTCATCAGGCTCTGGAATGTTGCTGGAGCATTGCATAGCCCGAATGCCATCACCAGGAACTCGTAGAGGCCATCGTGGGTGCGGAACGCCGTCTTGCGAACATCTTCCGGCTGCATCCGCACCTGATGGTACCCGGACCTGAGGTCCAGCTTGGTGAAGAACTTAGCGCCATGGAGCTCGTCGAGGAGCTCGTCAACCACCGGGATCGGAAAGGCATCCTTGACGGTGAGCGCATTGAGCGCCCTGTAGTCGACGCAGAAACGCCATGAACCGTCCAGCTTTTTGATGAGGAGGACCGGCGACGAGAAGGGCGAGTCGCTGCGGCGGACGATCCCCTGCTCGATCATAGCGGCGCACTGCCGCTCCAACTCGTCCTTGTGCACCGCCGGGTACCGATAGGGCCGTATGGCGACGGGCTGGGCGCCGGGCTTCAGGGTGATACGGTGGTCGTGCGCGCGTTTGGGGGGCAGACCCGCCGGGTCCGCAAAGAGCCCCCCATATGCGTGCAGCAGTGCGTCGAGGAGAGGGCCGACCTCCGAGGTGGCGCCCAGGGACGGTGCTGAAGGGCAGGCGACGCCTGTCCAGGAGACTGGGCGCCCCTAGTGCTGGAACGTCATGCGCCGGCTGCCGAGGTCCTAGACGATGGGCCCACGCACGCCCAGCCACTGTGTCCCCAGGACGACGTCGTACCCGGCCAGCGGCATGACGAAGAGGTCAGCCGAGAACGCGACGCCGTCGATGAGCAGGGGGGCATTGCGGATGACGCCGTCGCAGGTGACGCGCTCGCCGTTCGCGACCAAGGCGGTGAGGCGGGGGTGCTAGCGCAGAGGAAGGCCGGAACGCCGGGCCGTTGCCTCCGAGATGAAGTTATGCGTGCTGTCGGAGTCGAGGAGAGCGACGAGGGCTACGGCGCCAAGGGCCACGCGGATCTGCATGGTACCCGCCACAGGGACCCCAGCCACGGCCTGAAGGGAAAAGCAGGGGGCCTCGACGTCGGGCGCGGCCGCCGCCGCCTTGTTCGCGACGTCGTCAATCTCGACACCCTCCAGGAAGAAGATGCGCCTGCAAAAACGGTTATGGCCATGAGTGTATTTCTCGTTGCAGTTGAAATAGAGACCAAGACGGCGGTGCTCAGCCATCTCCTCGGGCGAGAGGCGGCGATTTCCGTCATCGCGGCCCGGCTGCGCGGCCACCGGGGGTGCAGGCAGTGCCAGCGGCTGTGGTGGTGGTGGCAGGGCGGCCCGGGGAGCGGGCGTAGGCAGGATGCCCCACGCAGGCGCGCGTGGCGCAGGCGGCGTCGGGCGCTCGGCCTCCATCAGCTCGATCTGGCGCGCGATGCTCATGGCAGCGGCGAGCGAGTCGGGGTTGTGGAGGCGAACGGCATGGCTGAACGGCGCCAGCAGCCCGCCGGTGTAGAGCTAGACGCGCTGCTCCTCGTCCAGCCGACCCGCACAAGGCAGGAGCGCCTGAAAACGGTTGGAGTACTCCTCGACGGTGCCCGTGCGCCGGCACTCGGTGAGTTCGAACAGCGGCGCCGACCGGAGCGGCGGCCCGAACCGCAGGTTGAGGAACTCCTTGAAGCGCGCCCAGGTGGGCGTGCCGGAGTCCTCCTCGAGCTGGGTATACCACAGCTGCGCGACGCCGTCGAGGTGGTAGGAAGCCTGCCACACGCGTTCCTCCGCCATGGTACGGTGTTGGCGGAAGTAGGAGTCGCATTTGTTGAGGAAGAGCATGGGGTCGGTGGTGCCGTCGAAGCGTGGGAAATCCCACTTCTTGTGCTTTGGCGGGTAGTCAGGGTGCTGACCTTCCGCGCGCCGATCGCCACCGCCGCCGCCGGCGGACGACTCGGACTTCTCCTTCTTCAGCGAGGCCATATCGGCCTTCATGGTAGCCATGTCGTCGGTGAGGGCCTTGATGGCTGCCATGAGGTCGGCTGCGGAGGGCTCGGCCATGATTGGCGCGAGGGAGACGGACGCGGCTGAGGAGGGCGATGGGGTGCGGCGGAATCGGGCTGGGCGGCTGCGGAAGAGGAACGGGAGGAGCGGGTGGGAGAGGATCGACGAGACCGTGATACCAGGTTGTCAAGGGCACTGTAGTTTAAGGTAGCTGGCCCTCGACTACGAAGCTCGTAGTCTCCGGCTGAGTCTTCCAGGGCGGAGGTTATACCCCTCTCAACCGGCTGAGCTTAGGAGGCGTGGAGGAAGAAGAGAATAGGAGATTAATCTTGCTTAATTCATTCTTCCCTGCTTACAGGAATAAATAGCCAATGGCTCAACCAACTATGGAAGGAATTCCCCTAATTATAGGACTAACCAAAACAGCTTCTAATCCAATCCCTGATTTCTAGCCACTGGAAGTTGCCCCTTCGGGCTGGTGGACCGCGCGCTCTGCGCGCTCAGCCGCGCGGCGTACGTCGCGGGCGCGCCTGCGCCTTGCGTACGTCCGTCCACACATGACATGTATTTTGTGAGATGAACATTTTGAGCCTAATTAGTCAACGTTTGGACAATTGTTATCAAATACAAACGAAACGATACAGTAGTTACTGTGGTTTTCGGTGGATTTCTACCCGTGCAGTTTGAAGGCGGTTCTTCGATGACCGACTACCACGTGTACTTCCTGCGCTGAAGGCCTGAAGGGCAGCACTGCGGATCAACTGCACAGGCAGCTTTTTCTCCGCTTCCCATGCTCCACAGCATTCAAACTTCAACATCAACACTGTGTACTGTATGCACAAAAGCATTTGGCAGACCCATGGCATTAGCCTGATTTCCATTTTCTTTAGATATAATAAAGTTTCGAGTGATGGTTCCCATACCTGCACAAACTGCAAGACAATCAACAAGATAATCTAGTGAAAGATGCAAGAACTAGACCCTGTTAGGCATGGCTTCAAAAACAACATCACGAGCTGTTTTTTTTTTTTTGTCAAACACCTTTTTAAAAATAATTTCATGCAAAAACTTTTTTTTTCTCTTCTCACAAAAAAATAGGGTGAGATGAAGTTGAAAAAAATAGCTCATCTCAGCTTCAGCTTCACTTGACACAAGTGGACCCCACCACGTGAGGAATCCAGATTTGCCCCTTCGCTGCGCCTGTGCGGGCTCTGGCTGGGGTACGAGCGGCGAGGACGCCGTCCGCCGTGCGAGTGGTGTGGCCGTCTTCGCCGGGGCATGAGCGGGTGCTACCACCGGTCACGAGCAGCGCAGCCACTGAGGCTCAGCCACTCGGCGCGAGCGGCACGATAGTTGTCGCTGAGGCCACGCGCGGGCTCAGCCACCGGCGCGAAAGGCGTGGCTGCCGGGGCTCGGCAGCTGGATGCGAGCAGCGCAGCTACCATGGCTCGGTCGCTGGGCACAAGCGGCGAGGTTGTCTTCGCTAGGGCACGAGCGAGCATAGGCACCGTGGACACGCACGAGTGAGCGCGACCGCCAGGGCACGAGTGGCTCCGCCGCCGAGCATGTGAGCGAGCATGTGCCGTGTGGAGAAGAAGGTTGCGGCGCGCGTGCTCGTTCATGAAGAAGAAAGCCGAGATGCGCCGCTCGCACGTGCCCTCTGAGAAGACAAGCGGAGGAAACAACCAAGATAGGAGATACCCATGGCCATGAGGAGATGATGAGGGAAAAAGAAAAAAAAGTAAAGGGCATTATAGTCATTTTGCTCTATTGGATTACCATATGAAACTGTTTTGCCAAATAGATTTACAAAACAGCTTTACTTTCACCGTGAAAGCTGTTGGTAGAGTTGAAAACAAAAAAACTGCTTCACTGGTGAAGCTGAGCTGTGCCAAACGGGGCCCTAGTATCGACATTTTATTGTGAAATGAAACACCGGTAGACAAGGTATGTTTGGAACGCAGGAATTTCATAAGAATCACGCATGAATTTTACAGGAATCAGTTCCATTTCATAGGAAAAATGCAGGAACAAGAAAACTTTCCCGCATTCCAAACAAACCCTAACATGAGCTAAGACAAGCTATTGGATATACCTAAATAGGAGGAACCCACTATCAGATTTCTCTGTGATTTTATGAAGCCACGTGATCGAAAGGCCCCATAACCACCAGTGACTACTTCGAGTTATTCATGAGGCAACCGAAGAGACCGAAGAGACAGTGGTGAAAGCTCTAGTTTTGTTTTGGTGAATTGATGAAACCCTAAATGCTAACCTAGTTTATCAAAGTGATTATGAGATAGGTAGCACTACTCCAAGTGGTCAAGCAAATGAAGATCATGACTTGATGATGGTGATGGCATGGAGATGATCAAATGCTTGGACTTGAAAAAGAAGAAAGAAAAACAAAAAGCTCAAGACAAATGTGAAATTGATAGGAGCTTTTTGGTTTAGTGATTGAGACACTTAGACAGTGTGATCACATTTAGGATCGATGGCCGTACTATTAAGAGGAGTGAAACTCGTATCAAAATGCGGTTATCAAAGTGCCACTAGATGCTCTAACGCATTGCATATGCATTTAGGATCTAGTGGAGTGCTAACACCCTTGAAAATATTTGTGAAAATATGCTAACACATGTGCACAAGGTGATACACTGGTGGTTGGCTCATTTGAGCAAGTGTAAAGAAGATAGAGTTGAAAATGAGTTAGTTGCGCTGGTCATAGAGTGACCGGACGCGTCCGGTATTTTATCCTGACTTCAGGTAGTCAGACAGAAGTGACCGGACGTGTCCTGTGTGGCTACCGGACGCGTCTAATATTTGGACCCGAGGTGAGCGACTAAGTGAAAGTGACCGGACTCTGGCTCAGTTGAGTGACCAAAAGCTGACGAATTACTGTTCAGCGTCAGGTCAAAGTGATATAGCTGATACAGGATTGCAGAGACCGAGCAGACACGACCGGTCAGCACACCGGACGCGTCCAGTGTGAATCAGCAAGTCTCGAGTTTTCAGCGAAATAATTGATCGGACGCTGGCAGCGTCCGGTCCGGTGTGACCGAACACGTCTAGTCGGCCTAGAGCGGCTCTGGGGGCTCTCTGGACTCGACCGAACGTTGCGTCTCCCGCGTTTGGTCTGGTGTGACCGGACACGTCCAGTCGACCCAGAGCGGCTCTGGGAGCTCTCTGACTCGATCAGACGGTGCATCTCCTGCGTCCGATCATTTTCTAACAGCGCGTCCGATCACGTAGTATTACTATACAGAGATAGCCATTGGGCGGTCAGACTGTGACTAGACGCAGCGACCAGATGCGTCCGGTCACTCACCGGACGTGTTCGGTGCACACGACCTGCGCGTCCGATCATCCCGCAGTCTGACTGCCCAACGGCTCTATTGTTTGGGGGCGTCTATAAATATTGTTTGGCCGACTTAAGCTAACTCTCTTGGCTATTTGTATTGACATAGCAACCTTGTGAGCTTAGCCAAAGCCCTCTCACTCATCTTCATCATTGATTCATCATCTTTGTGAGATTGAGAGTGAATCCAAGTGCATTGCTTGAGTTTTTGCATCTAGAGGCACTTGGTGTTCGTGTTTTGCTGTGGGATTTACTTATTACTCTTGGTGGTTGTCACCACCTAGATGGCTTGGAGCAGTGAGGATCATCGAACGGAGGTTGGTGATTGTCTCCGGCTCCGATCGTGGTGATTGTGAGGGGTTCTTGACCTTTCCCCGATGGAGAATCAAAAGGTACTCTAGTAAATTACTCGTGGCTTGTGTGATCCTCATCTTGTGTTGGTTGTGTGGCACCCTATTGAGGGTTTGACATGTGATGCCAATTAGCACGTGAACCTCTAAGAGAGTGAATCGCCACAACGAGGACTAGATTGCCGGCAAGCAAGTGAACCTTGGTAAAAGATTATTGTGTCAGCATTTGATTTCGAGGTGATTGGTATTCATTCTTGTGATTGATTGGTTCATTCCTCGACTCGGCGATATAACCATCTTGCTCTATCTCTTTACATTACCGTAAACTAGTTGTCAAGCTCTTTAGTATAGCTAGTCGTGAGAGCTTGTTAGTTTGGTTAGTGTGACTCTTTAGTTAGCCTTTAAGAGCACACTAACTTAGTGTAGCAACATAGCCATTATATGGATAGAGACTATAGAAACTAGAATTGTGGTAGGTGGCTTGCATTTTTAGTAGGCTAGCGCAATACTAGCTTCGCCTCATATTTGTCTAACCGGATTGCTAAGTGTTGTTGTAGAAGTTTTTAATAGGCTATTCACCCCCCTCTAGCCATTAGGACCTTTAAAGTGGTATGGGAGTCGTGGTGACCGTAATTTGAGGCTTAACAACCTTCGGTATAAAAATAGCTCAAATCAACAGCACCAAGAAGCCACCCCAATTTGATGGGACAAATTATCCATATATAAAGATGACCACACATATCAAGTCAATCAATAGAAGGGTGTGGAAGGTGGTAGAAATCAAAATTGAGATTGTCGATCCGGAGAATCCCACCGCGGCTGAAGAAGTGCTTCTCTAAAACAATGATATTGCTCTAAGTGCCATTCATGATGCAATTAATGAGAGAACATTTGAGCAAATCAAAAACATTGAGATAGCTCATGAGGCTTGGAAGAAGTTGGAAGAATCATTCGAGGGCACCAAGGCAATGATGGGTGCAAAGGCATACATTCTCAAGGAAAAAATTGCTAGCTTCAAGATGAAGGAAGATGAGAGTGTGCCGGACATGTTCCATCAGATGGAAGTGCTTGTCAATGATCTCAAAGCACTTGGTGAGAAGGTGGAGGACAAGGACTTCTCTCATAAGTTCTTGAAATGCTTACCCATAAGATTTGGCATGTTGGTCACCTTGTTAGTGAGGACTGGGGATGACAAGAAGAAGAGTGTGGCATTCAAGGCCACATCATCTAAGGGCAAGGCAAAGCAAGAATCATCAAGTGAAGACGAAGACTTGAGCTTTGATGAGATGGATGATGAGAAGATGTCTCTCTTTGTCAAGAGATTCGGTAAGTTCATGATGAAGAAGGGCTACCATGCTAAAAGAAAGAAGTCTTCATTCAAGAACAAGGAAGAGTCAAGAAGGTGCTTCGATTGCGGAATCAAAGATCATCTTGTTGCTCAATACCCATACAATAGTGACAATGATAATGACAAGAAGAACAAGAATAAGGACAAGAAGGAAAAGAAAGGGAAGAAGAACAAGATGACCTTAAAGAAGAAGGCGGGTGGTTCATATGTGGTCACTTGGAATAGTGATGCTTTCTCAAGTGATGATGATGATAGTGATGATGACAAGACCACCAAAAAGAAGGCACTTGCAAGCATTGCTATCAATGAGAAGCCCTCTATCTTCGACACTCCATCATGCTTCATTGCTAAGGCCACTAAGGTATAAACTTGTGAGGATGGAAGTGATGAGGAACATGATAATGATAATGAAAATAAAAATGAAAATGAAAGTGATAGTGATGATGATGAACCAACTAAGGATGAACTACTTGACATGCTAGATGATGCTAAAGAACACTTTGACATTAAGAGAAAGGAATGCAAAAGCTTGTGTAAGGAAATAAAAGCCCTTATGCAATCCTTTGATGAGCTCAAATCATCTCATGAGAGGCTAGAGGAAGCCCATGAGAAGCTTGACAAGGCTCACAAGAAGCTTGAAAAAGCTCATTCCTCTTTGCTTGATGAGCAAAATAAGAAGAAACATGTTGAGACATGTAATGTAGGCTTAACTTATGATATAATTGATGAATCATTATTTAAGCCTATCATTGTTGCTCCCACTAACCCTTCTTGTAGCATTTCTACTTCCACCTCATCTAGTAGTGATGGTTTCACTTGTGATGCCTCACTAATAGTTGAGAATGAGACTCTAAAAAAGGAGGTCAATAAGCTCACTCACACCTTGGCTAAGGCCTATGGTGGTGAGGACCGCGTGCTTATGTGCTTAGGTAACCAAAGACCTTCTCTCTACAAAGAGAGATTGGGCTATACCCCCAAGAAAGGCAAGGCGACCTTTTCTCCTCACAAGACTAGTTTTGTGAAGAACAATGGTCGGTTTTGTACTAGTTGCAAGCAAGTTGGTCATAAAGAGCATGAGTGCAAGAACAAGAGCAAAAATGATAATGTATCCTCAATTAAGATTAAATTTTTCTATGTGCTTACTAAGGGTATAAATGGTGTGAAAGCTAAGTTTATTGGTGCACCATGGATGGGATCAAAGAAGAAAGACATTTGGGTAACAAAGAGCTTAGTGACTAACCTTCAAGGACCCAAACAAGTTTGGGTACCTAAAAAGAATTGATCTTCTTTTGTAGGTCAATTACAAAGCCGAAGAAAGGCATTGGGTTCTTAATAGTGGGTGCACTCAACATATGATCGGTGATGTAAGAATGTTTAACTCAATCAACACCAATGGCAATGATGGTTATGATAGTATCACATTTTGTGACAATGGCAAAGGCAAGGTCAAAGAGCTTGGTAAGATTGCAATATCCAATGACATAAGCATTTCCAATGTGTTGCTTATAGAGAGCTTGAACTTTAATTTGCTATCCGTGGTTCAATTGTGTGATCTTGGATTCAAATGCATATTTGGGGTAGATGATGTAGAGATCATAAGTGTAGATGGCTCTAACTTGATCTTCAAAGGCTTTAGATATAAGAATCTATACTTGATTAATTTTAATGCTAGTAAAGCTCAACTATCTACATGTTTGTTCACTAAGTCTAGCATGGGTTGGTTATGGCATAGAAGGCTTGGTCATGTTGGAATGAAATAATTAAATAGATTGGTTAAGCATGACTTGGTTAGAGGCTTGAAAGATGTAGTGTTTGAGAAAGATAAGCTTTGTAGCTTTTGTCAAGCTAGAAAACAAGTTAGAAACACCCATCCTAAGAAAAGCATGATGAGCACTAGTAAAACATTTGAGTTATTGTACATGGACTTGTTTGGGCCAACTCAATACACTAGCATTGGTGGTAACAAATATGACTTTGTGATAGTGGATGATTATACTAGATACACTTGGGTATTCTTTCTAGTGGACAAAAGTGATGTGTTTGCAATATTTAAATCATTTGTCAAAGATATTCACAATGAGTTTGAAACAACCATCAAGAGAGTTAGAAGTGACAATGGTAGTGAGTTCAAGAACACTAGAATTGATGAGTTGTGTGATAAATTTGGAATTAGACATCAATTCTCGGCCAAGTACACTCCACAATCAAATGGTCTTGTTGAGAGGAAGAATAGAATACTCATTGATATGGCAAGGTCTATGCTTAGTGAGTACAATGTGAGTCAATCTTTTTGGGCCGAAGCTGTCAACACAGCTTGCTATTGTAGCAACCGCCTCTATTGACATCCATTGAAAGAGAAGACATCATATGGGCTCTTCAATGGTAGAAAGCCCAACATTGCATATTTTTGGGTCTTTGGTTACAAATACTATATCTTGAAGAAATGCACTAGATTGAGCAAGTTTGATAAGAAATATGATGAAGGATTCCTACTTGGATACTCAACTACTAGCAAAGCATATAGAGTTTAGAATTTGGATAGTGGTACTCTTAAAGAAGTTCATGATGTTGAATTTGATGAAATCAAGGGTTCCCAAGAGGAGAATGAGAACTTGAAAGATGTTAGAGGCATTCAACTTTTAAATGTCATGAAGGACATGGATGTTGGTAAATTGAGGCCTAGGCAAGTGAATAATGATGAAGATTATCAAGTGCAAGTGCTCTCTAACTCAAATGTGCAAGATGATACAAATCAAACTAGTACAAGTGACTCTCATGATAATGAACAAGATCAAGTGGCTAGTGCATCATCTCAACCCAATGATCAAGCAAGTGCAAGCAATCAAGTTCTAATCCTCCAACCAACCAATATTGCAAGGGATCATCCCTTGGACACTATCATTGGTGATATTTCAAGAGGTGTGCAAACTAGATCAAAATTGACTTCATTTTGTGAGCATTTCTCATTTGTATCATCTATTGAACCAAAGAAGATAGATGAAGCATTAAAGGATGTTGATTGGGTGAATGCTGTGCATGAATAATTGAATAACTTCACAAGAAATCAAGTATGGGAATTGTTAGAGAGACCAAAGGGATGCAATGTGCTTGGAACCAAATAGGTCTTTAGAAACAAGCAAGATCAAGATGGGATAGTAGTAAGGAATAAAGCAAGATTGGTAGCACAAGGATATACACAAGTTGAAGGTCTTGACTTTGGAGAAACATATGCTCTGGTTGCTAGATTTGAAGCAATTAGAATCTTGCTAGCCTATGCTTGTGCCCACAACATTAAACTCTATCAAATGGATGTCAAGAGTGCATTTCTCAATGGTTACATAAATGAAGAAGTATATGTTGAGCAACCTCCCTGTTTTGAAGATGACGAGAAGCTCGACCATGTGTACAGGTTGAAGAAGGCATTCTATGGCTTGAAGCAAGCACCTAGAGCATGGTATGAGAGATTGAGGGACTTCCTACTCTCTAAAGGGTTCATGATGGGCAAGGTTGACACCACTCTTTTCATCAAGAAGATTGGAAAAGATTTATTTATATTGTAAATCTATGTAGATGACATCATATTTGGATCAACCAATCAAGACTTTTGTGAAGAATTTGAAAAGATGATGGCTAATGAGTTTGAGATGTCCATGATTGGAGAGTTAAGTCACTTCCTTGGTCTTCAAATCAAGCAATTGAAGAATGATACATTTGTGAGTCAAGGCAAGTATATTAAGGACATGATCAAGAAGTTTGGCATGAGTGATAACAAAGCCATTAGCACACCAATGGGGACAAATGACAACTTGGATAGTGATGCAAGTGGCAATATGGTGGATTAAAAATTATATTGGTTTATGATTGGAAGCCTACTCTATGTGACCGTATCAAGGCCGAATGTCATGTTTAGTGTATGCATGTGTGCAAGATTTTAAGCCTCACCAAGAGAAAGTCATTTGAAGGCTACAAAGAGAATATTGAGGTACTTGAAGCATACACAAAATATTGGTTTGTGGTATCCCAAAGGAGCAAAGTTTGAGCTAGTTGGTTACTCCAACTCGGATTATGCAGGATGCAAGGTTGAAAGGAAGAGCACCTCGGGCACATGTCAATTGTTGGGAAGATCACTTGTCTCATGGTCATCAAAGAAGCAAAATAGTGTTGCATTATCAACCGCCGAAGCCAAATATATATTCGCCAGTAGTTGTTGTGCACAAATACTTTGAATGAAGACCACCTTTGATGACTTTGGAATCAAGTTCAAGAAAGTTCCATTGCTATGTGACAATGAGAGTGCAATCAAGTTAACCAACAATCCGGTTCAACATTCAAGAATAAAGCACATTGATGTCCGCCACCATTTCATAAGAGATCACCAACAAAAAGAGGATATTTGCATTGAGAGTGTAGGCACCGAAGATCAACTTGCTGATATATTCATGAAGCCATTGGATGAGAAAAAGTTTTGCAAGCTAAGGAATGAGTTGAACATATTGGATTTCTCAAATATGTGTTGATGCATCCTCCACTCATATGACATGCCTCTTCTTCGAGCAATCCAAGGTAAAAGTTGATTAGCATGGCATACATCCTTACTAAGGACATGATTAGTGCATCTAGTCATATTTCATATTTACTAGGCTCATTCATGAAAATCAAATAAATTTGATGATTGTATGGTACTACTATTGCTTCTATGCTTGACTTGATCTAGTGGTAGCATATGACATGTTTGTGGGCTTGTAAACCTAGTGTTTGATCTAGAAAATGAGCTCTAAGTGTTTAACTCAACATGGTACAAGATAACCCTTATTTGGAGGTGTGAAGAAGCTTGCCCTTGGATCAAACCGAGTTAAATATCTTTGGCAAATGATCTAGATTGGACCAAATTTGGGAAAATAATCATCACCCCATTGATTGACATTGATAATATCAACCTATCTATATTTTGAACCTTTGTGGTCATTGATGACAAAAGGGGAGCATAAACAAAGATATAAGTGATAGGGGGAGAAATAGTGTATAAAGATAGTGAAAAGACAATAAAGGAAAGAGAAGAAACAAAGATGTAAGTGATAGGGGGAGAGATATGGAGTGATTAAAATTTTGAGCACACAAGTAGGGGGAGCAAGCTCATAAACTTGGTGGATGCATTTGAATGTGCATTTCATATGTTTGCTAGCATGGCATAAGTTTTAAATTTCAATATCCATACTTGTGTGGTGTATGCTAGTTGTAGGTTTGAATGATGAAATGAAAAACTAGCATGCATAGGTTAAGTAACTAGACTCATGCTCACATTATGAAAACTAGACATTTACTTCTAATGTTGATCTCACGGGGCATTCTAGTTTTTGTGTATGTCTAGTTAGTAGTGGTGCTAAGGATGGTATATTGGTGCACTCCGATTGGTATCATGCTTCAAAGGTCCATCTTTTGTACCTTAGCATCATTTGGTAGACATTGTCTCCTATATTTCCTATCTAAGCATATGTGCAAGCTACAATACAAACTCTTAGCACATATGTAGGGAGAGCAATTGCTACTATTTGAAATTCATGAAACTTGTCCATATCCTTTTACACATGGTAAATATGCTTGGGCAAGCAACATGGATTTAAATAAATTTCAATTCATATCTTTGTGAAAGGGTTATCATCAATTACCAAAAAGGGGGAGATTGAAAGCTCTAGTTTGGTTTTGGTGAATTGATGAAACCCTAAGTGCTAACCTAGTTTATCAAAGTGATTATGAGATAGGTAGCACTACTCCAAGTGGTGAAGAAAATGAAGATCATGACATGATGATGGTGATGGCATGGTGATGATCAAATGCTTGGACTTGGAAAAGGAGAAAGAAAAACAAAAAGCTCAAGGCAAAGGTGAAATTGATAGGAGCTTTTTGGTTTAGTGATTGAGACACTTAGAGAGTGTGATCACGTTTAGGATCGATAGCCCTACTATTAAGAGGGGTGAAACTCGTATCGAAATGCTTGTGTGATCCTCATCTTGTGTTGGTTGTGCGGCACCCTATTGAGGGTTTGGCGTGTGATGCCAATTAGCGCGTGAACCTCCAAGAGAGTGAATCGCCACAACAAGGACTAGCTTGCCGGCAAGCAAGTGAACCTTGGTAAAAAATCATTGTGTCATCATTTGATTCCGAGGTGATTGGTATTCATTGGTATTCATTCTTGTGATTGATTGGGTCATTCCTCGACTTGGTGGTATAACCATCTTGCTCTATCTCTTTACATTACCGTAAACTAGGTGTCAAGCTCTTTAGTGTAGCTAGTCATGAGAGCTTGTTAGTTTGGTTAGTGTGGCTCTTTAGTTAGCCTTTGAGAGCACACTAACTTAGTGTAGCAACATAGCCATTGTGTGGATAGAGACTATAGAAACTAGAATTGTGGTAGGTGGCTTGCATTTTTAGTAGGCTAGCGCAACACTAGCTTCGCCTCATATTTGTCTAACTGGTTTGCTAAGTGTTGTTGTAGAAGTTTTTAATAGGCTATTCACCCCCCTTTAGCCATTAGGACCTTTCAAGTGGGCTCTCATCTAAAACTGATCTCCATTGAGCTAACTCCTGGCTTTTCATATGATCGCACCATTGGCACAGGAGATGCCCCTACAAAATAGGCCACATCTATATATCTCTCCCCCGCCTCATCCCACGAGCATCATTGCTGCTAGAGCCAGACATGATAGAACTGATAGAACCTCTAGGTGCAGATCTAGCGGGTAGAACTTGACTTAGACAATACCTGGTTAAGTACCTCATCGAGATGCAGTCACGGCCATGGCACTGCGACGAGGTAGCAGTGACGTGGAGGCGCTGTCCAGTGACAGCGGCGAAGGCGATGGCGCTTGTTGTCGCTTACAGCGCTCCCTTCTAGATTGGACTAGGGCTAGGAACCTCAGTGAGGGCGCTGGTGGCTACGGTGAACCTTATGTCTTGAGCCTCAGCCCTCACCTCCTATTTATTGCGCTGTGCGAAGGGGGCCATCAGCTAGGAGAACGGCTGGGCGCTCCTGATCAGGGCACGGATCAAGGGCCCAATTAGCCGTTGGGCCAATCGGTGGAGAACATTCTAACATTCTCCCCCTTGATCTCACCTTATGACTTAAACTTAACTTACTTTATCTTTTCCTATTCCATCATAGATCAGTGCGTAGAGCGTGTCTCATCATCACGGTCAGTTTCCATTAGATTAAATAGCTATAATGCACCTCCCTATTTTGAAATAGATTCTCAACTAGGCCCTTAGTATCCAAAAATCATAGGCTTTCCCATAAACCCATGTCGACTGTGTGTTCTCTGAACGCACTAGGTGGTTAGCCTTTGGTAAGCGGATCCACAAGTACTTTCTTGATACTTATATGCTCAATGCTTTCAAAATGATTCTGAATTTTCTCCTTTACAACATATAACTTAATGTCAATGTGTTTGGTAGCACACTTGACCTGTTGTCTTAGGAGTTAACTACTTTAAATGGTTATTGCTGTTGACTACCATTGTTAAATCTGGGTATATATTCCCTTAACCACTTTTGCCTGTTCGTGAGGCCTCATGACAAGCTATACTATGGTATGCATCATTGATGACACCACAACTGTTTCATTGGAGCTTTTCCACAATAATACTCCAACTGCGAGTGTTAGCAACTACTATGGATTTCACTACACATCTCGCCAAAACTTAACATTTGTACCTACAACTATTTGAGAGTACTTGTTCTTTTTTACTCAGCATGAGGCCTATGATACTTTACAAAAATTGCAAAACATTCTTAACTCTATTCTAGTGATCTATATCTGGACTGGACTTCTGCCAAAATATCCTGGATACGTAAGCTACGTCAAGGTAAGTTCTTACTTGTACAATCATTAAGCTTCCAACAGCTAAAGCATATGGAACCATGTTTATTTGATCGATCTCATATCGGTTCCTAGAACACTGAAAGTTCTCAAATCTATTACCCTTGACTATAGGAGTAGGCGTAGGTTTACTCGCATGCATACTTTATTTCTTTAAAATCTTTTCTAAGTATGCCTTTGCGGTAGTCCTAATACCCCTTTTCATCTATCTCGGTGAATTTTGATTCCTAGAACCAATGAGCTTCACCAAGATTATTCACATTGAAACTTGAGAACAAATATTTCTTCTTCTCCAATGGCAGATTAACATTACTACTAGTGAGTAGGATGTCATCTATACATAGGATATGGAAAATAATTTTCCATTCTTAAACTTCGCATAAACGCTATTGTCCTTCTCATTTTCTTTAAATCCAAACTTTCTTATCGTTTCATCAACTTCAAATACTACTATCTAGAGACTTGTTTTAACCCATAAATGGATTTCTACAAGCGGCATCCCATACGTTCTTTTTCTTCCACGACAAAATCTTTGGGTTGTGCCATGTAAACGTTTTCCATACAAATCTCCATTGAGCAATGCCATCTTTACATCCATCTGATGTAACTCTAAATCATAATGTACCAATAACACCATTATGATTCTAAAAGAATCCTTGCATGAGACTAGAGAGAAAACTCTCATCGTAATCTATTCATTTTCTTTGCGTAAAGCATTTTGCTATAATTCATGCTTTATATCTTTGCACATTCCCTTTGGAGTCACATTTTGTCTTTGTAGACCCATTCATAGCCTACTGTTTTGGCTCTTTTAGGAATTTCTTCTAAGTCCCAAACATCATTGGTATTCATCGAATTCATTTAAACTTCAAAAGCTTCTTGCCATTCAAATGAGTAAACGCTTCTTATAGCTTCTTCAAATAAGGTGGGATCACCCTCCATTTGAATTTCTTCACCAACATAGACTTCATAGTCATCAGAAAACTGGTTTACTAATTCTTTGAGACCTTCTGGGGCCTTAACTACAGACACTTTCATGTGGGGCTATTGTTGCTCTTCATTGTCAAGAGTCAATTGATTCTACAGGCTCGTGTATCACAAGATTCTTGTTTATATTATTCATCTTCTTCAAAGAGCCAACAACAGGTGTTGTATAAGTCATACAACATCAACATGTATTAGAAAAATTCATTGTTTTTAATCACTAAGTGGGCACGTAGTCCCGCTTCTCTTTAAGTCATAGGTCTCTATATACCGTGCTCCCCCAGATGATCCCATCTTTTATAAAGATAGCGTATCTTCAAATTTTTTATTTGGGTTTAATCTGTTAAAACCTTATATGGCGCTTTAAGCACCGCCTTAATATCTTTGATGGTGACTACGCTATCTTCCTCTCAGAAAAAATCTAGGAATTTAGTTATTTGTCTGCTTAGGGGTATCGTTATTGTGACCGTTGTACTCCTTCGACGGCCATATTCATCTTAATTAATCTTTATCTCACTTTTAATGAAGAGTATCTTTCTTAATTGATCTTACTATTCTTCCCCCTCGAAATATGGCATGAACTTTACTGCCATAATTTTGAGAACTATTCGGAAAAACTGTGAACGAGGAGACACTTATAACTTCATTCACATGATTACGTCATGCAAACAAAGTTATTTCTTGATCCGTATAGGAGTACATTTTCTTCATTCTACTTCAAGAACTCATCGATGTCTTTTATTAGCAGTATTTTTGTAAGTCACGATTGTATCTTTTTCTTATCTTTTGGCTAGTATTGACCATGACGGTGCATTTCTATTATGCTATGGTCAATACTAGGGTAGCATAAGAGCTACCTAAACTTCTCTCTCTATATGAGATATAATAACATATGAGTCATCATAAAACTTCTCCCGCCATGCATGATTGACTAGCATAAGTACTATCCTAAACTTCTCTCCATGCGGGATAAATCTATATACAAATTACCATAACGAAAAATTTAGTCATGATGACTACAACATTCACTTATACTTTATTTTATAATTAAATCTTTCCGTTGGTTTCAATTTAATCAGAAAATTACTAAACTAACAAAAAACTGCCCTAAACTGGCTTGACTCAAGCCTTTTCATTCACACACCCCAGCATTGCAGCCCGTTGGCATGCAGCCGAGTGATCTCGTCGGTTAAAAATAAAACTTACAGGATGCTTCTACATCACTGTTGGACATAAAATAGAATTAATGCATAAAACTCATAAATTAACTTAAAAGACATATAACTACTCTTCAAAATTAAATTCTCCCGTTGGTTCGAATTTAATTAGAAGACAATCAACATCATTGCAGCGAAACACGATAATAAAATACATTCTATTAGTTCAGGAGCATTTCTTGGTCTTTATCTACTCTTTAAAAAATTTACCATGTTGATGTAAAATTTATCAGAAATTTAAACTTCAATCTTAAACTCATTATAATATTGCTATCATCAACTTTCGTTAGAAAATAACAATACCATAATTTAACATAAATAAATAGGACTACTCCTCTAATTTAAATTTTCTCATTGGTTTTAATTTAATTACAGGATAAACATAATCATAATTTACTAAAAGTAACCGCTCTTCAAATTAAATTCTCCCGTTGGTTCGAATTTAATTAGAAGATAATCAGCATTAAATTTTGCAACGAAAACATGAAAATATAATTTATCTACTTTTCAAAAGCATCTCGTTGTACTCATCTACTCTCTGAATAATTTATCCCGTTGGTTCAAAATTAAATAGAGATGAAAAACTAATCAAAATTCATCAAAATTCGCTTCTGAAAATAAATAAACAAAATTTATAACATTTACTGTGCATTCGGCCTGACCCATCAGGCGCTCGCACGCGGCTCATAGCGCAGCAACAGCGCGCGCGACCGCTCCCCTGCGCCCCGGCCGCAACCTAGGCCTGGGCTGGGAATCTGCTGCCTCGGTTGGGCTAAAAGCCGGCCCGATCAACGTCGGCAGTCGATCGTGATCCAACGGCCAGGCGGTGATCTCGGCGGAACAAAATCTCCGATCTCCACACTAGAAACCCGGCTCTGATAGAACCTCATCGAGAGGCAAATCTACGTGCAAATCTAGCGGGTAGAACTTGACTTAGCATCTCTAAGAGCCTTTCTAAATCTCACTCTCTAAATCATCATTTGGAGAGCCATTTGCATAAAAATCGCTTTCTATATCTTTTCAATCTCCAATAGTTTTTCTATATCTCATGTGCACTCTATAGAGCCATTCTCGTCTTCTATTTTTGGCTAGCGAAAAATCCGGAACAGAAGATGGCTATGTTTGGATGATCATTTAGATGAGCTGTTGGAGGGTAGTTTTTCACCAAAATCTCTATTCCTAGCATTTAGGAAGAATATGGAGTCTCTTGGAGATACTCTTAAACAATACCTTGTTAAGTACCTCATCAAGAGGCGGTCGCGGCCATGGCGCCGTGACGTGGAGGTGCGGTCCAGTGGCGGCGGCGAAGGAGATTGCGCTTCCCGTCGCCTACAGCGCGCCCTTCTAGATCGGACTAGGGTTAGGAACCTCGGTGGGGGCGCTGGCGGCTACGGTGAACCTCGTGTCTCGAGCCACAGCCCCCACCTTCTATTTATTGCGCTGCACGACGGGGGTCCATCAACCAGAAGAACGACTGGGCACCTCCGATCAGGACGCGGATGAAGAATCCAATTAACCGTTGGGCCAACCGGTGGAGATCAATATAACAAGACGACATCACCTCAGGCTGCAGTCTGTCGGCATGGAGCATGGTGCCGGGGAAGGTTGCCCTGAAGATCTTTAGACAGCGGGCGAAGGGGATGGGTGGGGGTGGCGCTGATGCAGCTTGCTGCAGGGCGAGGTGGGCCGGAGGCAGCAACGCCGGAGAAGCCTGCGCCGAAGATCTGTAGAGAGCGCTGGAGGGGATGGAAGCGGCTTTGGATGTCAACGAGTCACGATGCGTAGAGGGAAAAAAAGGACACGGAGATGCTCGGGCCGTCATGGTACTGAAGGTCAGGAAAGTTGCGGGCCTGGGAACTGAAATGTTGGAGTGCTGGCCTGCGAACCTTCAAGCGGAAGAGGTGGGCCTGCAAGCGAGGTGCTCCGTGCTCGATATATACTAAATATTATTTCCCTATGGTAATACTGTCTCTCTCTCTCTCTATATATATGGTAGATTAGCATAAACAATGCTTATATATTATAGGGAATTTTAATTGTCAATTTATCAGCGGCCACCACCAGATGTTATCTTCCTGAAATGAACCGTGTGTATTTTTCAATAGCCTGTTCGCTTGGTCGTAAATGATCGTAAATTTCCAGCCAAAATAAGATTTTTCTCTCACACCAAATCAGCCAGTAGTAATAATCCACGATCGTATATGATCGTATCAGCACCAGCTGAACAGGCTGCAAATGATCAATACTTTTGTTCAAGATTTCAGTATCTCTCGCTCCATGTCATCCTTTGTCCATGATGCAGTACAATGCTACTACAAAGTGGACTCCTACCGAGTTGAGATATTCATTGTTGGTCGAGGTCCAAACCAAATTCAGCCATGTCCATACTGTCAAATGTAAGCTACTCGCAAGCATACTTAAAATTAATTTCGTTTAGGACTTGATCCCAATAGTCGCATATCATGGACCTTTATGGTGTGTTTGGTTTGTGGAGCCACTCCATGTTTTATGAGGTGATGCATCATGGGTTCATTCAATGTCATTTGGTGGAATCAACTCATTCCTCATGCATATACTAATATTAGCTTGTGAGGAACAATGTGGTGATGTCATAGGGAGACGGGCTGGGAGGTGGTGGCGCCGTGAGCGTGGGCACACAGAGAGAGAGAGAGAGAGAGTGAGGGCGGCGGCGGCTTAGAGAGAGAGAGAGAGAGAGAGAGAGAGAGAGAGAGAGGAGAGATTTGTTTAAAGAGTAAGGCTCTATTTCTTCTTGAGTTGGAATAGTTACAATGTCCTTATATTTTATAGGCCCTATTTGGTTGGGCTTTTGGCTGTGGCTTTTGCCCCCAAAAGCCAAAAGCTCAACCAAAGAGCTCAAAAGCCACAACTGCTTTAGATCAAAAGCTGCTTTTACTCTAGTACAAAACTGAAAGCACCTCTCCCCCTGCTTTCAACTGCTTTTGGATAAAAAAATACCCACCTACCACTGGTTATGAAGATACCGGTTCATTTTGTTTCGATTCTTTTTCCCGTGCGGCAACCTCTTCTTCCCCACGTGGCCAGAACCCGTAGGCGCTCCTCGTCGATCCCCCAGCGGCGCTCCTCCTCTAGCACCCAGCGGCGCTCCTCGTCGATCCCCCAGCGGCGCTCCTCCTCCAGCCCCTGGCCGGTCTTATCTCCGGTCCTAAACCTAGCGACACCGGCACGACACCAGCCCGGCCGACGCTACCTCGTGCTCAAGTTGGGCGACCCAATAGGCGTGCGGGAGCTCCACCCCGACACGTGGTAGCTCTGCCCTGACGCGCGGTCCTTGCCCCGACGCGCGCCCCCTGCCCCGACGGCCATCCCCTGCATCTCCAAGGCAACACCGCTCCCCTGGATCCCGGTCACACTTCCTCTCCTACATCTCTAGGCTAGCGGTGTCGGGCGGCGTAGGAGATGCGCGGCCATGCAGGCCCTGCTCCATCCCAGGCCTCGTCGGCAGCGAGCGCATCTCCAAGCCATGGCCGGCGTATCTCCCCCTGCAACGACGCATCTCGAGGCTACGGTGGCGGCAGGCGCATCTCCAGGCCATGGTGGCGGCGCATCTCCTACCCCCTCCCCTGTAGCCACACGAGCCCTGCTCCATCCCGATGCGAGCTTCCATCCCAACAACTACGACATCTCCTGGTGGTGAGAGGAGGAAGAAGATGTGCTATCCATGATGTGTGGGGTCCACTCATAAGTGAGAGAAGCTTTTCTAAAAGCCACAGTTGTTCAACCAAATAGGCTTTCAACTATCTCAAAGCAGCTTGTCTACAAGTAGCTTTTGCAAAAGCCACAGCTCACAGTAGCTTTTACAAAAGCCATAGCTCAACCAAACAGGGCTATAGTCCCTAGCGGACTTGCACACCAAGCAATCTATCAAGAAGTCCTTATAAATTAGGATTCTTCTTTCCTAAACAAAACTCTCATTTCCTAACAAATCTACTCTCTTTTTTGTAAACAACTCTCTATCTATTTTTCCTAAACCTATCTATTTTTCTTAACTTGCCTAAAACTCGGGATAACACGGGGGAGGTGGGGCGCATCCCCTAGTCGCGCCTTCTGCTGGCATGCCTTTGGCGCCCTCAGTTGGGGCAACCGTCCTACCTTGGGCCCTGGTCGGCCCGCTGGGGAGGGCCCTCTTTGGGACCATGACATCTCCCCCATCTCTGCTCGGCTCGTCCCTGAGCCAAATCATTAGCCAGTTGTCGAGGCCTCGAGGGGTCAACTGATCCGCTGACTCACTCAATGTGGATGAGTAGGTTGTCATGGAGGACTCCTGTGGATAGTAGGTTGTGGTGGTCGTTGTTGACGATAAACTCAAAGTAGCACTGGATGTTGCTGATTTAGCCATGGAGCCAATAGTGGTGGGTGCCTATGGCTACCTATGGATGAAGCTCATGTTGTGCTCGTACTAGTGCCACCCTAGAGATGCCAGCGTCGAGGTGGAAGTGCTCCTTGGCCTATGAAGGTAACTCAAAACCCCATTCCTTGTTGTTTGTGTTGGGGAGGATGTAGCTATAGATCTTGTGGCAGATGGTAGATGGCACGTGTATAGCTGGCATGGCCATCAAGTAGAGCACTGTTGATAGTAGTTATCATCTATCATGAATTACCAATATAACATGAATAAATGCATAAAAAGGATCACCAACATAAACTTATGGGTTTAAACTGATAATTTCCACAAGTTCTGATGAATCTATGTTTTCAGCAGGGTTTATCTAAAAACCATCAAGGAGGATCAAATCGTCAAATAAAATCACGCTTATCCACAACAAAATCAACTCCAGAAGACTCGAGAGGACTCCACACCAAAGCGGGGGCCAAGCCACTGCCAGGCCGGCCCCACCTGGAGGCCGCCCGGCCCTAGGAGACCCACCTATCAGCCTCCTTCATATGTCGGTTTCCCACCGCCTCGTAGGATGCATCTACGCCATCCTTTAAGTCGGTTTGATCCAAGGGCTCACGATGGATGCTCTGGCCTATATAACCAGCCCCTACCCCCCCTCTAGAGCACACTGCTATAAGTCAAGAGTAGACCAGAAATTAGGGTTTTTAGAGAGAAGAGAATCAAGCTCAAATTCTTCAAGTTTCTAGTATAGGTTAGCTAGCAAGGTTCAAGTAGAGTTTGGGCTATCACTCAGGATTCTGGATCTACCGTCTGGAGATTGGTATAGCCATTGTATCTCTTTATTTATGATTGTGTGCTATTTCAGTATTATGTTGCTATTTATTATGTTCCTAGTTTGCTCTAGTTGTATGCTTGATATAGTTATGATTGATGATGAATATATGCATATGTTCGCAAAGCTCTTAGCTCAGTACTCGAGTGAGTTAAGTGGTCGACATTATGTAAGCATAGCGCTTAGATATTGTTTGCCTGCGGATGCCTTCTACACTCTGGGTCATATGGTAGATCATGGATGTGACACTCCTGCTGATTCCTTTGTAGTCCACTCCCCATTTATAGAGCACGTAGAACATGATTGTGAAGGAAGACAAGCTCTGTTCTTAATCTTCCTTAGTAATGTTCCATATGCATAGATCCAAAATTAGTTATACTATAGATGAGAGTGTATATACTTGGGTGTACAAAAGACTTAGTAGATAAGTAATGATTTAGGAATCTTTTGCTCTTAACGAATCTCCTGCTTAGCCATACTACATTTTATGAGTATCTATTTCTATCTCTAGAATACCATTGTTACCTTACACTTATCATTTATTTATCACTTGACTTACCCCTGCCATAGCATCAGAGTGGTCTTATCATAAGTATACATATTTGTCAATATCTCTGCCAATACAATCCCATAGCTCCTCCCTATGAATAAAATATAAATAACGATACTCGGTATACTCCCGGGTAAAATGCTACAATGGTATATTATCTGTGTGTTTGTGGATACCTTATATATATAGTTTACAAGTGTTCTCATAATTACCAACAACGCAATTCTGGCATCATGCTAGGGATGACAACTTAGTTAAGAGTGATACTAAGAAATATCAACAAGCATCTCACCAAACATGAAGTCGATGCTGTAAGGAAAATGGACCCTTGGCCCATTTACTTTGGATTTTGGTGTTTGACGATCAACAAGACTAAATTGGACTAATGTGGTTGCGAGTGTTTGTTTTGTAGTACAATAGGGTGCAAACATAACTTGGACGAAGGCGACGTGATGATCCTATGATCAACATCTCAAGCAAGACCTTAGAACCACAATGGAAGACCTTAGAAATCAAGCAAAGTCTAAGCACAAAGATTAGAACCAAGCCAGACATCAGGATCATGAAGAAACAAGTGAAGAAAGGGATGACAAAGAGGACCAGACGCTGCCCTAGCAGGGTCATGGTGCGTTCGATGGCAACCCTAGCAGCGAAGTGATCTGATGCAATGACCAGACTCTGAGGGCTCAAGGTGACCGAATGCGCTGGAGTCACTGTTCATCAGCGCGACAACAGCTCAGTGAGGACCGTACGCGGCGGCAGTGGATGACCAGAAACGCTAGCAGTGGCTTCCAATCGTATCCAGAGAGGTTCTAGAGAGCGTGCGACATGACCAGACGCGTCCGGTGATATGAGATTAGACTCAGGGCAGAGTCCGATCAGTATCCACATGTTTCAATGGTCGACCTCAATGGTCACTGACAAGTGACCAGACTCTGCTAGGAGAGTCTAATCATGACCAAGAGTCGGGTCCGGTTAGTGCAGAAAATGCACTTCACAAGGACCAATGACTCTATTTGCTTGGGGCCTATATATACCCCCATGGCTGGCCATTCGATGGTGTGAGAGCCCAAGGAATTGTTCTATGAGTTGAGACTCAATCATAGTTGCTCTAGCGACCAAAAGTGTTCAGTGAAATATTAGGTGATTAGCATAGGTGCTTTGCGAAGTGCTTAGGTTAATTAGACCATCACTTAGCCCTTGCTCTAGGTTTAGGCCTAGTGTTTAGTGAGGTTTGGATACCTCTTACCACTCGGTGCTTGTGCGCACCATTATTGTACTTGGCGGGGCTTATAGTCTTGCGAGATCACACCAACCACGTTTGTGGTGTGGCCGCCACCGTGTACCAAAGGGAACAAGGCCCACGACAGTTTGGCCGGAAGCTTGATAGTGAAGATGGTGGGGAGCAGTCTAGGAGAGGCTTGCTGGAAGGCACACCGAAGACCCACTTGCGTGTGGGGAAGGGCCAAAGCTATCCGTGGAGTTACCCGATCAGGAGCTTGGCCCTTGTGAGGGATTCCTTGCGAGGGGCTCCAACGAGGACTAGGGAGAAGCTTGAGAGCTTTGATACCTCGGTAAAAATGTCGAAGTCGTCGCCAGGAGTTTGCATCTCTATTGACCTTTACCTTCTGCATTTACATTGTATACCTTGGTTGAGTGCTTACTTTCCTAGATTAGTTTGATAGGCTAGTTGATAGGATTGGAACCTAGGTTGTATACCTCTCTTGCAGTAGAGATAGCAATACACTTAGCAAAACCGTAGTTGCACATTTAGATAGATTACTTTCTTGCATAGGTTTTGCTAAGGTGAAAATTAGAGGCCATGGTTATGGTTGAAAACGGGAACGGGAAATTCCCGTACCGACCGACACCGAATACCGAAAATCCCGACCGAATATCGTTTTCTCGGGAAAAAACGGATTCGGGAAGAAATCCGGGAAAATACGGCGAATCCGGTGTCGAAATCGGTTAGAGTGATTTCCTGACCGAATTATCGGATCCCGTATTTGTTCGGGAAACTACCGCAGGAAATTCCTGTTTTCAAGGCCTCCAGGCAAACGGCCCAACTCACCCCGCCGGCCCACCCAAACCCCACGCCGCGCGGCCATGTCACGTCCGTCGCCCAAAGTCCCCAAACCCTGAAACCCCACGCCGCAAACCCTAAGCACCCAAATCCCCAATCTTCGCCTCTTCGGCTTCGGCAGTCTCTCTCAACTCGCCCGCACGCCGCACGCCGCCGCCCACCGCAACTCGCCCACGCCGCATTCCCTCCTCTCCGGCTCTCCCTCTCAGACTCTCAGTCTCTCTCAACTCTCAAGCGCCTCTCCAGCTCTCCTCTCCTGGGCTCTTGGCGCCTGGCGGCCTGGCCTCTAGGCCATACTGGGCTACTGGCCTCCCTCGGTCCCTCCTGGTGCCTTGCCTGGCGGCCTGGCCGTCCGACGAGGCGACAACAGATCCACGACTTGGGGGGCTAGGGAGGCAGGCCGGACACCAAGATGAAGCCACCACCAAGTGAGCAAGCTTCTGGTTCTGCATCTGCCTCATCCGCCTCCAAGCGCCGCCTCTTCCTGGAGCCACCCCCGCAGGTGAACAGCAGCACCCTCGCGCCTTTTCCAACGGCAGGTAAAGATGTGTGAATTAGTGTATGTTTCATTTATTGGCAAAGATGTTAGATGTGTGAATCACTACATGGGATTGCTTGTTGTTAGGGATGAAACTAACAGATGAATATTGTCCCCTTGTGTTTTATTGCTTGTGTGTTAGATGAAACTATCAAACTAACAGATGCATGAGTAAAAGTAATTGAGTAAGGTCCAATTGCTACTGTCATTTTGATTCCCAAATGAATGTTTTAGATTCATATTGCAATTGCAACCAACAGATGCATGAGTAAAAGTAATTGAGTAAGGTCCAATTACTTTGGTCATTTTGATTCATACTGGTGTCTTAGATTCATATTGTTGTGTTCTATTCTTGTCTTGGCAGGATCTAAGAGGTCAAGTGAAAACCCTGAAATGGTTGAAGCTTTGATATGCATGAAAGATTGGGTTGCTGCAGAAAGAAGAGGTTAGAAAAGCATCTTAGTTTTAGTTGTACAATATTTTATCATAATCATGTTTGCTGATATATGAGTCTTGGCTTACTTTGAATTTCAGATAAGAAGATTGGTTCTATTGTGGGTGATCTTGAAGTTATTGAGGCCCTTGTTTCAAAGCTGAACATTGAGGTATTGTCAATTGAGTTATCTAGTCATTTGGCTACATTGTTTGTTATATATATGTTGCAGTTGTATGTGGCTGGGGCTGTGTAGTGTACTAGATTACTAGTGTTTACTCTAGAGTTCTAATCTAGGGGAAAGGATAATAATTCTAGTATTTATACATCACTTGATAGACTATTAGCAACTGAACCGAAGGTTAGCTTCAAGCAACTGTGAGTTGGTAACTGAGCAGAAAAGTTCAAAGCAAGAAACAAACTGTTAGGAGTTTTTGGGAAATCTAAATAAGCACAACTTAGAAATCAAGTAAGCATGAAAAGAAAAAAAAACTTACCTAGAAGTGAATTAACACCCTTAAATTAAAGCAACTTAAAAATAAAGATTCTATTAAACTTAAGAACTTTATGTGTCATGCATGTGCTACATATGCTTCCTACATATATCTTGATTCAGAATAACAGAGGGACAGAGCTTCACCCTTGTCTATGATTTTGCATATTAGTTGATAACTGGGCTGTGGCCGGATCAGTTCTTTCCAACACTGATGCCTCCTATTTTTTTTAGGACGATGATGTCGCGGACAACGATGACGAAGGAGATGGACCACATGGAGATGATCTGGGCTTCTTTGACATGTAGTGTTGTCTGCTTATGCTCCTTCATCTATTGTGTGTTTGGCTGTTGGCACTTGGCAGCTGGGCATGTTTTATTTTTAATTTGGACTTGTACTTGTGAGTTGAGTGTTGGACCAGTAGATTGTCTCTTGTCTGTGACTGTGAGTGAGTCGAGTGTTGGACTTGGACCATTGCCTGTGTGTGGTTGCCCTGTCTGCATGTGAACTGTGAATCTGTGATGTACGGCTGTGAGTCTGTGACTTGTGTGCTATGTACATGTACGGCTGTGAGTCTGTGACTTGTGTGCCTGTGAACTGTGATGTACCGTGTGTGGTTGCTTCATTCTGATTCTGTGTTGCTTTCATAGTTTCATCCGTATATGCTTCAATGCATGGTTGCAATTATTGCGTCGAGCTAACTGTTTTAAGTGGTTACATGTATATCGATGTTTCCATTTTGTGTTATCGATCCCCGATCATAATCGACACGTTCCCGATCGAAGTATTCCGTTCCCGATATCCCGTAATATCGAATTCGTTTTCCCGTCCGGCTTTCCCGTTCCCGCCACCGTTCCCGGTCATATAATGCAGGAGCGGGAATGATTACGGTGTTTTCCCGACCGTTCCCGACCGTTTTCAACCCTAGCCATGGTTAGAAGGAGAATTTTAAATTGCCTAATTCACCCCCTCTTAGGCGTCACAGTCCCTTAAAGATGCCATTGAGGTCATAAGGCGAGATTGAGTGGAGGCGGTCGCTGACGTTGATATCGATGGCAACTTTGCTAGTAGTCATGCAGCGGTAACCAATGTTGTCGAAGAAGGTGACCATTGTGATCAGTGGAGCACCCCTCTTCCATGGGTGGGTGAGAAAGCATTGGTATTTCTTAACATCTATAGAAGTTAATCCGCAAGCGTACGGAATTACCATTGTAGCTTTCTCCCGGAAGTGTTCAGGATATCATATTTTTCACAGGAAACAGAGATATTTCTTCTAACTAACTCGTCCAAGGACAACACAAGGATAGTGGATGAGGGTGGAGATGGATTCCTATGGCTTAGGGTCTAAGGATAGATAAACTCTACTTCTACTTGCTTACTTTAGGCACTGGAGCGCACCTGGTCTACCAGGCGATACCAGCGTATGACTCTACATCGTATTCGAATGTGGAGGATTACACATGATAGATAGGGCTGTCACCACCTTCTGCCTACCCCTCAACCGTGGGATACAAGGCAAACAAAGGTAGCCTCCAGCCTAGACACCACGTCTACGCTATCGACTACTACTCTAGCATGTTAATAAGGGTTATCTGTCTTTATCAGGGCCCTTCTACTAGAACATCTGTCACAGGGATGGACGATGAACCCACAAACAAGTAAAAGTATAGCTTAGCTAGTCAAAGACTTTATAACCAAAAGTACCACTAACACTTACTAAGATACCCACCGAGGTACAAGCGGGGGAAGTTTACCGACAAGCCCGACACTTCTTCCCCAAACTTTCCCTCACATCTCTCCCTACTACTTTGCTAGAGGTAGCTAGGGCCTAAGCCCATGAGGTGGAGATGCTCTTGCTCTTGCTTTACTCTTTCTTCTCTTGTGTGTTATTCCAATGATGGGGGATAGAGCCTCCTTTTATAGGTGGAGAAGAGGGGGCTCTTTGGAAAATGCTTCCTCCCCTCATGGAAGGTACCAAACCAACCCTAATCCGCCTTGTAGATACATTGAACCTGGCCAAGCACCGTGATAGCTAAAAGGATCAAGATACCCAAGAGGGGGGGGGGGATGAATTGGGCTAATTCTAAATTTCTTTGCAATAATTAAATCATATGGTTAGCCCAATTAACCCCTTGTGCCTAGAAGGTGTTTCTAAATGTTCTACCACACAAAAGACTTGCAACCTAAGTTCCAATCCTACTCTAGCATGACAATTCTATGAATGTAAAGAAAAGTATTGAATTGCTCAAAGTAAATGCTCAAAGTAAGTGCTCAAAGTAAATAGAGAAGGAGGAACACGGCGATGTTTTGCCGAGGTATCAGAGAGTCACCACTCCCCACTAGTCCTCATTGGAGCACCCGCGCAAGAGTGTAGCTCCCCCTTGATCCGCGCAAGGATCAAGTGCTCTCTACAGGTTGATTCTTCGACATTCCATCGCGGTGAATCACCCACAACCGCTCACAACTTGAGTTGGGTCATCCACAAGCTCTCCGGATGATCACCAAGCACCCAATCACCACCAAGCCGTATAGGTGATGGCGATCACCAAGAGTAACAAGCACGAACTCTCACTTGACCACGATAAGCCTAATGAGAAGGTTGGATGCACACATTGCTACTCTTGATCTCACTAATGAGGGCTCTCTTTGGAATTCTCAAATCTCAATCACCTCACTAGGACCTTGCTCTTCTTGGCACTCTCTAAGGTGTTTCTCAGCTATTGTAATGAGCAAAAGTACCCCCCACACATGAGTGGAGGTTGTATTTATAACACCGGCTGAAAAACAAATCGTTATGTGCCTCTGCGGGGTGACCGGATGCTCCAGTCATGTTGACTGGACACTCCGATCAGTATACCCTGAACTCCAGTGATTACAGTGTGACCGGACGCTGGATAGCGTCCGATCAGCACTGATCGGACGCATCCGATTGTGATTTTCCCTCTCTAGAACCTTACTGGAGTCGACCAGGCGCTGGTCCTCAGCGTCCGGTCACTTCACCTCTTAGCGTCCGGTCACACCAGACGATTTCACCTTGGTCAAATGAACTGACTGGACTCTACGCCAGCGTCCGATCAACCCGGAACCAGCGTCCGGTCAGTATTTGACCCTCCATTCACTTCCAACTCTCGATCATATGTGAATGAAGTTTGCTCCATTGGATCTAAGGGCTATTCTGGAGCTACCTAGTGCTAGTTTCAACAAGTGTGCACCACACCTAACTCACTAGACTCACCTAGGTCAAGCTACCCGTCCATACCCCCTTAATAGTACGACCAAAGGAAAAATAAAGTTCTAAACTACTCTAAGTGTCTCTCCAACTCCAATTGACACTTAGAACTAGTCCATCCTTAACCTTGTCGTCCATCCTTTGAAAACCGAAATGATTTCCATCGTAGGGGCATGACTATCATGATTGCCCAATCGATCTCCATTACTGTAACCTAACTTAATTGCCTCTATAAAACACACGTTAGTCACAGTAATCACATATTGTCATTAATCACCGAAACCCAACTAGGGGCCTAGATGCTTTCAACAGCGACGTGGGCAAGGCGGTATCTTTCAACCGACCAAAGTTGGGGCCAAACGGGCCAGATTGGGGTGCGGGTGCGGCCGCACCCTTATCGGCTCCGAAGCAGCCCATCTTTGATGAGCGTGTTCCTTTGGGCTTCCTAACTTGGGCCACGGCGGTGTTCTGTGAAGACACCATGATTTGGTTTGGGTTTGGCCTTATACTCCCCTTTGTCTGCGCCCTGATTTGTTTGGTAATGGGCCTCGTTCTTTGGGCTTGTGTAGAATGGTGTCTATGCTTTATTTCTTTGCACGTTCTTAGCCTTTTATGTGTTTTTCCACAGTTGCCCTCCTGCAAATGGTAAATCATCAAAATTCGTGGAATTCGTTAGTTATAAACCCTATCACTAAGTTTGGTGCTTATTTTAGTGGATTTTATGCGAATGTTGGCGGTTAAAAATGTGAGTTAAGGACTGCCAACAAACTCTCCCACACTTATCCCTTTGCTCGTCCTCGAGCAAAGTTAGAGATAAAAGTAATCATGAACATAATATCCCATGATATACAGCTATACATGAAAGTTATTCCAACACATTCTTTACACAAGTGGGATATGTGGCGTTAGCTAACATGTTTCCTTAGGTCGTTGAAAAGTGAAACAGTTCTCGAAACAAAGTCATCTTCCCAATTTCACATCATAGCACTTGGAGTTTTGAGAGTTTTTCTTAAGAAAAGCATAGTTCAGTTTATACTCCTCAAATGGCACTCTCAAATCACTCAGTAAGGCAAAGCAAAGTTTTGCCTTCTTTTGTTTTCTCCTACTTCTAAGGTTTATGCGGAGCTTTAGGTAGGGATAAACAATATAGCATACTTGTATAACATACTCCGGTAAGCCTAATACCCTGACTATAAACAATACATTCCATTATATGAAAGGCCAATCGCGCACTGGGAGTGGAGAGATGGTGAGAGGTGTACTTATCCTGTGAATCCATCGTCGAATGGCGTAGGGAGGTGGAGTACTGTGCTCTCGGGGTAGCGCTGGACCCATTCATGGTTTGGAGGATCCGAGTGAAGGTTGCTATATGTAGGTCTAGGATCTACATATGTCGTGTGGTAAGGAAACCCCAGCTGGGCCTAATCGATTCGAATTGTCGTGCTCTTCGGTTATGGAGACTCGATCCTCTGCCATGCATCGTAGATTAATCAATGAAATAATGGTACTGTTGGATACAAGTTGATATAAGATGAGATGAGATAAG